>NC_139037.1:5400917-5960339 GCF_964662115.1 Mustela nivalis
GCAACCCTCGGATGCGCACACAGTTATTGTCTCTGCTGTGTAAGAGAGGAATGGAGGCCCAGGGAAAGAGGCACGTGCATCATCTCTTTGGGCCTGTGGCTAGTCACAGTTGTGACCCTGTGGTATGATGCCCACGTTGCGTCCTCACGGGGATTTGACCTTCACCCCATTCTGCTTCCATGTTCTCTCTGTATCTCCTGCTTTTCCTGCCTACAGAGCCGTCTGTTAACCACACAATGCCTCACAGGATCCCACCGTGCACTACATGGGGCAACAAATAGCATTTTCAGCTGAACATGGTGCATGAAGGATAAGAAAGAAAGAAAGAAAGAAAGAAAGAAAGAAAGAAAGAAAGAAAGAAAGAAAGAAAGAAAGAAAGAAAGAAAGAAAGAGAAAAAAAAAAAAGCGAGAAATGAATGAGTCGTTGCTCGAATGTGCTCCCTGGGCCTGGCACTTTGGCGTATCTACTCCAGCAAGGGAGGCTGCCTGATAGAGGGGGCCATGCTTGTTTTGTGCAGTTTGTCCCCAGGGCCCAGCCCTGTGGCCAGTATTTGAATGGAAACTCGAGGATGTGGTAAGTAGATGGTATCTACAGTGGTCCTACAAGGCAGGCAAGAGTAGCCCTATTGCACAGACGATAAAATTTCAGAGAGAGTGAGAGGCTTGTTGGGGATCCCACAGTCAATTAGGGAAGAGCTGACATTTAATTCCAAATCTGATGGAACTTCAAGGTCTGTGTTTTCCAAAATGGCACAGGTGGCAGAGGTCATAGGCAGCAGCAGGCAGTCTCAAAAGTCTTGTTCTAGGTTGTTTTTGCGGTGAAGGCTTAGAAATTCAGGGCTCACAGCATCCAAAGTGACAGAGAGAGACATGCACAGGTTGGCCCTGGCCGTGTGGGGTCAGCGTGGCCAAAGCAGCAACATGAGTGGCCGTCCGCAGCCTCTAGGAAGCTCCTGCCTTTTTGAAGCCTTTTATCTTAACCCTCAGGTAGTCTGGCACACTATCTACAAAGAAGCACTTTCTGCACTTGAAAAGAGCCTGCCGGCTAACACCATTATTGAGCCCTTTGATGCATAGAAGCGTCCACATCAGTCAATAAGGTGTTAGTATCTGTGTCTCGAGAGGCTTGCAACTCTCAGCTGGATTCAGGTGTCAAAAGCAGGGCTTGGAAGCCTCAGAGATGGCGCAGCTCCAGCGCATGAAGCTCTGAAGCCCCCAGCCCATCTGCATCACAGATCCCTTCCCCAAAGATGGCACCCTGATTCCAGCTACCCAGAGCCCTGAAATCCAATCTTTCCTGCCCAGATAATGCCTCTCTCAATCCCAGTTTCCACACCTTACACAGGAAACATCACCAAAGCAGCTCAGTTTCCAATTCACGTTAGCACACGTTGAACTACATGTCTCGCAGGTGTATGAAGCCCTTCGGAACCGAGCGTCCCAAACCACCAGCATGTACTTTTGAGACAAAGAGGCCTGCAAGTCTCTGGAGACTTTCTGGAGTCTGCATCCCACCACCTCAAGACCTAGAGCAAACGCTTTGCCTTCCGGAGCCACTGAAGTTCTCCTCCATTAGACAAGGGACAGGACACACCTACTAAAGGCAGTTGCATCATTCATTTCTTTGTTTCTTCACTCAACTCTCTGAGAGGAAAAAGTGACCACATCCCCTAGGCCTTGTGGTCTGTCCCCTTTGACCTTCTCAGGAGCTTTCTGCCATTATTGATCCCTTTCCTCCCATGTATTTTCACGTCTGTATCAGATGGACCTTTCTTAGAGGCAAGTCTTTCCTAATGCAACGGGGGGAGGGAAAAGAGTAAGGGAGGAGGGAAGGAAGGAGGGATGTAAGGAAGGGAGGCATGCCTCATAGGTTCCATATCTACCCCCAACTAATTCATTATCTGTCTCCTTCTTAGCAGCCAAACTTCTTAAAAGACCACCTTACACCAGTTAGAATGGCAAAAAATGAGTAAGGCAGGAAACAACCAATGTTGGAGAGGATGTGGAGAAAGGGGAACCCTCTTGCACTCTTGGTGGGAATGCAAGTTGGTGCAGCCACTTTGGAAAACAAGCATGGAGGTTCTTCAAAAAGTTAAAAATAGAGCTACCCTATGACCCAGCAAATGCACTACTGGGTATTCATCACAAAGATACAGATGTAGTGAACAGAAGGGGCATGTGCATCCCAATGTTCATAGCAGCAATGGCCACAATAGCCAAACTATGGAAGGAGCCAAGATGCCCTTTTCCAGATGAATGGATAAAGAAGATGTGGCCCATATATACAATGGAATATTACTCAGCCATCCAAGAGGATGAATACCCACCGTGTTCATCAACATGGATGGAACTGGAGGAGATTATGCTGAGTGAAATAAGTCAAGCAGAGAAAGACAATTATCATGTGGTTTCACTCACATGTGGAACATAAGGAAAAGCAGGGAGGACATTAGGGGAACAAAGGGAAAACTGAAGTGGGGGAATCAGAGAGAGAGACGAACCATGAGAGACTATGGACTCAGAACAAACTGAGGGTTTCAGAGGGGTGTGGGGTGGGAGGGTGGGGTAGCCAGGGAATGGGTATTAAAGAGAGGATGTGTTGTGATGAGTACTGGGTGTTTTATGCAACTAATGAATCACTGAACGCTACATCAAAAACTCATGATGTCCTATACAGTGCTGACTGAACATAATTAAAAAAAAAAACATTAAAGACCTGTCTTTAACTTCTATGCCCATTTCTTCTCCTCCCAGGCATCTCCCACCACCATCATTCCACCAACACAGCTCCCATAAAGTGCACACCCTGCTATCACTAGATCCAACAAAGAACTTTCCTCAACCTTCTGTTTGTCTCCTCTCTTCTTTTTTTTTTTATAACATCTTAATTTTATCTTATTTTTTTCATGTTCCAAGATTCATTGTTTACGCACCACACCCAGTACTCCATGCAATATGGGCTCCTTAAAACCCACCACCAGGCTCTCCCAATCCCCCACCTTCTTCCCCTCCATAACCCTAAGTTTGTTTCCCAGAAACCAGTCTCTCGTCTTTCATCTCCTCCTCCGATTTCCCCCAATTCATTCTCCTTTCCTTCTCCTAATGTCCTCTGTGTTATTCCTTATGCTCCACAAGTAAGTGAAACCATATGGTAATTGACTCTCTCTGCTTGACTTATTTCACTCAGCATAATCTCCTCCAGTCCCATCCATGTTGATATAAAAGTTGGGTGTTCATCCTTTCGGATGGAGGCGTAATACGCCATAGTATATATGGACCATATCTTTATCCATTCGTCTGTTGAAGGGCATCTTGGTTCCTTCCACAGTTTAGCTATTGTAGCCATTGCTTTTGTTACATTGGGGTACAGATGGCCCTTCTTGTCACTACATCTGTATCCTTGGGGTAAATTCTCTTCTTACTGAAGCACCTTCCCTTCACAAACTCACCTGGCTTTCCTCATCTCTGCAACTGTTCCTACCTAGCCTCACTCTTAAGCTTATCTGCTTCTGCTAGTCGTTGAATCTGGAAACCCTTAAGGTTACTGCTTGATGCTCTTCTCACTCAGTCTTTTTCCTCAGGGCTGTTTCTTACAGGATGGACTTTGCAGTTATCCTAAATATCCTGATGACTCCCTAGTACATATCTACTCCCCTCGACTCTCCCCTGGACTTCCAGAGCCAGCGCCATAGCTCTGTGGGAACTGGGAAAGTGCTTACTCTCTGTGGGCGAGATTCCCCCCAAATGGGGCCATCTCAGAGTTTCTAAAGGCAATCTGTTGACCCCATGATGATTAAGAGATGAAGAAGGTAGGGGATGTCATATGGAAACAGTCACTGTTTCTCTATAGCTGACTTCTCCACCAAAGAACAACTCCCCTACCCTGGTCTTACCCTAAGACTGATGGTGGGACTACGTATGCCTCTTCTCCTGATGCATATACATCCCACTGTGTTTAGTATTTCCATGGGAACACTTGGGAGCCACCTCCAACCCAACAAGTTCCAAACTAACTCAGGACCATCTTCCTGAAACCTGGCTCTTTCCATCCCATTCTCAGAGCAAGCCCAGGCCCTAGCAGTCACTCCTGACACCTCCTTCATTTCTATATCAATACATGCCTGACTTTTGTAGACTTTTTTAAACTATCTCTAATTCCATAGACACATCTATCTCATCAGCTGAGTACAAGACATGACTGTTCATTGGGATTATCGCCATGGCCTACTGAGTGGTCTCCTTGTTCCTCTTTTCTCTAGCTTTCTGGACACTGCAGTTCAGGGGTTCTTTGGACGGACGAAAAATGCAAATCTTTATTTGCATTAACCTCTCACTGAAATTCAGTGCTTCCTTTCATTTTGGATGTAGGCAACAAATCACAGTAGTATTACAGTGACTATGACTCTGTCACCAATAATAGAAAGAAATATCCTAACACATTGCAATTGTTGCTGATCTTTCAAAATACAATATATACTCATAACTGCTTCAAAATTATGATAGTGATGAACCCTGTGATCAAATCCTATTATTTAAGGCATTAATAAATTTACTTATTTACATACATTACTTATATAAATAAACAATAAGCAAACATATATTTATTAATGCCTTAATTAAAGGTGTGATCATAGGGTTAATACATACTTATATGTGTTACGTAATATTTATGTGCAAATATATACACTATTTTTATACACAGACACTTACACACACATATGTGTGTGTGTGTTTGTATGCACACACATGCACACAGTGCATTGGGGTGGTAAACGTTTTAACAAGCGGCTCTTAGAGGGAGTCCTGATTTCTAATGTTTGCCAATCTCCATGGGACAAATACTCCCAACATGGTCACATTCAAGCTACCCCACATGTCACCATTGAACACAGAGTTAGAAAGAGATGCACACAGTCAGCTATAATGAGCTTTTATACTGCTGCATAGATGTTACTCTACCACAAATATGTTCTTTCATATTTTGAAAGATGTATCAAACTATTATATAATATACACATATGCTCTATCATAATTCTAAATATTTTTATCTAAATACAATAATCTGAGGTAGGGTACATAGGCTTCACCACACTGACAGGCCATGGCACAAAAAAGGTTAAGAACCCTGTGATTCTCTGAATTACAGTTGCAAAGGAGAGTCTAATTAAGGCTGTCACCCCCATGTCCCAATGGCTACACGCTGTGCAGACTGGGAATCAGATCTCGGGGTCTCAGAGTTGTGGGCTGATGCCACGCCCGGATGGCCATGCTACTTACACATCCAAAGAAAGGCACCTTTGTCACACTGGTCATCTCTCTCACCAGTCCACTCTGGAAATTTTTAATGGGCTCCCCAAACATTTTGGGATCCTATGAATACAAGCATTATCGAGGACATAATTAAATTTCCCATGGGCTAGAAGACACTTTCCAGGGCGTTCCCCAGAGCTGTATGCCTTCCTCACCGACAGACTCCTCTTGTTACAAATCCTTCTATCTGGCAGACATTTGTTTCCTACCTGAATCCAGCAAAGAGAAAGGACAGGTTTTGCCTAATGAGCTGCTGTCCTAGGCCCTCCACTATTCTATATCTCCACTTACCACAAGTTACTCTTCCGTTGAATCACGTGTATTCAAAGGGTTGTCTTTGGATAACATTTCATTAAAAGGAAAAAATACTGGTCCCATATTTTCAGTTTGAGGGGGAAAGGTTTTCTCTTTCAATCAGTGGCAAAGGGCTGTCAGCAACTAAGTAATTCCTAATCACTGTTGGCAAACACAAGACCGTGTCAAGACATAAGGCCACGGCAAGCGCCCTCTTTGAGGCATGCTGTTCTTAATAGATGGGCTTATGGAGAATGAACTGGGGTGTCTTAAAAGCAAGTCTATGCATCAGTTAATCAAAAGCCTGTCCCTTTTTTCTTAACAGGCATCTTATATGTATCTTGAGAAAGCCGTAAATTGTGCTAATCCACTTCTTTTACTGCTGTCCAGAAAGAATTATTTTTGTTAATGGCATGGTAAATCAGGAGACTTGTTAGTGAAACTGCTCAGAAAATGGGTCTTGAAAATGAAAGCTATAATATTTGTCAGATTTCCAAATTTCCTCTTGGGAACAAAGATGGTAACCGTAACATATTTGCTCAAGTCCATTACTTTAATACATTTATGTTGCTTGAGATATGGGATGCTAAGGAAGGCATGCACATAAATCAGCGGTAAAAACATAAAACCAAATCCAAAGATAGATATTATGGCTGTAAATTCAACCTGATTTCAGGGTTAGTATTCTGATAGATTGAGTGTCATCACTTACACGCTTAAAGGACCTGCTCAGCCTCCTTTATGACCCCCAGGTGAATTCCTAATGAGTGTGTAATCTCACGAACCCCTCCTCTCCAGGATCTCCAAGTCAAAAGGCCCTACAGCACGCTCTTCACCAAGAAATGCACTGGCTCTGCACAGCACATGGCAGAGCTCAGTCATTCTCCCTTCATTTTTTCGGAACCTTTCTGGAGGAAAATAAGAGGTGCTCAAACTCACTCATCATCAGAGAAATGCCCTTGAAAAATGTAATGTAATAATAGCTTGGCAAACGTTTAAAGTTCGATGATCTCAAGTATTGGTTTTAGTGTGAAAAAGCAGACATTTTCACGCAGTGTTAGTGGGGGCATGGGTTGGTGATTTCACATAAATCCTTTGGAAGGGTAATTTGGCAGAATCTTTAAAGCTACACATAGATATGAAGATATACACATATACACATATGTATATGTGCACCCATGTGTATTTATACACATATATGTGTATATTTAATTTGCGTCTGCCTAGAAAAACCCTTTTATATGTGCACATGGAAACAGGTTCAAGGATGCTCACTCTAGGATCATTTTTAATAGTGAAAGCCAATCGAGAAAAGGTTAAATAACTTATGACAGACCCACACCATGAATAAGATACAGCACTTGAAATGAATAAGGTATTTTCACCTTATATGTGCACATGGGAATATGTCTGAAGTACACTGCAGAACAAAATGATAATGTCTCAAAAAAAATGATAATGTCTCAGCATCTACGAATGAGAGGAGAAGACAATTTTGGTGGGAAGCAGAAGGCTTATCTGTGATTATTTAATTTTTTCTTTGTCTTCCGGAACAAATTCCTGGCTTAAAATCTCAGTTATAGCACTTACTTACTGGTGGGTTCCGTGTGTCGATATTCTCATCTACAAAGTGGAAAACAAATGGCTGTACCTAACCTGTGCCAGGTATACAGTAGGTGCTCACCAAGTGTTAGGAGCATTTCCATTGTCACATTTCCAAACATCATCTTACCAAAAGTATACACACACACACACACAAACACAAATTGAAAAGGCTTAAATAAGAATATATATATATGTATATATATATATATATACATATATATATATATACCTTCAAAATATATACTATACCCTCAAGAATGGAGAAAGATACTTCTTCTGGTGGCTTTTCTCATGTTCTTATTTATGCCTTTTCAATCTGTGTACACAAGCTCTCCCTACCTCCCTTTCTTGTCAATCCTTCTTATTTTATCTCTGGCTTGTCTGCTGTGAGGATTCAGCTCTGATAGCACTGTAGGAAAGCATAAGGCATTCAGTGACAATTTTTGACTAAGTGTCTCCACAAAATCAAATGGCATTATTATATCTGTAATTCCCTAGAAAGTAGAGACAGAGGTATCAAGGGCATTAGATCTTGCTTAACAGATACACAGGGAGATGGAGATCCTAGAAAATGAGCTCCATTATTTCAAAGAAGAAAGTAAATCATTTAATACCTGCAATAATTTAGCAGTTCTAAGAAATTAGGAAAAGCAGAGAGAAAAAGGGAGTTTGGGCAATTACTCCATCTAGCTTCATTTTGCAAATGAAGAAACATGCTAAGAGGTCACAAAGTTGTCCAAGGTTACTGAGCTAGTCAGCTGGAGACCAGAGTAAGATGCTGGGGATTTTTGGGTTTTTTTTGTTTTTTTGGTTTTTTTTTGACTACACTCTTTCCTCTCCTCCTCAATTTGGGCCTTGCCTAGAGCTCAGTGAGATGTGCATTCAGAGAGATACTGTAATTGGGGAATATTCTGTTTCCAGTTAATAAGTTGACCCTGGATAATAAGCAATTCCCTTTGATCATTTTAAGGGAAAGAGAACACACAGTTTGAAAAATGACCTGAGACACAGCTGAGAACACCATTTTAAGTTTAGAGGAGCCTAAATAGAGTTTATTAAAATCCCCAAGAATCAGTGCTATGAATCTACTTGCATATATTGAGCCTTCAACAGTCTCTCCACGTACCAAATACTTCAACATGGTTGGTGGGGGGAATAAAATCTTGACATGAATTGTTTCTTTCACCCTTTATAAGGAATCAAGAGTATCCTTTCTTTTCTTGGAAAACAGAAAGCCTTAGGCTTGCGGGCTATCCTTGAACCCACAAGGCGGGGGCGGGGGGGGGTCTCTAAGATAAAAGGTCAGTGGTTCCATCTGGCAAGAATTCTTAGCACCAAAATGAAAACATGGCGCCATTTTTACCTGGATAGGTTTACTCTTCTGTTTCTTTCTTATAGTAAAATGGTATCTCCCACTCATCCGCTCCACTGGGAATCCTGGGCTCCCAACACTGCCCTTGACCTCAGAATCCACCACTTGACTCACTCTATCCTTCCCAGCCACCAGACCTCCCCCTATCAGTCAAGCTAACCGAACCGCTAAAGAGAATAATTGTCCAAACTCAGCCAACAAACACTCAATTTACTTTTCCCTGAAAAGCAACCCTAAAATTTTAACTCTTCTTTGTCTTCCAGGCAAAAAATTTAAAAAGGCTGTTTGTTCCAAGAATTAAACAAATAAAAGCAATTATAGCAGATTACTTAACAATCTGGCCAATTGCTGCATTTTTACATAGCATTTGGAACGCTGGTCCTGTGGATAAATCTGGTAATGTCTGTTGTCAGTAAAAGCAATTTACGTCTTTTGTTTACCTCCTCACCGCCGCCCCCCCTTCCGAAAAAGCATGGTCTCAAGTGCAAAGGCAAATACTTAGAAACTAGAAGTTGCTTGTCATTTGAAAACTTCATCCGTCTTGCATCTAGAGAGATAGCTACTTTCTCTCCCGCCTCTAGTTATCTTGGATTTTACCCTCATGATGATGACTACCCCCACATCTCATCAGTCCTCCCTGGAATAAGAGAAGGGTTAGCATTCTTCACAAATTTCACATTACTACCTATATGCTGTGTTTCTCGGTTACACTTTGTCCTTCTTTGCTATGCCAATATGAAAGCCTTCGTCTCTGTGGACCTCCAATTTCCCTGCTGGAAAACACAGCCATGTGTCACTCATCACAGCTCCATGTGAGCTCTAACACAAATATGCAAACTCTCTAGCTTTCTCTGCCCCAGAGTATTGGGACTCATCTCTGCCCAAGAAAAAGAAAAAATCATTTTTCAAACTGAGGCTCCAGTCAGTCAGGCTGGAAATTTGGGCAGGAATTAAATGAGATCTTCCCCGAAGTCTCTCTCTACTCTCGACTCATGACCCCACTTCCCATCATGAATTGCCTCAGGAAAGGGATATTGTTGCTGAAAAGCAGAGAGAAGTCTAGAATAAACAAACAAAGTTTTAAACATCCAAGTTTTTTTTTTGTATTTTTTTTTTAAACTATGATTTTAAGAGCCCATTTTGTATTTCAACGCTAAATCTGAAAGGAAGCCAGCTGTATATTTGGGCTTTAAACAGGAGATAAGGAAAAATGCATTATGATCTAGGGTACTGGCATCTTTGTTTCCAGACAAAAATTCCCTTATACTGAACATTATATCAAAAACCAGTGATGTACTTACACCTTGGCTAATTGAATTTAAATATTAAAAAAAAAAAAAAACCTCCCTGGGTTAGAAAGAGAAGGAGAAATGCCCAGACATGGCAAAAGGGAGAATGCTATGTCTTCTCTCTGAGCTGCAATTCCAAACCCACGTCAGCAAGGGCGCAGCCGAAGGGTCCCGGCATGCTTTGGAAAGCGACTGAAACATGGGAGAGAGAGCTGAAGACCTGAGTCACCCATGAGCTTGGAAGGAGAAGAACAAAGACCAGATGGATATAATATCATCTCAGGGGATGCCAGACTGCTTCCCTCCCATCATGTGCCATGGCAGCAAGTAAACGCAATTGAGAGTAGACAGAAACCTTGGGGATCATGGAGGGAACGAATGGACTTAGCTTAAGCTTCCACTCACTGGTAGAAAGTAGAAGCGTATGCATAGTTTTAGAAGACAAACACAGTTCTTATTGGCACTTCAGAGTCTGTGAACAGCAGATTAGTACTATTGACATGCACCCTCATTTCTATCTGACACAGAACATCTATGTCATGCTGGCAAAGCAATGCCTTTAGGACAGAACTCAGCCTCCCAGGACTTCCTGCAACAGAAGCGTCAGTTCAAATCGCCAGGCTATGAGAAAAGTTCCAAATCGGATTCTCACTCTCAGTCCCCAAATCAGGCTTTTATGAAGTCTTTTTGACTTTGATTTACAGAGAGACTTTCCCTCTTGTCATACTATTTGGACATCCCTTATTGCCGTTTTCAACCATCTACCATTGGCCCTGGTCCCAGCTCCATGCAGACCCCCTGAACTTCATTTTGGTATGCTGCCCAAACACACTCTTCTGGCATTTTGCTACATTTGGGCCTCATACATCTGTTGCTCCACAGACAGCTTGAACCAGCAGTGCCATTCTGCATAGCTAAGATAAGCCAAGGACTGGATTTGGACAGCTGTAGGATTTAATCATCAAATGAGTAGAACGACCAGAAAATACACAAACTCACAGGTACTTTGGTCTTGAGGGTCACCAAGCAATTTTACAATCTGATCACTTCTCTCTCTTGCCCAGAGTGCCCCTTCCTTCTAGGTGACACAACCTACCTCCCCATCAAGGGCTCTCACCTTGGAGCCCTACTAGAGGGAAGAATACATGGAAATGGCAGCTGAGAGTGAAGACAGAGGTCCTCCCAAAAAGACAGACACAGTGCAAGTGAAAAAAGAGACCACATTCTTCTGGGATAGCAAACTGTTAGGAATCTTAATAATGTTTCATGCTTTATGTTGATGATTTTTCCACTAAGCCTCTGGATGAGCAAAGACGGGTAACATGACAGTACCAACTTTGGATATATTCTAAGTAGATAACTATAACTAATTCTGTTAAAAATAAAAATGAGGGGTGGGTGCCTGGGTGACTCAGTCAGTTGAGCATCCAACTCCTGGTTTTGGCTCATGTCAGGATCTCAGGGTCCTGAGATCAAGGACCGCATAGGGTTCTGCACTCAGTGGAGGGTCTGCTTTCCTTCTCCTTCTCCCCCCGCCCCTCCCCTGCTGGCACTCCCTCTCACACTCTTCTCTTCCCTCTCTGGACCACCCTAAAATATGTAAATAAATCTTTTAAAAAATAGAATAAAAATATGAATTTAGTAAGGTGGGAAAAACAAATTTGAAAAACTAACATACATTCAGTGATAAACTTAGATTATTTTTTTTCCAAGTTTCTTAGTATATCTTTTATTTTAGGTACATCTTTTTCTAACCCTAAACTGTGCTGATTCACGTGCCAATTCATGGCCTTTTCTTCTCCACTGCATATCTAATTTGGGGAATTGTGTTAATTCAGACAGCTTTAGCACCTGCTATGTATCTTGGAGAGAAGGAGCTGACAGGGTCCAATCAAATATTGAGTGTTTCATAAATATGGGGTCCCCAGTCCACACAGTGGCTCTATAAGGCATATATCAAGTTTACCGTTTTTGGTATAATGGTATAAAATTACCATTTTCCACATACGGGGACAGAGGAAAAGGAGCACATAGTAGAACAGGAATCCAAACCCATGATGGTCTTGCTGATATGAGTCCCAAGTGTTTTTTCTTTCTCTACTTTTTATCCTACACCACACCTAATAGACTTACGTTGACTTCTGGAGCATTTGAGAAGTTCTCTAAACATTAATTTAAGAAAAAATGTTGAGCAAATTACATTCTGTCTACACACTGGGGTTATTATTTTTTTAATTAATTAATTTATTTATTAATTAATTTATTTATTTATTTTAGTCTGAGCTGCTCAGAGATCCCAAATGAACACTGTGGTTTGGGTCCTGGGTGCTACAGAAGTCAGTGACTTGAGAAGATAATACCCTGACTCTTCCTGACTTCTCAGATGAGAAAGGTCTTAGTAAGCAGTGGTAGATGGGTGTGCATGTTCAAGAAAACAAATAGTAGTCACCCTTTAAGGATAAAGAAGAATTATTTATTCAAAATTGGGGTCAATTCAAATCTTTTAACTCTAAGTCTTCCTGGTCCTTCTCCAGCAGCAGGACAGCACCCTGACAAGGACAGAGTAGATGAGCTGAGGATGGTCGAGACCTACTCAAGGTCAATGAGAGAAACTGGCCAACAAACAGAAAAACAAACACTTCAGTACAATCTCTGCCTTTTTAGAAGGCCGTGTGTGCTTGTGCCTTCTGAACTCCATGGCTGGCAGTGTGTCTGCCTTAGAGCAACACAGTGGAGGGAAAAACCAAACGGGGATCGGTAACTCTATCCCAGGGATCCAAATGGCTGTTTGAGAGTCCCTGAGACGACATCGGACCCTCGGTGGGGTTTGTCTCAAAGTGCGGAGGCTGGCAAAGATGAGGTACACGTATGGGAAAGATGGAGGCACCACCATACGTGATCGTTGGGAAACACAGGAGAAGCTTGTTCCTTGGCAACTTCCAAGTGCACTTTATGGGCAGCTGAAGGGGGGAGATGGGAAGGTTGCCTGGACATTTTGGCAGTGGTTGCTGCTCACTTCTCCCAGGACACTCAGTTTTTAAATGATATCCGTCAAGTCATAGCCCCTCTGCTCTCACTGGTTTTCCTCCAGCTTATTGAGCTATAATTGGTAAGTAAAAATTGTATATAGTATGATGAATTAATAGATGAATATATATGAAATGATTACCAAACTCAAGTTAATTCATATCTATTCCATATCACATAGATACCCTTTTTAAATATGTGGTGAAAACACATAAGATCTACTCTCTTAGCAACCCTCGAGTGTACGATATGATATTATTAACTCTACATCGCCTACAGTAAAATAGATCCCCAGAATTTACTTATCTTAGAACATCTTGTACCCTTTGAACAACATCTCCCATTTCCCCCATCCTACACCCTTTAGTCTATTTCTCTGATTTCTACTTTTTTAGATCCCACATAGAAGTAGAATCATACAGTGTTTTTCTTTCTGCATCTGACCTATCACTTGGCATAACATCATCCAGGTTCATCCATGTTTTCATAATTGAAGGATTTCATTATTTTTATAGATGAATAATGCTCTATTGTATATCTGTGTGTGTATATATATATGTGTGTGTGTATACACATACATACATACATATATAGGGTATATGACAGGGATAAGAAAGGTGCAGTCAGAGAGAGCACAGGGAAAGGAGATGAAGCCACAGAGCCAAGATCCTGGACTGTGGGCACACCTGCCCATCCTGCGGACACGCTGCTATCATGTGTGGCTGCTCCCATCTTTTTATTATGCTTCAAGAGGCTATCACTCTCTCATACAGTACCACAAGAGAAAAAGGTCCACTGGATTTTTCAACAGATCTTTGGGCCTCCTTTCTTAGGAAACTTTAAGATCAATGCCCTCCCCAGTTTAACCTCTGCTACCAGGTATAGACAGGAGCATTATGAAAAGCTGAAGAGTCCACTACCTTCATTAGGGTCAAATCTCAGTCATCTGTAATGTGGGTGTAGCAGACACTATTACCATCCACTTATATTCCCTTAGCGGTCAACTGTTCTCACAGTATCTACATCTTCTTTCTGTGGCCCCTGACCATGCTTGACCTGCTCCCTTGGTGGGTCAGAAGCACCAGGAAGTAATGTCCCTGGGAGAAGCCCTCAACCAATGAAAGAGTGCTGGTCGATAGAGTCCCCAGCGTCCTTGGACTGTGGGTGGCACAGTTCCGAAGTATCTCAAACAGAACCCCACAAGTCACCCATGATGATAACATATCCACCTACATCAACTTATTGCCTTCCTTTTACTCCCTGTATCACCCCCTACTCCTTTACTGGAGCGTCCTGTCACGTCACAAAGAAGTGATTTTTCACTGAATCATTTCCCTGGGGTCTGCTTTAGAGACTAGAACTAAAGACACTGGGGGTTGGCATGACTGTAGGTAACAGATTTCTAATGCCGCCCTCTTCCTTTCCCAGACTTTTATAGAGTCACCAGTTCAAGAACTACTAAAAGATTTTGAGTAATAATAACAAAATCACCTGGAATCATTTTTTTAAAAAAAGATTTTATTTATTTATTTGACAGACAGAGATCACAAGTAGGCAGAGAGGCAGGCAGAGAAAGAGGAGGAGCTCTCCGCTGAGCAGAGAGCCCAATGCGGGGCTCCATCCCAGGACCCTGGGATCATGACCTGAGCCAAACGCAGAGGCTTATCCCACTGACCCACCCAGGCACCCTCACCTGGACTCATTTTATAGCCTGTGTATATAAGCTGAATGAAGAGACTGAATGAGTATTTCTAAGTTCCTACCCAATTTTCTCTAGTTAATTTTTACACTTTCCTTGAATACTGATTCCAGAACATCATACTGGTTCCTCTTCTTGCCTTGAGTGAACACCCTTTCTCAACAGTCAAGTATCATTGACCCAAAAGTCAACAGTAGTAACCCTGCTATTTTCAACCCTGGCTGTCCATCATGACTTCTCATCTGTGACCAAGGGCTGAATTTAGTAGTCACTGGCTTGATAGGCGTACAGGGGATAGAGTGGTTCCTGAATGATTGCCCCAAGGTAGAAGGTCTTAGAGATAGGGTGGATTAGACAAAGTTCTTCCTCAAAACTTTGGAATCTATAGGAGCTAGAGGTCTCTTGAGGAGCTTCAAGACAGGAGGTTAGATAGACTCACAAAGGAGACAACCTCATGAATTCAGCGGCCAGGTTAATTGAAAACAGGCTAGAAGCATGTTGGGAGATGGGATAAAGATTCAGAGAAAAATCTGTGTATAACTCTTGGGAGATAGTGGCCATGTTTTCAGTTCTTTGTAGGGTGAGGGTGAGTTTGAGCTCAGGAAACCAAGCATGATTGGCCACTTGCTGTTTCTCACAAAAAGACCCAAACACTACCATGTTTTCTAAGCATCAAGAACTCCTGAGAGGTTGAATGCAAAAATTTTAAACACTGATCTTAATCTTTGCTCATTAAGGGTCATAAACATGTAACTTTAGGCTGCTTTGGAGCTTCCAGACCTTCTTTTCCATTCCCCCACCCCTTCTTTGAGTACAAAATATACTCAATGGAGTCACAAGATGGAAAAAGAGAATGAGATATTTGAAAATCCACACACTCAATTTCAATAAACGAATACCGATTGCAAATGAATAAGATAACCAAACTCAGCATGACTCTGGGTTTCTCATCTGAGACACCCAAATCCCAGAACAAACTTTAATTAGCATAGGATCAGTATTCCTTTGAGCTTTAGGTAAATCCTGTTATTTTTCTTTTATATAATGAGGTGTGCAGTAGTTGAATGGTATGACCAAGGACAAGCTATAAGCAAACATAATGGTAAATATGGTCCCATATCAGGTATCACTGAGTAGACCCCATTATTTAGAAGAATTACGTAAGGTTGGTGGTTCTCCTGAGCCCTTTTGTTAATGTGATGACATTCTGTGAAACAGTCCATACCCAGAGCATCTCACATACACTGGAGTGAGGAGCACCCTAGAGTCCATCTTGTGGTCTCTGTCATGTGTGTCTCAAGTTAATAAGTCTGATTTATGTTTTGGGAATTACTTGGGGATCTCTCCACTGAAGGGAAGAACTTTTACAAGTGAAGACCCACCATTTTTTCCTCAATTTGGCTTAGAAATTCACTGAACGAGGTCTTGATACAGGAGAATCACAGAGTTTTAAAAGGAGAGCAGGGCTGCGGAGGAGACCCAACTTCCTCATTTAGTAGTGAACTTTGGGCATAATCTCAAATTTAGCTAAACCAAAATAAACCAGTAAGTAAAAAAGCAGGATCTAGATAAACTTTATCTTATTAACAAGATAGACCAATATGCCTTAATCTCTTAATCACAATGGCATCAGCCATGCCCAGTAAGACAAAGCATAATTTCATCTGTGTACAGTAGGCAGGTCTTTGGTAAACATCTGTTTAGAAAATAGATGTTCTTTGCTTACAACAACATACCATGATAATGCAGCGGTTTCACTGTTCCTATTTAGGAGCCAATAAATTGTCCAATTCTGACAGCTAGAGGCCTGGTAGTGGGCTGCCCTAAAGCCCAAATCCATAACATCAGGAGATAGAGATGTATGTTGAGAATGAAAAATCTATACTCCATTCGGAAAATCATATTCAGTAGCCACTATGTTTGTGGGTTTTTTTCCCCCAAAAGCACAAACATAATATTTTTCTGTTTGAAAAATGTCTCTGTTAATTATGAAAACATAAAATCCCACACTGAGCAGGAACATGGGAAAACGAACTGAACCAACTTTCTGAGAGAAAGAAATAAATGGTCCAAGCGAATTAATACTGAACAAGAGTTTTCCATTTATTTTCCCTTTATTACAAGGTGGAATTAATAATGCTGGAAAAAAGACTAAAGTGATATGTTTACCCTAATAGCATCCCCTTAATAGGAGTCTCTTCTAGAAGCTAATGAGCTTTCATAGCAAACTGTTGATATGTCTACATATTAGGGTTAAAAACCCATCTTATGGTAAATTACTCTCGACTCTAATTTGGCAAGAGTAAATAATTTGTGGGCCAAGTGGGGATTTGGTGCCAAGCTCCTGATTTGGGTTGTATACAATATTTCAAGACCAACTTTCATTAGTATCAATTTACAAATGAATTATGTGTAAGCAACTGAATCATACAACAGAAAAGAACGTGTATCAGACTTTTCTTTGATCACTGCCTAGCTTTATTCACCCACTGCTTTTTAAGATGTTGAAAGGAAGTGGGATGGGGGCAGAAATCATTGACATGTCTTTCATCTCCAAGTTCTCTCTCATTCTCTGAGTGCAGTTGCTGGGTTTGAGCAATCGTAAGAGGTGTGAAATTCAGTGGTTAAGTGAGGAGTCTGGTGGCAGACTGCCTGGGTTGGAATCCCACCTCTGCCAAGTTCTAAACAACTTGGCTTCCTTGGGCAAATGACTTCACCTCTCTGGGCCTCAGTTTCTTCATCTGCAAAATGAGAATCCAAACCATGCCCACTTCCTAGGGTTCCTGTCCTTATAAATAGGATGGCCCACGTAAGCACTTAGCACAGTGCCTGGCACAAGGACAATAGTCATTAAGCACTAGCCATGCTTCTAATAATGAACAGGAAGAGAAGGAGGAAGAGGGAGAAAAAGATAAATGAGGAGGGAAAAATAAAATCTCCCGAGTAGGTCTCTGTTGGAAACTGTATTTGATGCTTTCAAACACATAGATCGAAGGAATAGTACAACAACAAAATAAAGAACAACAACAAAAACCATGGAGGGAGACACGTGCCAATGTGGCTCCACAACCCATTGGAGCTGCCAGAACGTTTCAAGATGCTGAGATGGAAGCTGCCACCATCAGACACGCAGAAGGGAAAGGACTGGCCTTTATAAGTGACCTGAGTAAACAGAGCTGTTTTGGGCACTCTGTCGACCAGTGACCTTGTTCATTTGCTTTCATCACCTTTATAAAGGTGAGACTGACAGTCAGTCACCAGGAACTCTGATAACCAACGATCCAAGAGAAAGCAGATCCAGTCAGCCTGGTCCCTTGCCTCACAGCCAACTTTTCCCCTCCAACAGTAAACCATGGTTAAAAAGAAAAGAAAACCAAACATAGACACATTTTAAAATACTGAGCAATGGTTAGAATTTGACCCATCTTGGTGCTTTTTCTGATTTCCCTAGTCTGCACTTTCTACTGTTCCCCTAAATCTAAAATAGGGACCCCAATAGTGAACAGAAGAGAGGATAGTGACTTTGGAGGGTGCATTTCTCTGCTTGCGCCTTATAAAACAGTAAGTTCATTAAGTTCCTTTCCTAAGGGGCTCCTGGGTGACTCAGTGGTTAAAGCCTCTGCCTTCAGCTCAGGTCATGATCCCAGGCTCCTGGGATGGAGCCCCACATCGGGCTCTCTGCTCAGCAGGGAGCCTGCTTCCTCCTCTCTCTCTGCCTTCCTCTCTGCCTACTTGTGATCTCTGTCTGTCAAATAAATTAAAATAAAATCTTAAAAAAAAAAAAAAGTTCCTTTCCAAAGACATAATTGGAGCTGGCCGTGGTCTCCCTACAGGGACTTAGCAATCATCCCAATGGAGTAAAGACCCCCACACTAGTTTATGTGTTTTCCAGTACAGCCCAGCCCCTCAAGCCCACCGCTGACCTGCCACAGGCCAGTCTATGGCACCTATTTACAGTAACAACTGGGCCCTTGTGAACCTCTGCGCCCATAACCCCTGTCCTGTAGTGAGGAAACCACTTCTAAAGACAGTGCTGGGTAATTCAGACATTGCCCAGCCCACATTAGAAAGGTTGACCTGCATTGACGGCTCACCCCACCATTATCTCTTCAGCCTCATGTCAAGTCCCTTTGAAATGATGGCAGGGGAGTAATAACCAGAAGTATAATCACATCATCACATTTCAAGAAACCCTGTATTGAAAGCAGAGCTACAAATTGGAGAAAAAGTCCAAGGAAAAATAAGAAAAGCTTTCATCTGATCTATGAATATTTTAGGTAGTGTGGAAAGAGCTTTGAAATCAGACAGACCTGAGCTCTAATATTAGCTTTCTGGTTGTGCAACTCCTACCCAAATGCATAATCACTTTGATGCTCTTGTTTTCCAGATTTGTAAAACGGGGAGGGAGATGCCCACTCCGCGGAGTTGTTATTCACATCAAATGAAGTGGTGATACAAGAGTCACCTGGCGCCCAGCGGATAGTTCTTAAGTCGCCCTCTTTTCTTTCATGGTTCTAGTTCAAGACACTGAGTCTGCATTTGGTTTCACTGCTCTGTAAGCCATCAGACAATGTTTTCCCAACTCAGAGCTACCTGGGGGAGAAAGGGTTTGATTATTGTGCAAATCTTCAATCACATCTTAAATTTGTACCCATGAGGTGACAGAAGTGACCACTGCATGAACATGAGCTTTGCTCTTGATAAAGCAAGCACAAACCAGCAGTAATGACATATTGCAATGTCTTCTGAGAAGACCATGGTCTCTTTCTGTTTTGTTAGGCATCAGATTTAAAAAACTCTTACCACAGGGAAGAACACACACACACACACAGAGCCCTAAGGGAGCCCCTGTAAATCTTACTATTAGTCACTGGATTCTCCTCAAATAACAGATAATATCTTGAGCATTAGGTTAAATTACTATGTGAACCTGAATCTAAATAATGTTTTCTTTTTCCTAAACAGGTAAATAATTTTCAGCCTCTCTTTGGGTGGGGTAGAGGAGGTCTCCACAACTCCCCTTTCTTTTTCTAATTAAAAACAGCCTGGATATGGGATGGCATTAGGTTTAATTTCTTGAACTAATTCAGATCCCTTGGTAGTAGCTACCTGAAGGGATATGCTGAGAAGTTTTCTAAGACCCTGAGGAGCTCATGAATCTGACATGTTCACCCTTGAAAAGACTAAGGGATGGAGGCATCAGGAGTGTCACCCCTTTGGTGCCTTTGGTCCATGGCTCTGGGCTGACACAGCGTGGTGGTGATGCCCATTCCGTGGACACTGCTGCCCTTGATCTAAACTTATTTTTGAACTACCCCATGAGTGCTCAAATGAACCCCAGTTGTGGACTACATAAGGGTCCAAGGTTCTGTCACACGCTGGTACCACACCGTATATGGCAGATATTACCTGCAACAAAGACGTTACCATTCTTTTCAACAGTAAAAGTGAGATTATAGAAAAGATCCTATGCTCTCGTATCCTATGAGATCATACGAAGAAGTCCTAGGAGATATTGTAGTATTAAAACGAGAGCCTCATCTCATCTGCACTGCTCAGCTTGGAGGTCAAATTGTGAAACAATGAGGAGTAACTTACACCAAGCAGATAGTCACGGATGAATCAGATCAAACGTGCCCTGTGCCAGGCTCCTGTGGAGGAAGGATCCTTGCCCCCCAGTGGGCATTCCATCTAGTTGGAAAGGGCAGACTCCCATGTGGGATGTGAGCGGGGTTGAGATTTTGCTAGCACACACTACGACAGCCATTGTAGAAACAATGAAACACCTCTGTGCCCCGAGGTACCATGTTGCCACTCCAAGACCCACATTCCCCCATCTTAATGCTCCAGCTTCCTCCACTGTGCCCTTGGAATGCAAATGTGTAAATTCCAGGAGGTCGGGACTTCCCTGTGGACATCACAGCTCCTACAGAAAGGCTGGTCCAGAACAGCAGCCCAGTGTCTGCTTATCCAATAAATTAGTGAATGGCCGGGGTTATCTGGGGACTTGCCCTGGGGAGGTGTTGAAAGTGGCTCTAAAATGAAGAGATGAATTGAGCAGGAATTGGAGGATTCTAGGTAAGATGGTACCTCCAGGTACCCATGAAGTCCCGCTACAGATCTATAGGGGGCAGCAGAGACTAGTGGCAAAAAAAAAAAAAATGTTAGAAAAAAGTTCTAGCAAGAGTCAGAATTGAATTCACCTGGTTTGGCTACTTATTAAGCGTATTCTCTTGGCCCAACCGCCCCACCTTCCAAGATTTGTGTTTCCCCTTTGTAAAATGCCTCTCACAGAAGTGAGATTTAATTGGACGGCGTATGTGGGAATGTAACACCGAGGAAGACGTCGGGAGGCTTTCAGTTCTAAGAGGGCAATAGGTTTGCCTGTTCTGCTCACCGCGTTGTGGCCCAAGGCCTGGGAGCATCCTAAAAACCATAATAGACACCATAAATGTTTGCTCAATGAAAAAAATAAATAAATAAACAGTGGCAAACTGTTCCCACTGTGTTAGGTGAACGGGGACCCAATCCGTCCGGATGCCTGCAAAGTCTATGTGAGATAGAGAGGCAGGAAGTAGGATGCTTTCCAGAACAGGCTAAGGGACTCATTCGGAGCCGGTACAGAACCTGGAAAAGAGGAGCCAGTGCCTGACCACAGCTCTTTCCCCTGGTAGGTGTCTCGTGGGAATCAGCAGCCCAGAAGTGGACCGTGGTGAGAAATGGGTCGGGAGGGTGGTGGTAAAGGGTCTACAGATGACTTGCTTGGGTACAGGGTTCTGTTCCACTACCCCCTCACTATGTGACCTTGGGTGAGGTCCTGCTTAAAACCTCCAGGTCCTCATCTGTAAAGTGGGGATGCTATACCACATGAGTCCCAGGGTGGGTTCAAGCATTCAGAACACTGCAGGGCAAGGGGCCGGTACATGGGCATACGCTTCAGAGCGATAGCTGTCAGTATTAGATAGGAATGTCACTTGGAGTTTCCCTGGTCACTCCAAGCCCAGGCTGATTCCAGCTTGTCACTTGACTGGCCTTCACAGTCTCCGCCCCCACCATACTTCCCCTTAGTTTAGGGTGCACAGATGGGTAAGGCAGCCTACCTGTTCATCACCTGCGGGGGTCTGCGGAGGCTGAATCTGGCATGGACCCTCCCAGTGCCCTAGGACAACAGTTCATGAACTAGGGCTCGCAGATTGGAATCTAAAACCGCCAAGCAGAGACCTGTATTAGCTAACCATGGGTGAAAGGACTTCCCCACCCAACAGGCTGTGCTGTCTGGTGGAGGGATGTGTGAACCTGTAGGACATGAGCATTGACAGCAACACCCTAGAGGCTCTGGGAAGGAAAGTCCAGGGAGGGCCTTACCTCTGGGGAGATGAGTGTTTGTTTATGTTCATAACGGAGCAGAGAGCTAAGCAGGGGAAAGAATCAGCATAACAGCGTCTCTAGATCATCCCACAGCCATATTTTTTTTTTAGTCCTGAATCTTGGAAACAAATTGCTTTTCTGCCAGTGCAGGAGGTTGGAGGGAGTTTACATGTTCTGCGAGGGAGGAATTAGACAGAAGAATCAACCTCGAACTAACTGAAGTAGGAAAAATTGATTTAAATTATTCTACAACTTCAGAGATAAAATATCACAACAGCTTGAAATGAAAACTATAGTTTTTGAAATATTAAGGCTGAAGGTATTATATTTATAGGCTGTTTGGCTAAGGTATGACAACGTAACTATTCATTTCCGTCAAAGAGAAATTAAGCCTTTATGTGAGAAAGTGGGGTTGGATTCAAAGTCATCAAATATTTTCTAAATTACAAAGTGTGCAAGGCGCTAAGTAGGTCAGATGTGAGACTTTTAAACAATTATTTTATGTTGTTTATCAGCCAACCCTATTAGCTGGTCTCTGAAGGGCAAGATTTGAAACGATTCTTCACCTGACCCCCTAGATTTCCGTCTCAAGTTGGGGTGGGGGGGCCACTTCCTGGATGTTCCAGTGATTTTGACCTGATTTACAACGTTCTCAAGAATAACAAAGAGGAGTATTTCTTAGAACTGATATGTTTGCTGGGAGGGTCTCTCTCCTAGCTCCTTTCCGGGATTCTCCCAGTAGAGGCTGCCCTCCCTGGAAAAGCTCCCGAAGACAAGTCTGCATGGGCCATTTCAACCCAGCAACAGCCTGGTGTCGCCTGATAGACTTCCTTCCTTAAAGCCACTAACCCCCGCCCCAGGCCATCCCCTAGATTTTTCTAACTTCAAGAGGCACTCTGAGAGGCCCAGCCCTTGCTTCAACAGCTACCCTGTGAGACTGCCTCTCTCAGCCCGCTAATGTCTTTCCCTCTGAGGCCTTTCACAGGATTAAGGAAGTGTTTGGGGACCTGCCCTGTTGATTCCAAGCATCCTCAGGAGCACAGAAATCTGCATAACAGACAAGAGGAAGGAGGTTGTGGAGAATAAAGTGAGTGATACCAGAGTTTCCTCTGTTACTATATTGGGCATAAAAATACGTTCAGGGTTTTGACTTTTAAATGATGCAGCCCAGTAGGGGATCACTGAGCACAGGGCAGACTGGCGGGGCGAGTAGAATAATCACTCAGGAGAATGGTCTTTGAAACTTGAGGTACCGAACTCAATTGGATAATGAAACACTGGGAACTCCACAGGGGATTTTTTTCACCTCTATAAAGAACATTCAATTAAATGCTTTTTCATTTGGACAGGAGGGGTGGAGCTATTTTTTCCCCTCTCTTTTCCACAGAAAATATCTCCTTGGATCCTGGCTTCATTTTTTTTTTTTTTCCGGCTTTTTATTGCCTGTTTTTACTCCCTCTTGTGATCCACAATGCCTGCACATCCTGCCTTCTCACAGGTTGATGGAAATCCCCCACGTTGCCCTTGGAAATGCTCATTACCGAGGAGAGACACAATGGCTTCACTGGGTGATGCATTGGTGAGGCTTCCCCAGGCTTCTGGGGCCTCCATTTCATGGGCCACTTGCTTAGCTACTTCTGAAATGCCTTCGTGCTATGAAGGCTGCATTTAACTTAGCCATCTGTGAATAACTCCATCAGGGGCAGATTCAAATCCAAAGTCAAGACAGCTTCCTGGCCAGAATGTCATCCTGTCCCACAAGGGCCGGCAAGAGTGATTTCCTGACGTGAGTCCGACACTGTCGTCCCTCCCTTGGGAGCCCTTGGGAGCCCTTGGGACTGCGCCATGCATTACAGGTCGCCTTTCTTACAAATCAATTAGTGCTTGGCACTTAATAGGCTGAAATGATGTCACACAGCCCATGTGTAGTCAGGCGTTGGGCCATGATTCCAAAATTAATGGTCATTGGGCTAGCAGAGGTATATACATTTCATTCTTGGAGCGTGACAAGATAGGAGGAATACAAGAAATGGACAGAGGGATCCTGAGGAAGGGGTCATGTAGCTCATTCAGTTCTACCCTCCCAGAATAAAGATCTGTGGGTCCCGGGCTTGGTGCTTGGTGCTTGCTACCATGGCATATAAGACATAGTTTTGTCTCATGGGTCTTACAATCTAGTAGAGGGAGCAGGGGATCGTAACCTGGAGTCAAGGATATAGAGAGAACCTTGTGAGTGAATGGTCCTTAGGGAGTGCCAAATCTTCCAGAATTTTCCATAAACTGAATTTGTACTATGAGAGTATGCCCACGTGCTTCACATTTTTCCAGATAATGGATCCATGGCTTTTATGAGATTCTAAGAGATGTAACACACACACACACACACACACACACACACACACACACACACACAGGGCTACCAAGGGGATGCAGGTCAGCCCCGCTGACAGGGTGTCCCATGGTCCAGGGCAGAGAGGTGGTAGAATCACCTCTTATCTGAGTTTATGAGTAGAAGCGGCCAAGTAGCCGGAAGGAAGTTCAGAGTTGTTGGCTCCTGTAACAAAACGTGAAACTGAGAAGGAAGAAACACGAGTCCTCACAGCAAGCAGCGGCCACAGAACAGGTACCAGGTGGTCGGAGAGCATGCAGATAAAGGATCTGGAGCCACAGGTCAAACCGCATAGGTAGTGGGGCAGGATGGGAGGACGGTGGGTAATTCAGACCCAGGGAGGGCCTGAAGGAGACTCAAAGCACGTGGAAGAAGGCAGGCTGGAGTTCAAATCCTGCCCCGAGTCTTTGTTAACTTCTCTTTGCTTAGTTTCTCCAGCTACAAAGTGCACCTGCCGGTCTACCTTCTCCAAGGGATATTGAGAGGAACGAATGACAAACTCATACAAGGCACAAAGCTACTGCTCAGAATAGGACTTTGATTGAATTCTAGGGATGCCCTGAAAGGACTACAATTAGAGTGGACACTTGCGACCATGGTTTGGTGCCACTTAAGGGTTCTAAAAATCTGTTCACATTCATCCCTTTTTCCTCTCATTCTCGCTCCTCCGATGTGGCTCTCGCAGGGTACTGTCTACTATGGAACTAAATTGACTCTTTCCTTGTATTAATCAAAACCTCCACATATGAAATTTCCCCATTTCCCTTTGAGAAGATGATTACTTTTCTGATGGAGGGTTATTAGGAAGTCTGATGAGACCCAAGAATGCTCTGCACTGCTACCAAGTCCCGTTCACTCTACCATGTGGGTTCCCGCACCTTGGCGACTCCATCTACATGCGGCTGGGCTCGCCGTGTGTCTCCGGATGATCGCAGGTGTCACACGAAGGGGCCATTCCTGAAGGGGCTACACCTTTGCACTGTGCCAGCCCGGAACACCTTCCCACCATTGGCTACCTGCCTAAGTAAATTAGCTAGTCTTTCTGTCTGTCTGTCTCCCTCTATCCTCTCCCCCTTCGCTAACTAGCACTCACTTACTGCATTTGGACTTTTATTAATATATAGATGATTGCGTATTTTTCTCTTCTCTTCCTGGATATTATGTCACTGAGGCAGGCACTGCATCTTATTTATTTCCATTTCTTCCCAGCACCTGGTTCAGTGTCTCCTATGAAAGGTAATCAATACGTAATTGATGAATCAGTTAAGATGAGTCTGGGTACCCTAATTGATTAATGGAGTGAGTATTCCCTAAACCAGTGGTTGTCAAAGTCTGGTCTGAGAAGTCCCATGAGACACCTTCAGCAGGTACATAAAGTCAAGACGATTTTCATGGTCCTTCTAAGTATTATTTGTCTCTTCACTCTCTCTCTCTCTCACCAGCTTTATGAGAAGTTCATTGATAGAGTTTCAGATTCCACAACGCAGCCAGCATTTAAGGAACTGGTACTTCCAAAGTATCGGAGAAGAATATGCACAGTTCCCTAAAAAGACCATGAAAAGTGCTTTCCCTTTTCCAACGACGTTTCTCTGTGAGCCAGGATTTTCTTCACTCTCTTCAACCAAATCACAACACACTGAACGCTTAAAAAGATTTAAGAACCCATTGAGTCCTATTCAGCCATTCAGGAAAGAGACGAGAACTGGTAAAACAACACTACTCTCCTCACTACTTTTGTTTTGTTTTGTTTTGGAATACGTAGTGCATTTGCACCAAAAAAAAAAAAAAAAAAAAAAAGTTATTTGTGCTAATATGTAATGGGCTTGTCATTATTTTAAAATAGATTAGTTGGTATACATGTATTTTTTTTTCAGTTTTAGTTTCAAATATGGTCAGTATCAATAGATAAAATCCACATAAACAAAAGGTTTGAGTCCTCCATTATTTTTAAGAGTGTAAAACTGTCTTGAGCCCAAAATAGTTCAGAATCACTCTCCTACATTTTTTTCCCATAGAACAGCACAACACTGTTAAGAAGTTCCTAAGTGTTTTTGTTTATAAAAGTTGGGGTGACGGGGCATGTTCTTATTGGTATGGGAAATGCCATGTTAAATAAAGTTAAACAGTGAAGTGTTTTTCTTTCTTTCATGCCCTCTCAAATCTTTTATTTTGTTAATGTTCTTTGTAAATATCTAAGGGCATGGTATTGGTCTTCTATTATTGGTCTTCTATTATTATTATTACAAAGTAAGCTGCCTTGGGCAACATACATGTATTACCTTGTGGTTCAGGAGCCTTTCAGGGTCTCAGCAGGCTGCCAGCCCTGTGTCTGCTGGGGGAGTGGGAGGTGTTTTGATGCTCACCTAGAGAAGGAGCCACTTCCAAACTCCCTCTGTTGGCAGAATGCCTCTTCTCTGGGTGGTAGAGTGAGACCTGAGTTTTCTTGCTGGACGTTGGTCAGGAGCTGTCCTTTGTGCCCGGGGGTCCCTCCCCTCTTTGCACACACTCTCGCGACAAGACCGGACACTCCTTTAAAGCCAGCGTCGGGGAGTCTCCCCAGCCCAATCTGGAAGACCGCACCTTACACGGCACAACAGAACTGCAGAAGGGACATCTGTCTCCCTCCCCACCTTCTCCTGGCCAGAAGCAAGTCACAGATCCTTCCCACACGGCAAAGGGAGGGCTTATGCTGGGTGTGAACGCGGGGGCAGAAATCAGGGGCGCCATGCTGCCTACGGGAGGTCCGGTCCACGCCGTGCTCTCATGTACTTGACCAAAGGGTTGTTTGTTTGTGTCTGTGAATAAGTAACCCTGTTGGAGAAATGTTGATCTAAAGTATTCGGTGTAACTAGACGGACAACATTCTCCCAGTGTATTGTCTCAGGGATATATGCGTGTGTGTGTATGTGTGTGAAACACCGTTTTAAACTCCCCTGTCTGTAAGTCAGCGTGCACCCGGAGCCTCGGGAGCGTCTAGCTGAGGAAGCAAACTTTCATGTCACCGTGAGCAGAAGTTAAAGAAGGAACATTCTCCTTCGGCGGAGACGAGGCCTATTCTGAGACAGAGGGCGTCCTCTGTTTAAGGCCTCATCATCCTGGTTCTCCCCGGGAGCACGCCACAATGCCTGTCCACAGGACGGAGGCAGCTCTCCGTGCAGACTGGCCAGAACTGGATCTGACACTGGGGCCTCATGACTCTCAGAATCAGAAGACTGGCCTAGACATGGTCTACAACTTTCGGACTGGAAAGACATTGTTTAGACCCGGGAGGGGGGGGGGTTTGCATGGCAAAACTCTATTTTTCAAATAAAATGCTACACGATGCTCTCTTGATTAGAACAAACAACCGAACAAAGAGTGGACTCCTCCGGTAGAAACAGTGTCCTGCCCCATGGAGCCGCCAGTGGCTCCCCTTCGTTCTGAAACCCCAAATTCCCTTTGGGCTTAGTTCTCTTGCCTGGCGCCCTCATTATAAATTGAGACGAACGGAACTACCTAGGAGGCGAGGTGGTCCGTCAAAACCGCACCACCAAGTCTGGACCATCCGCTGTCATGAAACCTTCAGGGCAATCCTCAAAGGTGACCCTCTGTCCCCTCACTGGGCACAACAGCTTCTTCACACTGTGTATCCTCGGGTGTCACTGAAGAGAACCCCTTCTCAGGGGTTCACAGTCCGTGTCATTAACTGCCGGCTTCGGGAATCAGATCCAGCTCGCTCTTTGCGTAATTAACCAGAGCAGCACGGACACTTGGTGACATCTCTAATTTCTATGAAAAACCCAGCAGCAGGACACCTGAGTGATCAGTGATTGTCTCCGACCCCACAAGACCCCCCGAGGGTGGGGTGGATGGGAAATCTGAGTCTCTAAACTTTTTAAATAATTGATTTGACTTCTTTGCCTTGCCCATTTATAGAGCTGGGTATGGCCGATCTAGTAGTGTATGGTACACTGTCGAAAACAAAAACAAAAAATAAAAAGCAGAACATCTTGAGGATTTCCCTCAAGACACATGGGAAAAGGTGATCGGGAGTGGCGGGGGGTGGGGGGGACTCCTCAGGTCAAACCGTACCAACTTGAATCTAGCCTGAGCTGCTTGGCTCTGCGGATGTGACAAGAAACAGTGAAAACAGCAAAGGAAACCTCCTTTGGCAAGTCCAGAAAGGAAACACACGGCTGCCAACCTGGTAAGGGATTCAGCCTGGAGGCGCACCTCTACCTGTGCCCAAACCCTGCCCGTGTTCTCGGCCAACATCCTCCTACAGTAGTTGATCCAAGGGCTTAATGGAGCAAAAGGCATTAAGAGGCGTGCGTGTGAATAATGCCACCAAGCCTTGCTTCTTTAATTGCTGCAAACAGCATCACCTAGGCTCCACATCCCACAATGCACTCTGCTCTCCGTCACGCAGCACTGTAATGCACCCCGTTCTGAAGAGCCTGGCAGGAGAGGAAGACATTAACTGCGCGATCTGCTGGCTTCTGCCAAATTCACGAACGCTGGCAGCTAAGCCTATAGATAGAATGAGGGGTAATTTCATGCAAATGCTCTGTGCTATTCCCTGAGCTCCAAGATTAGAGATGTCAGAAAATGTAAGTGCTCCTCTGGTTAATAACACAAAGAACTAATTCAGCATGATTCCCTAAGCTGGGAGTTAAAAAGCTGCGATTGTGAACTTATGGAGGGATGGTCCCCCTAGGGTGACGCTGGAGAGGGCCAGGACGGTGCAGAGCCAGGGTGCTTAATGGGGGAAACAGAGCCATCCCATGAGGGCTGCTCTGAACCACCGTAAGGTGGTGTCCACAGGCTCACGTGGCTGTCGGGGCTTGGCCACCTTCTCAGTACCTGCTACAAGACTGGGCAGATATCCTAGGTAGCAATGAGTCTATGCTGCTGCTTGGAGAAGGCCATTCCAGACCAAGCCAAGGCTGCAGACTTTGGGAACAAGATCTGGGAGACATGTGCAAAGGACATCTTGACTTGATTTCTTCCCTTTCTGAATGAGACACTCGGTTCGTGGCTGCATCCCTCCTCGTTCCTTGGGTACACATTTCTCCGTTTTTATACACCAAATGTTATTGGGTTGTAGTCTCCAGAGGACATGGCTTATTATTTAAACAGGGCATTTCTTGGAGATGATTTTTACATCTTGCAAATGGTATGTAGCAGCAGAAAGTTTCAGGGGAAAACAGATGACACCATTCTCCTATTGACTCCACCATGGGTGTAGCCCAGGGACTACATGTCAGGCTTTGGATTTTCAGCTTTTAATTTTCACATCGGCCTGAAGTATCTATGATGGTTTTTGAGATGAAGGATGCGCACCTCCTTCCTCTCTCTCCCTCCACACAGCCACCGGAATACATCTGATTCCTAACTTTTCTAAAAGAAAGAAAAGAACACCAATGCATTGGATATCAGATTTCTAGAATAGAATGCAAGATTGTAGACAAACACATCTCAAGCCAGACAGTGTATGTTCATAAATCAGGAGCGTGCTTAACGGGTCATTTCTCAGAGTCTGACTTAGGATTGGGTCTTGCTTTCCTTCACTGGCTGTGAGACCCTGTGCAAGGCCCTTTATTTCTCTGGGCCACATATTTCTCTAATCAATCTAGGATAAAAATATTTCTTACTTCTTAGGCTAATGTTAATGAGGATTAAGTAAGGCTGTGCACATGGCTAGCTTATAATAAATGAGCAGTAAGTAGCACCTTTCATTGACTTATGTAATTAAAGCCCAAAGCAGTTTTTTGGCGCATAGCAAGTACTCGAAGTTTCTCGATCATCATCAGGTATCTGCCCACACACAGCACCCCTCTGCAATGGCAATTTCTTCCAAATAATATAACAAGTCAAATGGAACCTGTTTTCTGTTTACCCCCTAGGACATATGTTCTGCTTTTTATTTTTTGTTTTTGTTTTCGACAGTGTACCATACACTACTAGATCGGCCATACCCAGCTCTATAAATGGGCAAGGCAAAGAAGTCAAATCAATTATTTAAAAAGTTTAGAGACTCAGTTTCCAGAAGAAGTCCACGGCAATTACCTTATCCGGCCCAAGACCAGCCCCACTGGAGAATGGACTTTTGTAACAAGACCACGGGTTTGTTTTGTCATATGAGATAAAGGAGCTCTTTACAAGTGAATTGTATTTTATTTTATGGAGCTATCTACTCCCAGTAAGTAGAGCCATGACTCACTGGAAATTATGAATCCTCACATGTTCATACCCCCGTTGATTTACAAGTCTTTGAGGCCACACACAAGTGAGCGATGTTTTACTGCTAAGTATTCATGACTCTTGTCCAACTACCCTTGAAAATAACAGTTTTCTGATTTGAAGGAGCACAGATACATTGCAAGCAAGCCCTCTGGTATAGATGTTTCCAGAAATGAGTTTACACATCTTCAAGAAGATAGTGTCAATTCTGTCCCGCACATTATCCTGAAATACTGATGATGGTTTTTGAAATACATAAAGAACACACATTCCTCCCCGCACCCACCTTCATACAGCCCCGAGAATATGACTGATTCTTAACTTTTCGGAACGAAAAGAAAGAAATCATCATAAATTAGGAATCCATGGGTGGCTTTACTGATTATCAAATTTCTAGAATAGAATGCAAGATTATAGACAGATGAATCTTGAGCCAGACGGTATATGTTATTAAAATCAAGAGCATGATTAATTAGTCATTTACTTGGAGTGATTTATCTTGTGCCTCTCTCCACTGGCGTTGGAATTACCTGCTGTGGACGTCAGGTGTACCACTCTGTTATGAATACTAATCAAAGTCCATACAAGTGTAAATTGAGGATGAATTTGAGCTCCACCAAACATCCATTTTAAAGAGCTTTTATTAAGCAGGCCTACCGTCAAGAAGCCCATAAAGGTACAGAGGTAAGGGAATGACCAGTAAAGGCTGAGTTGACTCCCTCTCAGATGAGCCAAGTGCCAGCCCGGCCCTGCACACCTGGGACCGCGGGGCTGCCTTCCTGGTGCGTGTCTACACGGGACAGCCCCATCTTTTCTCCTTCCCCACGTACTTCTCCAGCCCATCCCGTTCTCTCCACTTCAACGGCCAGCCCCAAAAGTCAAGCACTGAAAGATCCCAACAGCTTCCTCAGTCGGGTACCATTAAGTAGAAGAGACTTGTGAGAAGTGTAGCTGACCATTCAACACTCTTCTCGAAACCCTTCAGGGCCTCCCCGTGCTGTGAGAAAGAAGCCCTTGCTTCTGGCTGAGCCGGTAGAGACTCTTCAATCCTACCCCCATCTACCGCTCCTGCTTCATTCCAAATTTCTCTCTGGCTTATTCAGTAGGGAGGTGGCATTCAAACTTTCTTTCTGTCCCAGGACTTCTTACCTGTTGGCCACTCTTTTGAAAGGTGCCCTTCTGCAGTGCCTCTACCTGGCTAATTCTGTCTCCCTGCCTCTCGCTTCAGTGGCACTTCTGCCCAGATACCTCCCTTGCTGCCACTTACTTCCCTCTGGAGATGGTGACCAGCCCTGCAGTTTTCCCTTAGAGCCCTAATGACAATCAGAATTGTCATTGATTATTTTTATAATTAGCTGTTAGCACCATCTTTTTCCTTCCCTAGACACTAACCACATGTGGGCTGTATAAGGATACAGCTCTGAGCACATGCAGGGCACAGAGCAGGCCCTCCGTAAGTGAGGGGGTCGAACAACAATGATGAAAGCTGTGGGCCGGGGGTGGTGGGGACCACTAACTTCCAAATCAGTGCCCCTTTCCTCCTAGGCTCACGGCTGGACTACATTTCCCAATCTCCCTTGCAGGTAAGTGGTCATGTGACTGGGTGGGTGTCCTACCTGCCACTCCTAGGTGCAGCCCTTTAAAGCCTCCCTGAGCAGTTCCTGATATTTCTGTGTTCTGGCTGGCTGGGATGTCGATGTCTAGGGTCACTGTGAAGGCCATGTGTTGAAACTGGCAGAGCCTGGGTTTCTAAATGACTTCATGGAACGAATGTCTTCAATTGCTGGTCCAGACTCTTGTAGGAACAGGACATAAACTTCCGTGCTGTTAAACCAAGGACATTTCGGGGACAATGTGCAACTTAGCGCATCTAAATTAGTACATTAGGATGCTAATACATAGGATTCCAGGCCTTGGAAATGAGCTAAAAAAAAAAAAAAGTGTTCCTGACACACACATAACACAATCACACCTCTAATGAACACGTAAGTAGATCTTTGGAGGTAGAAGAAAAAAAACTGAATCCGACAAAGTATATTATGGAAAAATTAGTGCTTAAATTTTTTCAATTTATCTCCATTTATTTCTTTCCCCCGACTGACTCAATCTCTAATAACTACAAGAACAGTCTGATTACTGGTGTTTCTTTATGAAAGAGCCACCACGGCCTCCTACATATCTCCCTGTTCTGGCATGCTGCCCTAGTCCTTCCAGTTAAGGCCCTGGGTGTGGATGAGCCCTCACAGTTAGGAGGGGAGGCCTTCCCAACACCAGAGAAATTCGCGACGTCTTCTTGCTGAAATTAGAAGCTCATCTAGCAAGCCATTCCACTCAGTTCAATGCAGAACTTACTTTTGCCCCAGAACAGTTCAGGGAGAGGAAGAATCACAGGGCAGATTGTTTCAAACAAATAGAAAGTTCTTCTCCATGTCCCTAAGGTTCTGTCAAGTAATCTGAGGGCTGAGGTCCCGCCTCCTACAGGTTACCTCTCTCTGCCCTCACGGCCCAGTGGCTAACTCCAGCTGAGCCAAAGACAGGCTCAAGCAGCTTGGCAAGCCTCTGCCGAGCGAGTTAATCTAGCTGAGTTCATGGTGATGCGGCCACTTACCTCCAACACTGAGAGCCTCATCAGTCAGCCGGTTGGAGCTCTGGGGCCCAGGAGCCTGGCCCTCCCTGCCTAGCCTTCCTCCGGCTTCCTTTGGTTTTGGAAACCTCTGTACTTATCAGGAGCACCTGCTTACAGAGTTGTGAAGCCTTTGGCCCTAAAAGGGAGGAAGCGAGCACTTTCTGGCTCTGAGTATGGCTCTCCCATGGTCCTGGAAGCCTGTTTCTTCCACAGGAAATGTCCCTGAGTGCCAACCCTGCAATAATGGAAAGGAACATTTTCTCACATTGAGCCACACCTGTTGTCAACAAGCATTTGCTTCCCATCTATTTAAGCTCCATGGGGGAAGGAGACTGTGTGGGTCTCAGGCGTTTTTTGGCAATGCTGGACCCACAGCACCTGGGAAGGCTTCACACAGTCTGTGCTATTGTTGAAGAAGTGGGGTTGCTCCTGGTAACAGCTGCTGTGTCCCAGTAGAGACCCGAGGCTTCTGGGAGAGTCACAAAAGCCTCACCCGGGCCCCTGTGTGGAGCTGAGCACCAGCCCCTTGGAGCTGAAAAGCAGCCCACGTCTGTTAGGGTCTGTGCAAACTGACCAGGTGTGGGAGAAAAGCAGAGTGAAGACCAGCTTCTGGCTTGTGATCGGGGCTGGAGCTGCTTCTGTTGTTGGTACTGGTTTGGTTTTGGTCAAAGATGTCACTAGTAACAGTTACGTGAAGGTCTATATTGATGGACCGCTAGTAACCTAAGACATCCTTAACCACCTACAGTTCATGTGCTCCTCTGTTCTGACTTGTTTTTATCTATAAATCCATTTGTTTATTCTTTTTTCCTTTCCTTCCTTCAGTAACAGAGGCCCAGCCCATAACCTAGTTCTTTTGTTCTGCTCCCTGAGACCCAACTTCAGTTCCTGTCATCTACCTGATGCCTTAATAACCCCATACCTTCTGCCCCTTGGTGGGGCTCTGCCCCGGAATACAGATATTCTACTCAGCAAAGCAATGCTCTTGGAGAGAACTGAGAGCGAAGCCTTCATTGCTGCTTAATTCCCTGTTGTCATATGGCCCGCTCCCAGAGGTTATACCCATATTTTCCACGTGTAGCTTCAGGCTCCACATGTGCCCAACATTCTCTGAATCATTCAGACACAGTAAGCCAGTCCTTCTTGAGAATTCCCTCGGCAACATGGCACAGTTCTCAACACGGCATAGGAATCAGGCCTCTGCTGTGGGATTGTGGGTTGATTTATGACCCCTATACAAGATCGTAAGCTCCTTAAGGCTCGAGATGTGTCTTATGTCTTTATTACCAATGCCCTGAGGCTTGATCAATGTCAGCCAAAGGGTTTTTAAAAGGATGGACAGTTGTATGGATGATGAGTATACTGCTGGATGAGAGGGTCGACGAGCCGGTGAATGCGCGAGAGGAAGAATGTATAAATGGATGTACAGGTGAATAAAGAGGAAGGTTTGGACGGATGGATAGGGACAGAAAGATGGGCAGATATGCAGATGAATGGAGGGGTGCTTGGGTGAGTAAATGGATGGTTGGGTGAGTCCGTGGTTGAGTGGATGGGTGGAGGATGGGTTAATCAGCGGGGGGACAGGTGCATGAACAGAGGATGAATCATCTCAATATAGACACTCTAGACGCTTCTATGTTGATGAACGAATGCTTGATGAGTGAGGGTAAGGGAATGGTGGCTGGATGATTGGACAGCTACACGAATGAGTAAACAACGACCTCAACCATCCACATGGCCATGCTCACTTGAACAGTCCAGCTTAGTTCCAGTAAGATGACCTCCAACTGCTAAACCTTTGAATAAACTCAGAAAACCAGAATGCCGGCAGGTGGAAAAGTCGGCAGGACCCTCATGGCCTGCAGGCCCTGGAGCTGAAGGGACACGCGGCGCGCTAGAATTTCAGGCTATTGGCCAAGAGACGAAATGGTTTCCCTATGGCAACCAACAGCGTTGCTCTGACAATAGACAACCCTGCTTCATTATCTTTTTATTTTATTTTATTTTTTTTCAGTATTTCAAGATTATTGTTCACGCACCACACCCAGTGCTCCACGCAATACGTGCCCTCCTGAATACCCACCAGCAGGCTTCATTATTTTTTTTAAAAATCATCTCCTGCATATTAAAATCACCCCGTTTATTCTTCAGAAATGATACCTCACATGAACTTAGATGCAAGCTATAGAAGATGCACCTGAAAGAGAAATGGACGCCGGGGGAAATTAGGGAACAAGCCCAGGACTGCCCACCTGCCTGGGCAATCCTTAAGAAAGAGTCCCTTCCGATAAGCAAGAAAAGAGAACAACTCCCCCAAACGTGACCTTGTTTCAAAGCCACAAGGCCTTCCTCATGCCAGTCTGCGGTGGGTCGGGAACTAAGAGAATGTGGAGGGTTCAGCTACCGCCACATGCGGAACAAAGCGTCCCCCCTCCCCGGGGTCCTGCGGGTTGGGTTAGCGTGCTTTTACTGCTACTGTGCTAGGGAGAGCCTTTGCTTCCTCCAAGATAACAATAGAACAATGAACCAGTCTGAGAGAGAAAAAGCTGTCACTTTGGATAAAATTAGTCTGTTTTATTTTTTCTATTTAAAAAAATAGAAAGCTAATCATGCCAATTGTAATTTTAGTAAGTTATTTATAATGTGAGTTCATTAAAGCATGAGTTTTCCCTTGGGCTGAACTAATGACCACTATTAGGTATGCTGCCCCATTTTAAACGATCAAAATATTCAATGAAATAAGATGAAAATTATAGATAGTGATAATTACAAAATGTCAGCCTCACCTGGAATCAATTTACTAATATGTCAGCTTGGGTACGGAGGAGAAGAGTCATTTTAAAATGTGCAGAAGGCACGTTGCATGGGCTGCTGTCATTTATCCTTTGGGGACTGTCACGACTGAATATTTATATGCCTTGCTCCCCTGCCGTTGTTTCTAGCCTGCTGGCTACACCCTTTAGCAGAGAGCAAGGGAAGGACTGGCAAGGAGAGAAAGCTCCCCCACCTCCTTCAATCCCCAGGTCCTTTCCTAAATTTTTGCACGGGAGTAGAGACAGAGCTGCTGGAAGCACTGGGGGTCTATATCTGCGGTTTTCCTCTTAAATATGTAGTATTGGCCACCGCCCAGCCCCACTTCCCGCACACGAACGGGAGCGGGGTTCTTCGTAATTAGATGTATTGCAAACACCGGGGCTTGGTTTTCAGTCAAGGCTTCAGCTGTGCTTGCTTTGTTTCGGTAAATCACATGTGTACCTGAAATCATGAGCAAAATGAATTTGCTCCTGGCACACAAGGGCAGAGACCCCATCCCCCGAAGTGCACCTGTCAGGGAAAGGTGCAGTTAACGCGACGCTCGGGCACAGATGTGTGCGGCTTCTCGGGGGATGAGCCGTTCTCTGAGGCTGTCAAAGTTACCTGGGCGTCGAGACAGGATGAGAACCACAAGCTTCCTTGCCAGCGGTTGCCTCCCCCACCAATATCCTCCTGCCGCCATCTTCCATGAGAAAGATACCCGAGGGTATAAACATGGCTCACACAGACACACACTCGGACGCTGCCCTCCTCGGGTTAAATGACTCCCAGCCCCTGGGCTATGGTGGGAGACAGGGCCTGGGCGAACTCCCCAAGTGGAGCCGGTCGGGTGCAGGTCAGTTTTGAGTTTGGTTTAGATCTGTGTTTCCACTTCTTTCCTGCTCTGTCTTCTGCCTCCCTGCCCTGCCCCTTGAGGCCACTGATGGCTCTTCCGGGCCCACTCCCGAACTCTCTCTTCTGCGAGGTCCATTCCAGATGCCTCTGTCCCAAAGGAGCAAGAAACCCTCCTACCAGACACCAGAGAATGGCCCCTGCCATGCCAGCAGCCCCGTGTGCCCGGGGCCGTTGGGCTCTGTACAGGAATCCTGGAGCAGCCTCGGCTCTGTTCTGGGAGCACAGCTCCGGGAAGCAGCGCGCACAGTGCTGGAGAACATGGGATCTGACGCCAAAATGCTGCCTACCTACTGGGCGACTCTGAGCAAGTCCCCCGTGTCTCTGTGACTTGGTTTCCTCAGTGACAAAATTGGGGAAACTGTATCGGCTTCCTATAGATTAAATATGCCCAGTGCTTAGAACGGAAGCGAGCACACAGTAAGTACTTTTTAACATATTTATTAGAGAAAAAATAATTTCTAATGAATCGGTTACTCGAGCCTCCGTGTTTGATGACTCAGGCTCCACACTTCAAGGTTCCTTTTCATCTCTGTCCCGGAGTCCCACAGCTTTCTTTGGCCTGGGATCTCAGTCTTTCTGTCTGAGGTTGACTAATGTACCCAGGGATCATCAGAGCTGATTCCTGATCACTGTCTTTTCTTAGGCCTGCACTCGTATTTAAAACTACCACAGCATGGAAGACCAAGGAGGCCTCAGTTCCTGCGGCTCAGACAACCTGGCCAATCTAAACCCACTCTTGAAATAATGAAAGGAGGTGGTAGTCTTTGCCACGTCCTAGGTTTGGAAATGGTTGAATGTAGGTTTCTATTACCTTGTGTGCCTAAAGCACAAAGCCGTTGTAAATAATGAGGGCTCTGGATAGGTCTGAGTTAAAACTTACTAGTTCTTATAAGGAGATGCATGAAATAATAAATAATAAATAAGGAAGGAAGGGGATGCTTCTCTGCCAACAATATCTAATAAAAACTTGCTGGTGGGGGCACCTGGGTGGCTCAGTGGCTTAAAGCCTCTGCCCTCAGCTCAGGTCATGATCTCAGGGTCCTGAGATCGAGCCCCACATCGGGCTCTCTGCTCAGTGGGGAGCCTGCTTCCCCCTCCCTCTCTCTGCCTGCCTCTCTGCCTACTTGTGATCTCTGTCAAATAAATAAATGAAATCTTACAAAAAAAAAAACAACAACAACAACAACAACAACAAAAACTTCCTGGTGATAACATCTTAGAAGGAAAGAAGGCAGAATGTGTGTGTGTGTGTGTGTGTGTGTGTGTGTGTGTGAGAGAGAGATAGAGAGAGAGAGAGAGAGAGAGTCCAAAGGTTATTTCCAAAGAGGAGCTACAACAAGGTCTTGGGCAAAGTCTGCATCATGGATGAACATAAAGCCTTCTATTCCAGCAAGACTACTTCAAAGGCCAATACTTATTTGTGTAGAGAAGACATGGCAGCAACATGGAAACGCATCCAACCCCCAAAACTTAGCAGTAAGGTTGGCTTCCGCATCATGGATCAAACCGGTGGATACAAAGTTTTTTACAGAGACAACATTTTTCGACCAGCTAAACCTGATGGCTGTGCTAGGTTTTCGAGACTGAGGTGCCTTTATCTTATCAAGGGTACTAGACAGATGCAGGGACACATCACTCCTCAAGACATGCAAGATATTCTAGAGAGTCAGTGTAAGTAATTTGAAGCACTATTTTGCTTCCTCCGGCCGACAGCCAGCACAGGCCTAAGGCCCGCAGTGCAATAGCTTTCGGGGATAGAATCCTACCAATAACCCCAGGAGTGAGCTTGGAAGTGAACTCAGCCCCGCCTGAGGCTTCAGACGACTGTAGCCCCAGCCCACACGGTAACAGCAGCCTCCACGACAGCCAGGACGCCCACTAAGGCAACCCACGTTCCTGACCCACAGAAACGTGCAGTAATAAATGTGATTGTGTGATGCAGCCACTGAGAACTAGTGCAGGCTTATTTGGACTGGGGCTTCAGCTCATGCACACACAAGGCCCCCGAATGGCATGCTTTAGGAGGGGCTCTGCCCAGAGAATGCTGTGGAGATACATAGCATTAGAGCCCTGCCACCGTCTTTACATCTCCACTTTGAATCTTTTTCATCTTCTTTGAGCTAGCTCTCTGCCCTGATCTCCTAGATCATCAGTTTCCTATTCTGTAAAGTGGGTATAAAAATCTTGGTACCGTTGTTTCTCTGGGAGAGGTGAACCAGGGGTGCCTGAAAGCCCAGTATCTGGCATACAAGAGCTTTGGTTCTAGGCAAAGTGTTAGGACTCCTGGGTCTCTGTCTTTACTCCAGCTAGAAATAGAACCTTCCATCTCTTTTCTGTTAGAGGAAGGGAGGAACAAAGTCACCTCAAACCAGCTTGCTTTCCCAAGGCCGTTCCCCTCTGGTGTTTGATTATATCATTAAGTACCAGGTGTTTAGTTTGGAAAGAAAACCAACCACATAGTCAACACCTCTAGGTATAATGAAAACAGCACACACACACACACACACACACACACACACACAGCATGGATTTAACCTTCTCATTCAGCTAAAGCCTGTGTTCCCCAAACCAAATAGATTCTTATTTGAAAAGAAGGTTCCTATTTGCAGGTTGTTTGCATATTATTAAATTTGCCACAATGTCCAGCCGGTCCCTCTGTGTGTCCCCATGGGCTACAGTAATGTCTACAGATTCAGAGACTTCCACTAAGCATGGCTGCTTATTAAAAATAATAAAGGGCTCCTGCCAATCGAGCACCAACTCTCTGCTGGGCATTCTGCATGCTGATTTTGGGATTTTTGCAAACACACGTGGCTCAAATAGTGCCCTTGGCTACTGCTCCTTTCACATCTCCATTCCTTCATGAAAAAATCCATCCGCATGTGCTCCAAACAGAGGCCAGCCTGGGAACAGGCCTAAGGATTTTTTTCCCAACATGGCACCCACACAAAGAAGAAAGGTTCTAGTGTTGCAAGGGTCGACTGTGTGTCTGGCCCTGTCCTGGGAGCTTTCTGCAGGGGCTCTCAGGGAGGCTGTGAAGCATATGAGTGAAAGTCATTGGGTGAGGGCCAAACTGCCTGGGTTTTAATGCTTCCTCGACTATTTACTTCCTAGAGAACCTCAGGCATTTTACTTGACCTCTCTGTGGCTCAGTTTCTTCAGCTGTGAGCTGGTGAATAGAGCACCATCTCAGAACATTGATTTAAAGATCAAGTAAATCAGGGACACCTGGGTGGCTCAGTTGGTTGGGCAGCTGTCTTCAGCTCAGGTCATGATCCCAGCATCCTGGAATCAAGTCCCACATCGGGCTCCTTGCTCAGTAGGGAGCCTGCTTCTCCCTCTGTCTCTGCCTGCCACTCTGTCTGCCTGTGCTCACTCTCTCTGATAAATAAATAAATAAAACCTTTAAAAAAAAAAAAAGATCAAATAAGTCAATAGATTTCAAATACTTATCTTACCAACGAATCAATAAATGTTATCAGTTTAACCTTTGATATACAGCTTGTGGGGTAGATGGGATTCCACAACCATTTTACTGATGAGAAAAGGGAAGTTGAGGGAAAGCCCAGTCCTTGCCCAAACTCACAGAGCCGGTAGGCGACAGAAGTGGAGCACCTGCCCCCGCAGGACTGAGTGCCAAGCTGTGACTACTGGAACTACTGACTTAAGGGGCCCTGCTGATTCTCTTGTAGATACTGGTGATGACAACAGTGACCATGGAGTGGTCATTTCCTGTGTGCCAGGTACCATCCTAAGAGCTTCCAATGCATTTGTCCCGTTCACTCTCTATGACATTTATAGCAGTAGGTGCAAATGTCGCAAGGTTACACACAGGGAAACCAAGGAACAGAAACTTCAAGGAAGGCACTCAAAGCCACATGTAGTAGAGACTCCTAACGCTCACCAGGCCCTGTCCTGCTCTCCTTCCAGATGCGGGGGAGGAGGAGAAGGAGTTCTCAGACTGTGAGGCAGGGCCCTTGGCTCATTCTTGCACAAGCGCTACAGGCAGAAGTGACCCGACTCTTTTCTGAGTCAAAGCCTTCCACTGCGGAGACTCTCCAACGCTCTCTCCCCAGATGTCCCAATCATATAGCAGCATATTCGGTTACGGAGGGACCCGCAGCCCAGGCAGCCTCACTTGCTCCTGTTTTCACCAGGGACAGCGAACCCTGTGGGTCCGGGGAGCTGTGCCTGTGTGGGATTTGGCTAACCTCCCCTACCCTGGCTGCCGTAGCTGCTGCATGGCGTTTCCAGGGTTCAAACCCTGGAAGAGGAGAAGAGTGATAACTTTAAAACAAGGTGTGGGTGAGCATGAAGTTACAGCAGATAAAATCTACATGGAAAGGTATAACACAGAGCTGAGCACATGGTAAACGCTAAGTAAAAGTTTACGGAATAAAAGAAGAGGATTCTTTTTCTGAAGGTCAAGATCAAAACCTTCTCAAGAAGACACAGCGAGAGCGCACAGCATGTCGTGCTCACTCTGCGCCAAGCCTATTTCCAAGGGCCCTGCGCATACGGACCTACACGTTTCTTACAACAACCTGTGAGAAAAGCACCGTGAGTGTCCACAGTTTATAGATGGGAAAACCAAGGCTTAGCGCAATTAAGGAACAGAACTGAAATCATAAAGCTGTAAAGGGAAAATCTGGGTCTCAAACCAAAGCCATGTGGCCCCAGAACCTACATTCTCGACCTTGGGTCAGGGAAGCAGATTTTTCTTTCTTTTATTTTTTTTAAAGAAAACTCCATCAAGTAACTAGTTAGGTGTAAAGGAAATAAGAATAATAATAATAATAAATAAGGATAATATTGGCACCATAAGAAAGATCTTTCAATTTGTTTCAAAGAAGTTACTTCATCATGGTAAATGAATATACATATAAATATCTATACATAGAAGAAAGCACAATGTGTATTGGAGATTGGTGACCCTTGAAGGCAACCCCAGACTTTTATGGGGCACATGGGTGGCTCAACTGGTTCAGCATCGGACTCTTGATCTCACCTTAGGGCTTGATCTCAGTGCTGAGAATTCAAGCCCTGCCCTGGACCCCATGCTGGTCATGTCACGGAGCCTCCTTACACACTTACACACACACACACGCGCACGCGCGCTCTAAAAGTACCCAAACACAAAGTTGGGATGCACTAATGTTCAAAGGAAACTTCCAGATATATCTCCATTAAGTCACAGGGACAAATCCGTTGCTTCCTCCACTGCAGACTATTTACGTCAAGGGATCCCAGGGGCCTTAGAAAGGCAGAGCATGGCAGGAATAAAGCCGGAGTGGCAGGCAGCCTTCCAGACCCTTCCACACATCCTTGCCGTTAACCACATCAATCTAGAAATGGGCAAACCAGAGAAAGGAAAGGAGGAACTTTCACAAAGTAGCAGCTCTCAAGGCAAAGGAAACCACAGAGAGTGAGAGGGACATTTCTCTCTGCCGCCGCAGGAGAATTCAGACCGCCTGACCGTAAATGTTTCTCCTGGCTCAGCCCACCTCTGGGCTTTCTCTGCCTTTCCAGCCTCCGTATCCTCTGCCTCAGGCCCCAGCCCTGAGCTGATCTGAGACAGGAAAGGAGCCCATACCGAGTTCCATCACGCGCTGGCACTGGATGTCATCCTTCCCACACTAAAAGGCCCCACCGCTAATTCTGGACTTGCGTGCACCCTCTACATTTCCTGTTCCGACAATCAGACCACGTAAGAGTGGGGCATTCCTGCCTCCCATGGACCATGTTTTCATCTTGTGCCCCCGTGATGCGGGCTCGGTCCCTGGGAAGTAAAACCAGAGAGGTGTTCTGGCTTCATTATGAAAAGCTTTGCCTTCGGGGACCCTGGCGTGGCTCGTTGGTCAGGCGTCTGACTCTTGAATTCGGCTCAGGTCACGATCTCCGTGTCTTGAGATTGAGACCCGCCTTGAGCCTGCTGAAAATTCTCTCTCTGCGGGCGCCTGGGTGGCTCAGTCGGTGAAGCATCTGCCTTTGGCTCCGGTGATGATCCCCTGCTCATCAGGGAGCCTGCTTCTCCCTCTTCCTCTGTCTGCCACCCCCCCTCCCCACTTGTGTCTGCTCTCTCTCTGGGTCAAATAAATAAATAAAATCTTTTAAAAAAATTCTCTCTCTTCCTCCATTTCCCCTAAGGGAAAAAAAAAAAAAAAAGCTTTGCCTTTGGGATCTGTCTTAAAGCGTTCGAAGCTCAGCTCTTCCCCTATGATATTGGACGAGTTACTGCTCTAAACGTCTTTCATTGTTTGTAAAAAAGGGTTGACGCAGATGATGATGGCAACTCCAGAGATGACGGTGATGACGTCTCCTACCTCCTCGGGCGGCAGGGGAGGAGAGCGGCCCGGGTAAAGCGTCTGGCTCGGAGCCTGGCCCTGTAGATGCTGCAGTTTGTTTAGGTGTCGCCTCCGCTCTTGCTAGTTTTCTGTCCCGCACTTCTACCCGGGCTACCGCCAGCTCCAGAGACTCTGTCCTGAGACCCTGCAGGTTGGGCTCTTCGTCATCAGAAGCCCCCGTCCAGCCTGCACGGGGCCAGCTGGAGCGGGCACGGGTCGTTTGTAGAGACGAACGCTGCAGCAGACACCGTCGCCGCCCCGTCCACATCCCACAGATCGCTCTGCCATTCTCCTGCACACCCGCTCCCCGTGAGGTCCCGCCCTGACAGCCAGCGCTCGCAGTGGCATCCTGGCAAACGTTCAGCCACCGCTATGGAGACGGGAGAGCCTCACTCTGTCCCGTGAGCCGATTTCCGTAGTGTAACTACTCCCACCGTGGCTGATTTCAGACTATCGGTGTGAGGTTAACTAGCTCACAAGATTCCTAACAACTTAACACCCAAACCCCATGAGCCATCACAAGCAGAGCCTGTGCGCTGTAGGCATTTTTGTCTGTCTCTTAGAAAGGCTGCATCTTCACTGCCTGGATCTGCCTTGCCTGGACCCGAGGAGGACAGGAAGTGTCTGGGCACTGATGCCACTGCTCACCACCCATCCTATTTAGCCCTTAACCAATGACTTCGCTCACCTTCCTCCCTCCCCAGTCATACTTCCCCACTTCCTGGTAGTGTTTCCTGAGGACCTTTCGAATATGTCACTTTCACACAACTCCTGGTGCCAGAGTCTGCTTCTAGGAACCAAACTACAGACCGTACTTAAGAGCTTACACTCTAAAGCTCTGAGTTCAGATCACGACTCTGATACAAGCTGTGTGACTTTGGGACAGTTACTTAAACTTCCTGAGTCTACATTTCCTCATCTATCGATGGGCCCAGGAAATCCCTCCTGACAGAATTGTTTGTTGGGAGAATGAAAAGATAAATCCCTTAAGGGGCTTAGTGCAGTCGGCTCACAACGTATCTTCCATATATGCTGCTGTTACTAAAGAGAACATCTGAACTGGCCTCCAGGTCAGAGAATCACTGGGAATCGTGGACGGCTGAGCCCTCCCACCAAGTAGGGCTGTGTGACGTCCTGAGCCGTACCTAAGCTTGCACTGATGTTGGCAGTCAATGTTTAGGCTCCTCGGCTCTCCTTTCCTGGACCCGGCCGTCCTCCATCTTTCTCTACTGCAGAGGGAATGGGGCTCCTGGAGGGGCTCCGGTCCCCTTGACCAGCTCTGGGACCTAGAAACCCCAGCAAGCCTTGCTTCTGACTCCCCCCAAACCTGAACAGCCAGGCAAGGCTCAATGGAAGGCAGCAAGCAATTAGGATACCCAAAAGGGATGCAGCCAGCCCCTTTGTTCATGATCCAATCAACGTCTTTGCCCCACGGTCTCCAACTTCTCATGCCTGAAAATAGCAAATGTCTGCCCAAGAAAGGTGAAGTGAGCACCCGTAAAGTCGAGAGGCAGAATGGACTAGTAACATCCCTTCCCAAAAGCTACCAGGTAACTTCTACACAGACTCTTGGACATACATATCACATCAGGGTCAATGGCACCCATTTTAGACATCTTTTTTAAGTAAAGAATCCTAAACTGGGAAAAGCTCTATATGTAAGGATAGTTTACCCTGTTTTGCCTGTTTCTTTGTATATAATTGATACATAATACATTTTAATTAATTAATGAGTTAAGGTATTATTTTATCATTGTAAAAATGTGGAAAGCCTATGGTGAGTGCTGTGAAGCGTGTAAACCTGGTGATTCACAGACCTGTACCCCTGGGGAAAAAAATACATTATATGTTTATAAAAAATAAAAAAAAAAAAGTGGAAAGCACCTTGCTCTCAATAGTTAAACACAAAACAATTAATGTTATGATACTGACTTTTGATTAAAAAATGGCTATTAAGGGGCTCATGGGCAGCTCCGTTGGTTAAGTCTCTGACTCTTGGCCTCAGCTCGGGTCATGGTCTGAGGGTCGTGAAGATGCCCCCCCCATGTTGGGCTAGTGCTCAGCGTGGAGTCTGCTTGAGATTCTCTCTCTCCCTCTCCATCTGCCCTCCCCCCTTCTTGTGCACATGTGTGTGCACAAGCTCTCTCTCTCAAATAAAGAAATAAATCTTTTTTAAAAATGGCCATTAAAAATTATGTTTGTAAAAAATTATAAAAAAATGTGAAAAGGTTTATGAAGCAAAATGAAACAGATTTTAAACTCACAACTTAATTGTTTTTAATATACAAAGAAAAAACACTGACAGTATACGAGGTTTCCTTTTCTGTCACATCTTCACCAACACTCATTGTTTCCTGTGGTTTTTATTTTAGCCATTCTGACAGGTGTGAGGTGATATGTACAGAATTGTGGAGTCACTATACTATATGCTAGAGCTGATGTAACGCTGTGTGTTAATGGTACTAGAAATAAAATTTTAAAAAGTTTAAAAAAAGAAAACAACACCATAAACACTGAAAAAAAAATGTGCCACAACAGGGAAATACTTAACTAAAATATGGTCTATCTAATCAAAGGAATAATATACAGCCACTGAAAACTGACTGTATAAAAAGTATGAAACAGTATCTGTCTATGAGATGACAATATAGCTCAAAGCGTCCTTATTGCTCATGTATATAAATCACACCTACAACTTCTTAGCAGAATATCAAATGCATGTTTTGCAAAGAGCCCAACTATGTAGAACTAAACCAACTTAAAAATGTAGGCATAAAAGAAAAAACCTCTAACTAAATTGTTAAAAATAATCCTATTGGGGCTGCAATCCTCAAGTGGCTTACTTTCTTTTCTTCCTTTATGTTCTACATTTTCTCTAATTACGGAGAATTACTTTTATAATAAACAGTGTTTTTGATTGATTGAGTTAACCATAGCAAAATGTGTACACAAACGCACATGCACACAGATGAAGTAAGGCATGGAAAGCAATGGAGAATGTTACTATTCAGACACTTTTCTCTTTTAATGGCTTCCAAATTCATTTCCTAATAAGGCTAAATCCCAGCCATGTTAGGGTAACAGCCCAGCCTAACCAGAGAACTGACTCCAGTGATAACTTCTCAAGCCACGGTTACAGTTTCGCTGTCACTTCAGCTCTGGCAGCCTGAGCTGGGGACAGCAGCGGGGCAAGAAGGCATGCAACTCAAGAGCGAGAGAATTCAGAACTCGACGCTTGCTGAAAATCCTGACAATTCAGTCTTCCTTGCCTGTGCAGTCCTCCGTGCATTTGTGGGTTTGCCAAAGCTCACCTTGGAAATCAGATTTCCTCTCTGTTATGTTTTATAGCATTCTGTAAGTTCAAGTCCATTGTTTCCAATATGAATTTTGCTTTTTAGTGGCCATATGTTCAGGTAAGTATGTTCTTGCTGAGGCATTAGAAAAACCAGCTCAGTGGAGGCCCATTGATTCACCACCTGGCACATGTCTTTCCATGAACAATTTACCATTGAAAGCATGAAGGAAAAGCTAGGGCATCATGGAACAAGTCAGCACCCACGCCCTCCAGCAACTCCTATCACAAGAAAAAGGTAGCATCCATTCTGAGTAATATCCATTCATCTATGTTCCGGGTGGCATCATGAGACATTAATGTCAACAACCTCTAGTGTTCTTTTGAATGTTACCACTTTCCAGACAGCTTCCTCAATTGGAGGGTTCAGCCTGGCATCTGCAAAGACACAGGTATCTCCCTTTATTCTTCCTTCTTCCCTGATACAGAGGGCATGATGCCTTTTTAATACCTCACTTCCTAAAACACGAGGATACAGTATATAAAATCTGCCATCTGGCTCTTTCTTTTTCTGATGAAGCCATTTACATTTTCTTAGTATAATTAGTATCGCATAGTAACTTGTCAATATTCTTCTGCCACGGCACCTGATAGCAGTTTAAGTGTACCTGCAACTTTGAGGATTTATTTGGTGCAGCATGCTTTCAAGCGCTGGTAAGGGATAATTACCAGGGAGATTATTACATGGTGTTGGGTTAATTAAATATGATAAAGCCATTTGCCTGTGACATGATGGGTCTGTTTCAATCTAAACGGTATAAAGTGGTCAGACTCGTCAAAGGCAACATGGTGACCCCACAGAAGATTAGACCTAACCAAAATAGAATCCTGCTAATGATGTTTCTGAATCCGATGTTCCATCTCGATTTCACTAGCTGTCTTTTTAATCAGAGAGATGTCATTACAATGATCGCTCTTGAACATTTGTGCCCAGCCCTCATGAGAAAGCGGGGACCTTCAAGCTACCTTGAAATGTTGGCAAAATACAAAATATTAAAAGTGTGAAAGGGAGTCTGCTGAACTGAATTGCTTCTGATCTTCTGTGTTAGACTGAATCAGAGTCGGTCTTAATTGAGGACAGCCTGCTGGGTAAGGGAGGTAAGAAACAAGAGGAGGTAAGAGACTGGTGTCTGATGGCTGCTGACCATCTCCTTCCTCCAGTAGAGCTATCACTGGGCTGTAAAAAGAGCTAAGCACTAGGCTGAAGGTGTGATAGACACAAGTCTGCAGACAGTGTTTTCTATTTTAATTTTAGAGTAGCAAGAACAGAGATTAGTACTCTACCATATTTTTAAAGACAAAAAGTACTGTGTACTCTGAACATGAATGGCCGGATGCTGCCGTGTTATGATAATAACGTGGCAATAAAATGGAAATTATCTCCATTGCTGAACTTCCATTTCCTTGGCACAGTGGACAGATAGAACTGCTGCAAAGTCTACAGTGGCCGAAATGATCAATTCAGTCGAATACGCGTTAAGTCCGTTCCCCCAAATATCAATAAAACGAATGGCTAGAATGACTGACCAGGTGAGAGGCATCATGTGCAATCAGTAGGTATCTACCGAGGCCTCCCGGGTGCCGGTCACTGTAGGAAACAAAGTAAACAAACCCCTTATGAAACTGTTCCAGTCAATAGTAAGAGACTACCTTGCTGCTTGATTGAGAAAATAAGACGTACGGTGCCTGACTGTGTAGCAAAGAGAAGCACTTGCAACAGCCACAAGGAAAATCGATCTAGTTATTCGGTATTTAGACAACGTCCATGAGAAAGCCCTTCCTCCGGACGGCTTCCCACATCTCCCTCCTGCTCCCGCGGCCGCGACCCACCTCCCACCCGCCAGTCGTCACTCTGGTTTCCCTTCTTTCGGTTCTTCTAAGTGAGGAGGGCCCCACGCTGGGAACCTTCGCTAAACCACGAACCCTGCGGGACCGCCTCTCCATCTCCCTTTCTCCCCCAGTCCCTGATCACCAACAGAAACACCAGCAATTAGCGGCTGGAAACTCGGTGTCCAGAGGAGGAAGGGCTCAGGCAGAGACTCTGGACGGTCCACATGGGTTTCAGGGCAGGACCGGAGACCGGAGCCGACCCCTGAAGGAGAAGCAGTGAATGAAGAGGCAGAACCCATGGCCTGGTGGGGAGAAAGAGGGTGAGCGACAGCCCTGGGCTGGGAAAGCCAAGGCCCAGGCACGAGGAGACGCAAGTGCGGTTGGCACAAGAATTTTAGTTTGACGGCAAAGCAAGGTGAGAGTAGAAAGACATGGGCTTGCAAGAAGTTTTTAACTTATTCAGTGGGTACGTTGCTGCAACAATGTGTGTGAATCTCCAAAACACACTGAGAGAAGAAAGCCTTCAATAAAAATCCATGCTTCGTGATTCCACTCATACCAAGTTCTAGAACAGACCAAATGATTCCATGGGAGAAGACAGAGCACTGGGTGCTTTTGGGGTGACCAGGGGCCATTCAGGGACCTTTCTAGGGTCCTGGGAATATGCTACATCTTGACAAGGCTTTGCATTTCATATAGGTATGCGTTCGTTAAAGCTTGGAGAACACGTATTTCAGATTTATGCATTTCACTGTGTAAATTTTTACATCAAAAGAGAAAAAAAAAACTATACACAAATGTTGCGCTCTAGTTAATACTATGCACACTGAAGTGGTTAGGGCTAAATTATGCCTGTTATCTGCAATTCATTTCGGAATGCATTGAGTAGAACACATAGAATGGATTAATGGATATATAGAGGAATGGATAGAGGCAGTAAGAGGAAGGAAAGCAAGTGGTAAAATGCCAGTGGTAGAACCTAGGTTGTGACTATTCGTGGGAAGAACTTAACTCATCTCTAGGCTTGAAGATTTCATTAGTAAAATGTTGCTTTTTAAAAAAGATTTTATTTATTTGAGAGAGCGAGAGAGTGAACAGAAGCGGGGGTGGGAGGGCAGAAGGAGAGAGGCAAGCAGACTTCCCGCTAAGCAGGGGGCTTGATGTGGGGCTCGATCCCGGGGCCCTGAGATTATGACCAAAGCCAAAGGCAGACACTTAACTGAGTTACCCAGGTGCCCCTAAAATGTTGCTTTTTTTAAAAAAATTGTATGTTGGGCACAGATGAGTCTTGAGGTTAATGTACATATTACATCTTACTATCAAAAAACATCTTGCATTTTGCATTGAGGAATGCTGCGAAAAAGCAATTTTTCAGAGATTTAGTCAGATTTCTTTTGAAAGATTTTAGTTATGTATTTTACAGAGAGACACAGCGAGAGAGGGAACACAGCAGAGGGAGTGGGAGAGGAGACGCAGGAGGAGCAGGGAGCCTGATGCGGGACTCGATCCCAGGACCCCGGGGTCACGACCTGAGCCGAAGGCAGAGGCTTAACAACTGAGCCACCCAGGTGCCCTGAGTTAGTCAGGCTTATTGGAATGTATTGGACAATGATATCTAGTTAAGACAACAATGATGGCTACTGCTATTATTGGCACATATCAGCCAGTCTCTTGTGTCAAGCATCAGGAAACGGCTTTTAAGAATCATCCGATTTAATTCTACACCAACCTCAACAAGAGGTATTAATATCCCCACTTTTCTGATGATGAAACCAAGCCTCAGTACATTAAGTGACTTGCCTGGAGCTAATCAGGAAGAAGGCTATAGAGCCGAGGTTCAAACCTAAGCTTAGGTAGACATATACTGGGGACACAGAGGGCAACTGGCAGGATCCGGATTGGAACTCTGGTCTCTGTGATCCAGAATCCATGGAACGTCTTCAATCGTTGTTGCAACACTCTGCAGTCATCCCTAGCAGGACACTGTATCCTTGGTCTCAGATGGGATCTCAATTCCTTCCAGAGTTGAGGAAACAATCACTCCTTCCAAAATGATCTGAACTTGGTGTTACACACATCAGCTTTGGGTTTACGGGCTTTGCAAATTATTCTCAGCACATTTTGACCTGAATTCTACAAATTTTCCTTGACTTAAAAAGAGGTTACACTAGACATCCTACACAGCATAGACATTTTAGCAGAAGCCTAAGGAAAGCACCTGCCTGTGTTTTAAGCGTGACTTTAATGGCGGTCTTTCAGACAGTGAAGTAGGGAGGTGAGGAAAATATTTGAGGGCAGGCAGCCCTTGGGGACACCTCATTTCTTAAATTTAGTAAAAGAAACAACACTGTAGGGTACAGAGCCACCACGCGTTTTGCAGGAAGCTTGCTCCTGCATCCCGATTTTCCGTAGCTGTAGGAAGCTGGTTTTATGACAATAATATGTGAGAATCAGTCCTCTTTTAGAAGGAGGGTAATGCCACCTAATTATCGAGTCGTTATAAAGAGCAACCCACGTCTGCGAACTCACAGGGCCCGACAGCAAGTAGACATTCAGTGACAGTGGACTTCCTTCCATGTCACTCGTCCGGTCCACAGGAAGAAATGACACTCAGAGAGTCAGACCATGAAAAACTCCTCAGAGGTGTGTTTAACACCCGAGTCGGCAACTATGCCTCCCTTAGAATGCCTTTCCAAAGAGAATCTCATAGCATAAAAAATTACATGCTTATCAGGGTAATTTTTTCCTTTTTATGCCGCCTGGTTTTCTCCTAATAAATACTATTCCCACTATAGATTCCCCGGTGATGCTGGTATCAGGCAGGGCCAGCACTGGGAAGGAGCAACGGGCTGATGGGCAGGGAGTGGTGGTGGAGCCTATGATTTTGAGAGTTAAAATAGAAGGAGTAAGAACTCCGTCCCCAGGCCCACTTTCACTGCTGGGCACTCAATAGAAACCCTGTTGAACTGAGCTCAAGGTGACGAGGGCTTCACAAGATGCATAATGGTAGTATCTTTACAAGGAAAGCTTGATAGTTCTGGAGGGGTTTATGGTGTCAGTGATTAGGATCTCAACTTGAGGTATTTAGCTGACAGAATTCGGAAATTCACTGCAGATCAAAGGACCCAAATACTAGTCTCTTCAGAAAGTGAGAGGAAAAACGACATTCAGTTTGGCTTGATACACCCACGAACTACATGGAGGAGAGGGAAATCCACGAAGAAATGACTGAGTTGAGAATGAATGAAGGGACTAATTCAATCTCACAGGATAAAGGGATACAAATCTGTAACCAAAGTTAATTCCAAAATGGTCTGTGTCTTTCATTCATTATCCAACCCACATTTATTGAGCACCTGCTACATTCCAGGTCCCATGCTATGACCTCAAAGACATCCATGAAATAAGTGGATACAGACCATAACTTATAGTATTTAACCCTGTAAAGGGGGGTAATTGGATTTCAAAATTCACCTCTCTACTCTCACATCTGCTTCCGCCGCACCCACAGATTTGCAGGCCCGTTTCCAGATTTGATTAGAGCTTCACCTTCCACTTTTCTTCCAAGTCTCATCTTGGAGGGTGGGGAAGGGAAGGAGCCTATATGGACAGAATCCAAACGTCTTCTAGCAGGTCAGAGGGAGAGGAGGGGCCTCGTGGCAAACATTTGTTTGTTTTAAAATATGCATGATACAAACAAATGTTAACTACGACCCAGACTCCAGCTGGTATGCGTCTCACTGCTTTTTATGAGTGATCTCACCTCATCCTCACCAGAAGGTGGAAAGTAGGTGTTCTTCTTATTGTTACCATTATTGTTGCTATTACTGTTACAATAGTTATCCCTCCTTTGTAAAGGAGGAAATAGGCAGCACAGGATTGCAGATTTTGCATTGTCATGGGACTCAGAATTAGGGCATCTAGAAATTGAACTTGGCTGTCAACGACTTGGTTTCCAGTTCCATGGTCTTGCCACTACCCCTTTCATTTTAAAACCTCAGAGCACGTTTATTTAACTGTTAAATGGATGGCCAACCATTCAAGGGTTCTTAGTTTTTCAGTAAATATTTATTAAATTCCAAACACACACAGACCCTGGGTATTTCCAAGATAGACATTGTCTTTTGACTTAAATTGTTGGTCCAGCAGCTTGGACAGCTGGGTGTATCTTCCCATTCTTTCATTCACCCTGCAAATAGCTGCTGAAGGCTCACTATGCCTTCCTAGTTCTCAGGCTGAAACAGGGACCAAAATGGGTAGAGAGACTGAAGGCGCGAGGCAGGGATTCTAGAGGAGGAGTGGGCAGATAAACAACTTCTAAACACTCCCTAGGTCAGAATGTGGTATGATCTGTGAAGAAGGAAAGCATGGGAGGGCGTCATGTCATAGAGTGACTGGGAGACAGAAGGGGTGCTGGCTTAGACAAGATGACCGCTCTACGAAGGGGACATTTCTGCAAATACTACTTAAGAGAAGGAATGAGCCATGAGGATATGGAGTGGGTGCGTTCCAAGTGGTGAGAAGAGCACATGCAAAGGCCCTGAGATGGACTGGAGCCTGGTGAGCCCCTGTCTGGAGCAGCTGGAATCCCATATTCATGTCTTTAAATGAAATCTGCAAGTGCGGAGGTGCTGGTTGTTCTCACACAGTTGCACCAGGAATGTCCTGCTTTATGCGTGCTATCTTAGAGCAGCAGTTCCCGTCCCCTGACAGAGCAGGGGAGGCAATTACTTGTCCTTAACAAGTCAGTAAAACTGCTTTCATCGCTCCACAACGATAAGAAAGGGAGCCCCCACCCAAACCACCCAGGGCATCGCCAAGAGTGAGAGCCTACTGATCGGAAAGACATTTATAAACAGATGCAGAGAGAGAGAATGGAGTCCCCTGCCTCTTCCTCCAACGCAGAACAGTCTTTGGTTTTAGCCCCCGGGGTTTCCAGGGAATCTCTCCCACAAGTCCAGCCAGCCCCACTGTTGGGGCAGAGGACTTTAATCTGCCGGCGGACATGGACAAATGACCCGGCCAGGAGCACGGCCCTTGCTGAAAGCCTAAGGCAGAAGGAGCCACGGATAGAAGCAGCTGAGAGTTTGGCTTCTAATTAGTGAAAAGTTACAGTTGGTTTGAATCATTAGAATTATTGACTTAGGGGTTTATTAAATAACATCCTCTCACATATATATTCTATTAATACTCTGGGGGAGTTGCAGTTAGCTTCAGTGCTTGAGAACTGTGTGCATTAAGAGATAATATTTTAGAAAAGTCGTGGGTAAATTTGGTGCCAAAAAGTACAAGCTTGAGTAATTCCCTTTTTATGAAATGTAGATAACAATTTAGAGGTGATCAATTCTAACGGCACAGAACTCAGAAATCCCGAGAACGTGAGTGCTTCAGAGCAGAAAGAGAAGTTTGGTGATTGTTGCTTTCGGTCCCCTCATTCGGTTTGGAGAGAAAACAGAGGGAGGCGGGCGGAGGCCCGGGGGCAGGTCGCTGGCGGACCGAGGGAGCGTGTCCCTTCCAGCGTGTTCTTCTGTCCTGTTGCTTCCCTTCCCAGTGCTGGCTTGTGGTTTCACTTTGCAACTTCCCTTAACACACTCTGTAAAAAATTCACCGAGCCTGTCAAGGGCTTAAATGGCCGTTTCTCTTTGTCTTTTAGCTTTTATGTCCTTAATTCATAGCTCACCTCACCTGTGAGAACTCAGTGTCAACAGAGGCATTTTTCCTGTAATGTAAAATTATTATATTTTGATATTTTCCTACCAGGATTTATTTTATCTATCTATCTATCTATCTATCTATCTATCAGATAACCCGGGGGCGGGGGAACATCAGACATCACTACAAATTTCACGGCTTTGAAGGATTCTCATTTTTCCCCCTCAAAAATATGTCACATTCTGCTCCTGATAATGCAGCATGAAGATATGCTAACTTGAACAAATGGAAGTTCTTGAGACATGAAATGAGTGAAGAATAAAATATTTTTTGAAAGTTTGTGTGGCTTTTAATCATGTCTAAATCACAATCACTAACTCCGAGTTTGCTGTTACCTTCTCACAGGCTTACCCAGCAAATGTAATTCCATTACAACGCAACACCATGTGGTGAAAGCTATGAACCCAGATTATTTATCAAGGAGAAGTCTCCTGGGTGGAAAGAAGGTGACACCATGATAAAAATACATTTTTTCCACTTAGTCTATATTGTATAAAAGCATTAAAAAATGGTGAATCTTACACTGGATTACTTGACAGTACACCAGATGATTGTGATGTGACCATTTTCTAAACCTAATGTCCCTTCTCACCTCGCAGAAGATAAGAATTCAACTCTCCCCCTTTTGAGAATTGGCTGGGCAGAGGACCAGAGCTAATTGCCAACTGCCGATCCCCCTATATCTAAATTTGTGTTACTGCCAGAGCTGTCCTGCCTTCCTTCCCTTCAGCCACTTACCAATGATGAGCTGTGCACGTACATCTAACACAAATGCTCCTATGCTTAGAACAGCCCTGCAATAGGTGCCCTGGCCAGAATTTTTCTTCCAGAAAAACCCCATGCTTGGGAGGATTGTGTAATAAAAGGGTTTTTCGTAAGATAGGATTAGAGCAGACTACTCTTTGCAAATTTGTAACCACATAATCAATGCAAATGATAATAATTGTAATTGGGTTTTTTTTTGGATTTTATTTATTTATTTGATAGACAGAGATCACAAGTAGGCAGAGAGGCAGGCAGAGAGATAGAGGAGGAAGCAGGCTCCCCGCTGAGCAGAGAGACTGATGTGGGGCTCGATCCCAGGACTCTGGGATCATGGCCTGAGCCGAAGGCAGAGGCTTTAACCCACTGAGCCATCCAGGCGCCCCTGTAATTGATTTTTTTTAACTGGCATGTTTGAAAAGACAAGATAGATTTTTTTTTTTCATGAAAAATTCTTAATTAAAAGAAAAGTACAATAAATATAGGGCTTCACTTTTAAAAAGGTGAGTGAGCTCGATGGAAGGCTTATAAGGAATGCCTGAGACTTCAGAATTATGGAAACTGAGGCACAATGCAGTAAGGTAAAGGAAATCACGCAATAAGCGCTTCTAAGGGGGTGGATTTGGCCAAGGAACGTGAGGTGGATTGCACATAGACTGTTCTGGACTCCTCTGAGTCTCAGTGCCTTCAGTCGTGTTAGTATACGTAGTTAGTATAGCAGCATTCAGCTGCTGCGTCTTGGTGGTACAAGCAATCATTCTCAGAAATACTGCATGTAGACTAAAATAATTCTTATGCTACTGATATTCCCATATTTAATCAATTGCCTATGAGCTCATCTGCCTTATAAAAAACATTCAGTGCAGTGGATCAGATTTTATTTAGATAAAGACCCTAAAACATGGTCCCTGCAGTGATAACTCATGATCGTCCTTGAAATGGGTATAATATTTCATTGTCTTAGTTTGGATTCTCCCAAAAGCAGAACCTGAGACAAGGACTTTGGCACAGGTAATATATTTGTGAATTTGTCTCAAGAAGCACAACTGAGGAAGTAGGAAAATGAGGCAGGAAAAGGCGATACATAAAGCTTCTACAGGGGTGCCTGGGTGGCTCAGTCGGTTAAGCATCTGTCTTTGGCTTAGTTCATGATCCCAAGGTCCTGGGATAGAGCCCCACATTGGGCTCTCTGCTCCCCGAGGAGGAGCCTGTTTCTCCCTCTCCCCCTCTCTCTCATTCTGTCAAATAAAGAAAATCTTTTTAAAAATAAATAAATAAAATAAAGCTTCTACCATGATCAGGTTCATGCGGTGGACACCTGGGGCCCAAGCCCAAAGGGGACTCTTTGCAAAACTCTGTAGCATATGACTCAGAATTCTGTCATAGGAGGATGGGGAAGCAGGGACATTTGTCACAGACTCCCATCTGTTGAGAGTGACAACAGAGAGTTAACTTTCCGTTTCCAGGTCTCACCTGCTTGCTGCTTAGCAAGCTCCCAGTGCTGAGAAGGCCCTTAGACGGAGAAGAGAGACAGGGACATCTGAGGCGCTACAAACTGTCTACCTCGTGTAGGGGAACTTAAGCGGGGTGATGGGATCCAAGGAAGAGAAGCACAGGGACGGCTGCACACAGGAAGGACAGACCAGCAGGTTCTCACAGGCTTATTCGAGGGAACGAAGAACTGAAAAGAACTGAGCTGTCCCAGCTTGAGTTACTGGCACACCCTAGGCCACCAGGCCTAAATTTCAATGATCAGTTATGCTTATTGGATGAATCATGACTACCTTTTGATAAAACAGAATTATCCCAATGCCTGCCACACTCATGGTCCATTTATAAGAAAGTGTACAAGTCTACACTCGCTGTTGCTGAAAGAGCCCCATGCAGTCCTTTAAGCACAGGTGGCCATGTTCTAGACCACATGACCCCTCCTCTGGACACTGCTGAGTGGCTCACAGTGGCCACATAACCTAAGAGCAGCGCTTTTGTAGGCTGCCCCAATAGTATAAAGGCTCTACCCAATCGGACTCTCCCCAGGAACTTAGGCAAAAGTGAAAAGATTGCTCTCCTGAAAGGAAACACAGAGCAAAGCAAACAGAACATTATCAACCACCTTCTCAGGGAAGGTGGTAACATTAAAACCCAGTCACAGCTCTAGCTGGGAACATAACTCTCCCTCCACTTCCTCAACGAACTTCCTACCTTTGGGAGGCCTGGATGTTCAATTATTCCCAATTTCCCTGAGATTCTCATCTCCCCTATATCTCAGATCCCCACTACTTCAATATAATCTGAGGATGTCCCTTTTCTTCTTGCAGTTCAAAGGTCTAGGATCCCATGTGCCAGGACAATATTTTACCAACTCCCTGGTTCCGTCCAGTTCTTTTCTCATTCGGTCCAAGGAAAATGTCCCTTGGGGTCTGTGCACTCAATCCCGGGGTCTCTGCACCCATCAGACCATTGTTTTGGTTATGGGTCCAGTCTTTCTTACCATTTGCCAGGCTGGAGGGTTATTGACAAAGAAGTGCATCATCTCCAATCAGCCCAAAAGGCAGAGCCATTACCTAGGCATTCGCACACCTGTCTGAGAGATTTCCAGTTCCAGAATGGATTGATAGTGTCATTTTAAGAAGCTAAGGCATTACCAAAGCTTGCATTTCCAGGCTACAATAGTCAAATTGCTTCCACCTGATCAATTACCTAGAAATTAACTTTTAAACCAAAAGCTAAGTTTTTCTGGAAGCCCTCCGGGCAATGCAACTATCTCTTGCAATTAAATGTTGACATAATTCTTTCAGATCTACAGACTTGCTTTTGCTTCAAGGCTTCCTTCCAGGCATGTGAAAGCTGCCAGTCCTCGGGTAAACATTCTTTGAAAACCTCTGAGCAAATGGCAAAGGTCTCTGGGTTTGGGGGTTTGGGGGAGAACTTCAAATATCAAGAAAACTGTTCAGATACAAATGAAGGTAGTTGTGTTTATTTATTCACGTGTCAGTAAATTGTCTGCCGCAAGCCAACCTTGAGCAAAAATACAGGAGCATTGAGAGGAGTAAAAAGTGGTCCCTATCTTAGAGGACACTGAGTAGGTAGGGCAATAGACTGGAAAGTAGATGAACTACAATAGAACGTGAAAATCCTCTGACCTTGGTATGAACTAAGAACTGTATGAGAATCAAGGACAGAACAACTGAGTCCCAGAGAGTTGTCAAAGCTCAGGAGAAGGGTTGGGGGGGGGGGCAATGTTCCATGGATGCTGATGGATGAGTGGGACGAGTTAGGGAAAGAGGGAAGAATTAAGGGTTGGTCTTTCAGAGAAGATCATGTGCCAAGAAATGTCATAGGTGGGGCTACAGTAGTTCGAGAAGACCAAAATCTCTGCCCTCATAAACCAAATCAGATCGAGTGTGTGGGAAGCACATGAACAGTGGCCAGGAGATGGTCACCCATTGGTGAGAGTTTTGACTATCATTCTAAACATCAGATAATTTTCAGTTCTAATAGGAGCTCGCAAGAGCAGGACCTTTTGGCATTGTTGCCCTCAGGTACTCCTCATACCAGGATGGTCCTCTTGAGGGGAAGAGAATGGTAGCACTAGCTTCTACTCTAACATTCCCTGCCTGACATTGTGCCGAGCACATAATAAGCACTGTCTCATTTCCTGTCCCCCACATCCCTAAAATCCCCATTTGTAGAAGGGGAAACTGAAGCTAAAAGGGGGTAAGCACTTGGGGCAAGGACTCGCTATACTATCCACATCACCCAACCATCTTGGTTGCCAGGCAAGTTAAAGAAGATAGCACATGAGAAGGACCTAACACAGTGCCTGGTTTGTGGTGAGGGATCAACAAGTGGGTGGGATCATTAGTATTATTACTAGAGCAGTCCAAATCCATGTTACTGGTCCCCATCAGGAGAATATCAGTTTTCACTTGCCCTTCTTGGGAGCATGGGCTCTCTTTCCTCTTTCCATCATTTTTTGGGGCGGGGGCGGAGGGAGAAGAGGGCTGTATCTAATTGGGAACCAGTACTTCTACACCTAAGCAATAAGTTCTTGGGCCAACTACCCTAGCAACAAAGGAAAGTACACAACCTTCATAAGCTGCCACATCAAAAACCTTTCCTCCAAAGAACTTAAATATAGAACATTTTAAACTAAATTTGTGGACATTATAAAACTTGAAAACACCACTTGAAAACTTCACTGCCTCCAAGCCTTTAGTCAAGCGGCTTCCCCCGCCAAAGAACACTTTGAGACTTTTCGTCTGCCTAAGGCAGAAGCAACCCACCTTGTAAAGTCTTCGCAGCCTCTCTCTGAGCCTCATCTGTAAAGTCTGCCCAGCCCCTCTCTGAGCTATAACCGCAATTTTAACGACTCCCCATATTTTCTTCATTGTACTCATGTCACCACCATGACTCCTACCACGATTCTGGCATGCAGGAGGCTCAACAAGGCATTTCATCAGAACCAGTGCCTAAACACCCAATAAGGCCCTAGAACGCCCACACCGCCTAAAGGTCAACCTAGCCACAATGGATTCCCAGTGAGTTTTGGTTTGGGTTTGGTTTGCGTCTGCCCCTACACCTTGAAGTCAAAGATTTTTTTTTCATATTATGAATCAGTAAATGTTGGGTGAATAAATGAATGAACAATGGACTGAAGAAACAAACGGAAGGTGTATGGAGTGAGAAAAGAGTAATAAGAAAATAGAAGGAAAGAAGGTAGAATCGAAGTTTTAAAAGATTTCAGAAAATTGGAGACCCCATCAGAAATCACCAACCTGAGAAAATACGGTTACAAGAAAAACTATTATTTGAACAAGAGGACTTCCTTAGAGACTTCAAATTAATCCTTCCACGCGCTCCCTTCTCTAATCTTCCCAAACACAGCTTGCTTAAGCGGTTTTCTTTGTTATTCCCTGGTCTTCTCTCAATACAATCGCTGCCATCTAACTAGAGGGTCAGAAAGGAGGCTTGTAAATGCTCTTCCCCTGAGCCGTCATTTGAGGCCGAATGCAAAGGCCACATCCCATATGGGCCTTGTGGGTAAGCCTCGAGCTTCAGAAAAAGGGAGAAAGACACAGGAAGCCTGCAGCCAATGACGGGTTTTTGTTTCTCTAGTCCAGATAGGGCCAACTGGGTGTGGAACGCTACACCCACGTCATCAGGCCTGTCCATGCCAGTGTACGTGCAGGCCTGTGTATGCATCTGTACACATCACCCTGTACGTACACACACACAGGCCACTTCGAACAAATTTGTTTTTTGTGATTATAGTAATAAGGACTTGGAAAACTGCTGCATTGGTTTGAGTTTCCCCTTAAAATACATGATTGCCCTCACAAAACATAATTTCAGTTACAGAAACCCGATAATGACCCAAAAATACCCTCCCATGCACTCTTGGCTCATGAAGTACCCACTGACTGTGACGAGCGCTGGTTGAGGTTTGGGGCTTTTTGTATTATTAATAAAAGGATGCAAGTAAAATGAGTTGGCTTTTAGAGATCGTTATCGAGAGTCTAGATAGCAAAGGTCTGGGGAAGCTGTTTTGCATTTTGCCGTATCACTGTCGCAAGAAAGCGCAGAGCTACTTAGAAACCTAAATAAATTAATAAATACAGCAAGTGATAACAATATCGATCCGGCAACCCTGAATAGAAGACAGCCGACTACCTCCCTTTGTGGAAAAGCCTGGTCTCGGCCTGACAATGCCTAGCATCAGTGAGAGTGAAATGTATGTCTCAGGGCAATTCTCAAGAGCCCTCAACAATACCATAAGAAACTCACCTCTTTTCCAGAAAGCAGGAAGGCTAGAAAGGCCAGTTCAAGAACTGGCTTCTTTAATATGGCAACAGAGATGAATTCAAAAGAATACTTTTCCTTGGTGATCTTCAGCTGGTCATTCATTCAACAATCACTTGTTCGTTACTCAGCCATGATTATCAATAAGAGACCAAGTATGTTTGGGAACAAAAAGCAAGAAGAAGCACTGAATGTTACAATTTATGTTCAGGACCTTGGAGCAGAAATAGACGCAAAGCATTTTTGCAGAATGCTAACTGAGAATCAAAGAAGGCATTAAAATGACTGTAACCTACGTTCAGTGTTGCGGAGTGTCACATTCCTGTTCCTGTGCAATGCACTACAGAGGACAACAGGCAGACCTGCCGTCTTGAGCCGCCTTCTCATTAGCTTGAAAGCCACCGGAGGCTTAACCACTAGGATGCGGTGAAGAGTCATAGAAAACTTAGACGTAAGGGGATCTAAGAGGTCATCTCATTCAGTGATTCACATTTCCTCGTTAACAGTATCATAAAAGAAATATTTCACAGAATTTCAACACATGAAAAGGACGAAGGAGGAGTGTTCCGGGTTGAAGGTCTGGTCTCCATCAGAGCCCCTGTTCTCTTGATACTTGGACAGCTTCTGAGGTAGACCCACAAAATCGAGGTCTCTATGGAGTGTAGCTTAATGGCCACTAATCAAAGGCAAGCCCCTTTATCAGATGACAAAACTGAGATCACAGAGAATTGGTCTTGCCCAAGGTAACAGCACTAAGTTAGGGATATATTTGGCATTCGACTCAAAGTCTCTTTCAACCATAATATAGTGCACCATCATTTGGTGAGGAAGAACATTTTTGGAGGGAGATAAGGACTGTTTTGGATGCCTTGAGTTCAAGGTGATTGTGAAACACCCATGCACTGGTGTCTAAGAAGAAGTTAATTGCACAGGTTAATTGCACCTTAGCATGGGAATAGCACAATTTCTTAAACTCAGGTGTTGTCATCACAGAGTGGATAAATGATGTCCAAAGAGAAGGCAGAAAGCCCCTAATGAGGGGGTAGAAAGAAGAGCCACATAAGAGATGTTCGGAGAGGTTAAAGAAAGACAAGGACAACAAAAGATCTGAATATTTTTTTATATGGAGTGATATGAACCATGTCAAAATAAAATATCTCTGAGGAGACTGAGCTTGAGCTGCCAACTATCTGTTTCTTCTGCCAGTCTCTTCCGTCAACACTCAGCCCCTTCTGATTTCTGCCTTCTCACAAAACCTGCTCCCCCAGCCCCATGAGGAGGAAACAGTGATCTACACAAGCCAAAATAAACTGTTCCCAAGAGTTCATTGTCAAACAGTCAGGAATTTTGGGAAACAATTGTTAGGAGCATAGATGTTATTAAAAATAAAATATATGCATTATGGTTGAATAAGTTCTTTTAAAAGCAAAGACAAAAAATAATCAAAATTTATAATTTCCTAATTATTTTACTGTATTTTACTATAATCTATGCTCTTAAGGTTACTTATGTCTGTTCTATCTATGTGGAAAAAAATACTATATAATGGGGTGCCACTACGCATCTCTTCTCAACTCTGGATTCAGTGATGCCAGGTTGGTCCTTTGGAATCAACTATGGTAGGAGTACGGAGCATGGGAACAGGCACATGATACAGATTGGGGCTGAGACACCTCTGGAAAGAGATGACCAGTCTCCCTGGGACCCAGTACTCTGACTCCCGGTTCTGGCCCTTTGGAAGGCCTAGCTGAACTTGCTGTGTGGGTCCTCCTGGGAATTCTGTTTTTCTTAAACTTACTTGAGTAGACATTTGCTACTTTCGAATGCATTGTTAATGCCTGGGAATTGGACATCTTCAAAAGACATTTTCACATCGGATCTTTTAGGGTCAGGGCTTGCCTCCATGTAGAGTTGCATCGACCAATCAAGAAATGTGCGAGCGTCCACAGAAGACTCTGGGCTAAGTCATTTAGAAAGCGAAGGATTGCAAGGGGTATGGTGGGTAAGGGAGAGCTGGAAGAGGGTCCTGCAGAAGCCAGCACACCAAAACAGGAACAGAGAAAGATTTCTTTTTTTTCACGCCTCTTTCTATCTAGGATCTTTGAGCAGAAGATGACAGTCCTGAGAAACCCACTATTAACCCCATTACATTTCTACTTATTATTCTAGTCATTGTTCGCTCACCTCAGGCCATCCTATTTACATAATGAGAAGAGATTTGGTGGGGAGGAGGGGCATGTATCAATTGTCATGTGTCTGCCCTGCTAGTTTATACTGTAAATAACACACTTGTTTCTCATGCTGCTGCTTTGGGGGACATTCTGTTAATTTCAGTCCTCATCTTGTTTTCGCCAAAGTTGGCAGCAGAATGTTCAGAGGAATACTCAGATGGTTAGACATGGGCGTTATTTGGTGGTGCTTTAGCCGGTAGGTTTCTAGAAGACAGATACAACCACTAAGTATGCCAGCTGAGATCAGTGCTAGCCCACACAGGCCAGCTCTCTGTGCCTTTAGACTGGAGAATGGTTTCCCACACCCACTCATGGGTGGATTCACCTTTCTCATCCACTCATGCACTCTCATGCTGATAAACATAAAGGGCTATAACCAGGGACAGCCATATGATGTGCAAGGCTGGGTACAAAATGAAAATGGGGGGGTCTCTTGCACAAAACACAAGCAAAACATTTCCTCCTCTCTTCTACAGTCTCTCTGAACCTGCATGCTCCCGTAGGCACCAGACATCCATGCGGTGAGTATTAACCCTCCCAGGTATCCGGAGCTCTGCCCTTTGATTCTGCAAGGGAGGCACATACACCTGAATCAATCATCTGCCCCAGAGCTCACTGTGGCAGTGAGCGTGGTACCAGGGCTACAGATCGGCACTTAGGCACCTCAGGGAGCAGGGAGCCAGGGACACATCTGAGGGAGATGGGGAGGCAGTGGGAGGTGGGGCTGCAGGCGAGACAGGGCTCCAAGCCCCAGGTCCTGCTCCATTGTCCCACTGGATTTCATTTACAAAACACAGAGACAAAGAAAATAACCTATTAAGAATTTTGAGATGGTGACCACAAAGCATTAACCCCAAACGTGAGGCCCCCTTCAGAGCATGGGGCGTTCTGCAATTGTACCTGCTGTACACCCGTAAAACCGTTCTTCACAGTGAACTCCTTGTATCTGTCATGGTGACACTGGTTGGTATACACCTGGCTTCGTGGTAAACAGCACATGCTGAAGGTCACATACAACCGAGCAGTGAACAGAAAAGATGGTCGGGAAGAGGGAAAGCAAGGAAAAGGCCAGTTGAGTTGGCTGATCGCAAGTCACCCATAACTGTGTCTCTTTCCATCACTGCTACGGTTTGAACCTTATGCATCTAAATGAGGAATATTTGAAGACACTTGCTTTAAATGACCAATTCTGGGATTAAAAGTACTCAACAAGTATCTACCAAAAGAATGCACTCAACCATAACAGAAAAGTGGAAATCGGAGTCTTTGCCTGTGCTTTTGGGAAAAGGAAGCAGCTTAAGCCAGTCTCACGCAATGTTCAATGTTAAAAAGCTTCAGGTGGACTTCGAGAACTTCTTCTTACTATTCTGTCCAACCCTGACCTGCTGGAAACATTCTTACAGATATTTCTCTCCTTTTATTATTAAAAAAAAAAACAAAAACAACCAGAAGTGCCATTGTGTAAGGTCTTCCTTTCCCATAGGACCTTCTTAAGACAACTGCAACCAGAACCGAAGTCAGCTTCCAGACAGTCCTTGGAACCTTCTTTAGGCCCATGTCAGGTCAGCGGGCTAGGGAACACTCAGCCTAAAGGGGAGGAGCTTGGGGAGAAGAATCTCGTCCATGGCTCCGCGAGAGAATAACCCACAGGCTCCCCAGAAAGGAGAGGGCAGTAAACCACAAGATCAAGACAGAGCCTGGGTGAGACAAACCCTCGGGTCCAGCTCTTTATGGTTAACAGATTAAAGACCAGACATCCTTCCTGAATGTTCAGGAAACTTCTGCTCATTTAGATCAGCACCTGGCTTGTTTCCTTCTTCAGCAACCAAGATATTCTTATTTCTGACCACACACACCTCCCTCCCCCCCCCACCCCTACCCCACAACCATCTGCTTCCTGGTTTCTGTTTACCACTGCCCCCTGAGAGCAGCCCTGCCTCAGGAGGTAGACTCTGTTGGCTCGGCGCCGTCCTCTGTCCTCCAGGCATCACACAAGGGTGTTTAGAAAGAGCGTTCCCTTCCGGTGGAACAACACCATGGACTGTTAACAGTAACCGGGTTTTGAGGATCCTTAATCTGATCTTTGAGCCAAACCAAGGGAATCTCCTTGGAATGCCCAAAGAGTTACCTGCTGGCCTTCATTCTGTATTTCTAGGGATAGAGAGCCTTACTTCAGCACCCATTCCTTCTTTCAATCAGTCATTAGAAGATACACCGCTGATGGGTATAGCTGTATGTTAAGTGATGGGGAAAAGGAAGGGAGGGAGGGAGGAACGGAGGGAGAGAGACGGGGGCAGAGAGGAATGAAAGGGAGAGATAGAAAGAGGGAGAGACGGAGGGAAGAAAACATGATCTTGTAAAGTGGACCATGGAAATAGCTAGAGATATTCCGTTTAAGGAGGCTCCGTCACAGAGGCATCGATTTCAACAATCGCATCACCCTGGGCTCGAGTCCTAGCTCTTCCACTGGGTACATGACTTTAAGCAAGCTACAGACTCCTGTGGAGTTTCTGCATCTGTAACGGAGGCCGCATACCAGCTCCCACCTCAGAGCCTCGTTTGGAGGAATGAATGAGTTACCAGCATAACGTTGGCAGCCGAGATGCAGCTGTCATCCCCATCACCACCGTGGTCCTGCAGATGCACTGGCAGACTCATTCCCACATCCACTTTGCCCCCCTCAACCGGTCCTCTACCAGTTACCAGAGTAATACAGCCATGCCCAGCTCTACTTAAACCCTCCTTCGGCTTCCCATTTTCTCTTAACTGGAAACAGAGGTCCTGATGTGACCTCCAAAGACTTGCGTGATCTGTTCCCCACCCACCTCTCCAACCTCATTTATACCAGGCTCCCCTGAGAACTCCAACCCAGACACTCTGGCCTCCTCCCATTCCTTTGCATTATAGCAACTTGGCACAGGCTATTGCCTTTGTCAGGGCATTTCCCTGGCCCTTAAACTCCTTCTGACCCTTCAGGGCTCCGCTCAAGTGTCACCTCTTTCTCCAGGTCCCCTGATTGGCCAGCTGTCCCTCCCACAGGCTGTCACAGCCCCTATCTTTCCCCTTTACCCTCATCATGGTGCCAGTTCTGCATTCACTTGCATGATTATAGCATTCTTTCATCATCCAGCTCACTGCCAACACCTACAGGCTCAAAGCACCACGAGGGCTTAGATTTTGTCTCCCTTGCTCTTCCCTGGGTTCCTAATACCTTTTACAGTGCTTGGCACAGGCTAGGTACTCCATAAATATTTATCACATCATTTTTACTTGACACAGAGAGACAAAGAAGACAGGGAATATCATAACCATTTCATAAACGAGGAAACTGAGTCTTTGAAAACTCAACTGACTTGAGCAACGCTGGATGATGGCAGAATTAGAGCAGACCCCTGGGTGTCATGAGACTGAGATCTGTGTGTCTGCCCCACCCTTGCTTTCACAAGGGTCATGCTTCCCGGAAGGAGTGAGAACAAGGGGACGCCTTCCTCCACATTCTAAACCTGGACACGTCTGAAGTAAGTTTTCCTGCTCCATCTGTCACTTTCCAGCCTCATTTCTACAAATGAAGTTGGACTCTGCTTCTAAACAATTCCTCATACAGGGGATTTCCAGGCTTCCTAATTTAAGCCTCTTGGAATGTAATGTAAACTTGAACTTATTTAAGCAAACTTGAAGCAAACAGAGAACGTATTGGCGCATGTAACCAAGAAGTCCTCGGGGTCAACTTTAGGTACAACGGTATCCAAGAGCCTGAATATTCCTCTTTTTCTTTCTCTCTCCATTTCTTGCCTCCGTTGGCTCTTTATCCAACTCCTCATATCCATGTGAAGGAAAGTTGGACCCTACACTTCCAGGCTCACCTAAGCTTTGGAACTAATTATTTCTGTGGAATGAAAACAGCCAGCTCTCTGCAACATTCAAATTACCTCCCCAAAGAACTCTCAGGTGCCATATGTGTGTCATAAATGTGTCTCTAGGCCAATCACCTAGCCCAGACAATTAAAGATCTAATTGGCCAGCTCGGTGAAGGTATCTGTTGGGATGACAAAAGCGCATATGTGAAAGTTCAAGGAGAATTACTTGAATGAGTCAATGGCAGGAAGGAGAAGAGGCTGGGCAAACAGAAGTAGTAGCTGAACTCTAGTACACACATCTCCCGTAATCTTGGCCCTGTAGAGAGGGTCGTCTACTACAACTAGACTTGTAGAAATGCCCTAATTCTCTAGATAGATTCTGATCTGCAGCAAGCATGGTGGGACTAACATGTATGCCTTATTTTCATACAACATACAGTTATAAACAGAGTTTAGAGAGAGTAGTAGAGAGTGTAGCCTCTCTCTCTGCAGATGAATCACGTGGCTGACTCATATTGAGGTCACAGCCTGAGAAGAAGAATAAGGAGGAGGAGCGGGGGCGGGGGGCAGATCTCTGTCACATGGAATCAAAGTTCAAATCAGAGATGAATTTCCTCTCTGCTAGTGGCACTGCCAAGAGATTACTCAAAGCCCATTTTGACCGTCAAATTGCGCACACAGTTAGGGACTCAGGTGATCATCTTGTCCTGGAAGTCAGAATAGAAGCCAATACCAAGCAAAACACACTCTGCTTAGTGAATTAACTGCCACGTGCAATTGATGGGAACATGAATTCGGTAGCAGTGATGAGACCAATTTCCTGTGGGGTTTATGGATCCAAAGTCTTTTCTTAGTAGTTGTACGTCATGCCAGGGAGAAGCATCAAGGGCCTTAGCACAACCCCCAGCTATGACACTGAAAGCCAGTGAATCATACATTATAGATGAGCTGCTCTGTCAGATGGGGGCCACAGGAACACAGAGAACAGAGAAAAATGTTCTGGACCCACAAAGGACATACAGATAGATTTTTCTGCATTTGCCAAAAAAAAAAGGGGGGGGGAGGGAACGTCAGGTGGAACTATTTCTTCACCTTGAGCCCAAACTTATTCAGGTTTAATCAACTGTCTAAAGCCATGCTTTAGTTTTTAAAAAATAAAAGTTGCCTGGCATAAACACAGGGCTTGCCGTTGTTAATCATAGCCTTTTGCTGCTTGTGGAGGAAAAAACCAGTGGAAAAGACAGTTACAGTTTTGTCTTTGGAATACTAATATCACGCTATTCCTAAATCATGAGAGTTGGCATAAGTCACATATGCATCATTGAGACTTTTTTTTAAAAAACATCTCTGGGGACACTAATTTGTAAATGATTTCAAAGCCTCTGAGGTTTTGATTTAAACTAATTTGGGTCTAGCTAGCATCAGACAGTGGTTCTCAAATGCTAAACCTCAGAATTACCTGAAGGACTTGTTAAATAGGAGCGCATAACTCCAGAGTTCCCAGTTCAGGGGGTTTGGGAGAGGGCCCAAGAATCTGCATTTCTAACAAGTTCCCAGGGGATACTGATGCTGCTGGTCTGAGACCCAGTTTGTGCCCCATAATAAAAGAACTCTCTGGTCAGGGCAGCTGTCCATGGCACAACAAATTTCATTCTGATTAAACAGTTGCACTGGAAATAAACTCCTTGCATGATGGGAGCCTATTTTCTACTGTTTTGGGTCAATCATGTGCTTTCAAAAAATGCCTGGTATAGGGAAGAACTAAGCCAATTCAACAACATGTACCAAGGATCTTCTGTGTACAAACCAATTTTCACTATCAGGGATATATAAATGCAGGAGAAAGGGCTGTTCTAATTATATAGCTTGTCCCTAATAATTATTTTAATAATGCAGGGAGTTAAACTGTTTTAAGCAGTCACCAAAAATAAAGCCTATATCATACAAGACCAAAAACACAAAACAATTCAGAGTAGCTCTGATCCTTGTGCTACTCTTGCAGCTTCTATGCAAGTTGGACAATTTTTCAAAGTAAAAATTTTTACAAAAGCAGGTTTGGAATTTTTTCTGGATCTTAGGAAAATGACATTCTACACACACACACACACACACCTTATTTAAGATGGAGATTTTTAAGTGGAAAAAATTTCTTCTAACATGTCTCTTAGCATTTTTAAGTTTTTTTTTAAAGATTTTATTTATTTATTTGACAGAGAGAGAGAGAGAGAGCAAGAGAGGTAATACAAGCAGGGAGAGTGGGAGAGGGAGAAGCAGGCTTCCCATTGAGCAGGGAGCCCAATGCTGGGCTCAATCCCAGGACCCTGGGATCATGACCTGAGCCAAAGGCAGATGCTTGGAATGAACCACCCAGGCGCCCCTCTCTTGGCATTTTATTTTAAAGATTTTATTTATTTATTTGACAGACAGAGATCACAAGTAGGCAGAGAGGCAGGCAGAGAGAGAAGGGGGAAGCAGGCTCCCTGCTGAGCAGAGAGCCCGATGTGGGGCTCGATCCCAGGACCCCGAGATCATGACCTGAGCTGAAGGCAGAGGCTTAATCCACTGAGCCACCCAGGCGCCCCTCTTGGCATTTTAAATAAAGTATTTTTTTTGATGGGGTAATTTAATGCATAAATGAAATTAACAATTAGTTATAAAAGAAAAAAAAACCTATTTCTTCTAAAGCAATAATACTGTTCTTTTAAATGGAAAAAATATCTTAGATTAACTTCTTGGTTTTTATTGTCAATGGCTGGCCTGAAAAGAATCCTGAATTCTTTTCTCTACCAGTAACAGGGACACTCTCTACTTTAGTGATACAAGTAACTCCATATCTGTCTAGGCTTTGAAAAAAAAATGCCAAAATACTATCCTATTTGAGAATAATTTAGAGAGTCTTTAAAATAAAAATATATTTTTGTCAAGTTAGGTTAGCAATTACGTTTAAAAGCAGTAGTGGCTAATGCTACTTTAATTAAACTTGTAAATGGATACATTTTCATAGTGTTATCAAATATTCCAATAGTTTTTGGAAAACAGTTGGCAATTTGTATGCATTAAGCCGCAGAAGTATTTGAACTTAGGGACTTAGCAGTCTTATTTCTAGAATATTATCTCTGGAAGTAAAATAACTGAAGACCAAATTTAATCCTTGCAGCCTTAGACAGGAGGGGAATAAAAGAGAAAGCTAAATATTTAGAAATATGGAAATGGACCCATAAATTATGCTTATTAATTCAATGATATATTACTATAAAAAGTCAGGTCTATGAAGAGGTATGAAAACATGGAAAAATATTTATACCTGAGAAAAAGAAGATTTAAAATTGTATGCATCCTATGATGATGGCCATGCGAAGAAATTCTAAGACTGAAGAAGAGAAATGTACAAAAAGAGGATTATTTCAAGGTGGTAGGAAATGGAACGTCTTGGCTCCTTTCTTCTTTTCTAGACTTTCTGTAATGTCTTTATTACTGACTTTATAGCACTTTATTAAGAGAGAAAAACCATGTTAAAAAAAATCCAGATCAGCCCTGAGTTATCCATTATATCTTTATTTAATAATGCGTTAAAGGAGGAAATGCTATGAAGCTTGAAACTCTTCCCCAAACCCCATGAACCATAGCTGTTACATTTAGAAGGGCATCCTCCCCACATGTGACTGCTGCATCTGATCAAACCACAGCTTTTTGTGTCACAGACCTCTGACAAGTGCGGTAGGTTAATTGGAGGACTATAAAGTTGGAGGACCCACGTTCGAGTCTGAGCTCTGGCTTTTTGCTGTTTTGCCATTAGCCTGAATTTCTGCCACCAATAGAGTCTCTCAAGATTCACTGGTCTCGGCCCAGGGAAACAATGACTATGGACACCGTCCAGGAGCCGTACTGGTGTTTTTAGGTCTTGGGAGAGGCAGCCCCCCATGGCAGTCACAAGCTTTGGGATTAGACTGACACAGGTGGACGTCCCTGCCAAGCTGCCATTTTATAGGCTCTGCACGATGTACAAATGATCGCAATTGTCTGGGCCTCCATTTCCTATCTTAATGCAAGGATATACTAATTATATTCTTAGTATACTAAGGATATACTATGTCCATGAAATAGGTGGTGGGGCTTCCGTGAGAAAATGCATACGGAGCAGTCACTGGAGGGCCTGGCACATGGTAAGTGCTCACAAAAATCACAGGTATGACGGTTTATCCAGGAATCATGAGCAGGGGGAGTCTCTGTTTTGACTACGTTATGGTGGAGTTAAAGCATGAAGGGTAGGGGACAAGGAGGTTGAGGGAAGACAAGGAGGATGAGGGTTGATATCCTGAAGCAGCTGGGGACCTATGTCCGAAAAGAGACGGGCGCAAGGCGTACATAGAGCAACTGGACTGATTACATTCACCCTCCCGCATCCCAAGGGTCACTAGGCACCAGAAGACACTAGCCGCGATTCAAGCAACGGCTACACGCAAATAATGCACATTTCAGTTCATTCAACCCACCAAAAAATGACCATGAGAGGGAGAAAATCAGAGCCCCAGATAGGCACCATTTTTTAGGGTTTAACTATAATTTCTCATGAAACCATCCTCCTCCTGCTTTACCTTCCAGGATTGTTCCCACGGCTTCTGAAGGTGCAGCAGGAGACCCTTGAAAGAGACTGGGAGAGGGCACCCTCCTGACTCTATCAGAGGAGCAGGAGGGCAGATGGGCCAGAGCCATTAATGGGGGTGAGCTAAACTTACCATGTCCTCAGCTGAAGACTTCTCCTTTCTCCCCAGTTAGAAATAGCTAAAAAAAGCTTTGTGCTTCAAACATGGGATCCCTTATCTATCATGTTCGCTGTCTTCTCCAAAGTCTAGAATAGGATCTGGCAGGTAACAGGTGCCTGAAACAGGCTGGATGAAACAAGCCACCAATCACTATAACCATTTGGAATTTTTCTATAAAAATTTTTATGCCGTCTAAACAGCTTGGTATTTTTCTAAGTATGTCAGGTTTACAGAACCAACAAATATTTTTATTTTGAAAATGAAATATATATAGTATGATTCTTTTATGTACAAGATGCAGAGAAGAAATCTGGAAAGCAATATGAAGATAACATTAAAGGTGCAGAGAGAAGCAGTGCTGGCATCCTGTCCACAGTCACACCTGTTATGTTTACCAAGGAAAAGCATGCTGAGTCTGTGGCTTGCATTTTAAGTTGTGAAATCAAATAAAAGATTTAAAGATGTGTCCATTCTTTGGATGAAAACCTTCATTTTTTTTTAAAGGATAATATTTATTTATTTTAGAGAGAAAGACAGAGACAGTAGGAGCAGGAGGGGCAGGGAGACAGACAGAGAATCTCAAGCAGACTTCACGCTGACCATGAAGCCCAAGGTGGGGCTCGGTCCCAGGATCCTGAGATCATAATCTGAGCCAAAACCAGGATTTGGATACTTAAGTGACTGGGCCACCCAGGTGCCCCTAGATGAGACACCTTTTAGTATCCTTGCTAGAGCATTCCAAATAATGCCTTCAAAATATGTATTAGCACTAGTTGACAACTATTAAAACATTCACTTGTTCACAACCAGTTTGCCCGAAAGAAGAAGCCAACAAGTAAGAATTCAGTATTAAGTTTCAGATTTTTAAAAATCATCCCTAAAGAGAGATGATGCCAAAAAAGCAAAAGGAAAACAGTATAGGTAATGGGTACATGGAACTTACTACACTATGTGGTTTACAGGGCTCAGGTTTCAATATTTCCACAATAAAAAAAAAAAAAATTGTAATGGTTGCTGATTATTTTACATAATTTTTTTCTGAATGTGCAATTAGTAATTTTATGCACTTAAAAATTATATTATGTTCCTTGTATTTTATTTCAGTATGTGCTGGAATTAAACCAATCAATTTATTTTTAATGGACTCATGGAGGAATTTTCACTATATTCTCAAGACTCATGGGTTGCTAGCAGTTTTACTCTGTGCATGATGGATAGTTTCTATTTTAAAATATGGCATTTGTTGTGATATAATTTAAATTACTTTTCTGCTGGAAGTACGTATTCTTCTAAGTTACAGTTATGCAAAGGGAAAATATACATCATATTCCCACTTTATCTTCTTTTATAGTCCTTGTTGCTGTTACTTTCACTCAGGTACAATTACCCTGGTGAAAATAGGATTTTGCATTTATAGGAAGAATTTTGTTTGGATAATACATTTCGGTTCTTAGTTAATTATGGAAGAAAAATGGAAGCCATCCTATAAATAAACAAGTGTAGAGGCTAAAAACTAGCAGAACTCACATATAAAGGTAAGTGCTATATATTATCAATAATTCAGAATTCTCCCAAGCCCACTTAACAATACAAGTTGCTGTATCATAATTATGTTAAGGAAAATATTTTAGATCTTTTCATTTACTATATAGATTATGTACGCTCATTATGGAAAATTTGGGAACTTAGACAAAAGTAAAAAAATAAATTAAGATCACCCTGGGATCACTACACTGGTGGTAACCACCATTATTATTTTCCTTTATTTCCTTCAAATTCACTTTTTTGCTCAAATAGGATGCAAACATCAATAGCCCATTATTATATTTTACAAATTGGCATAATCTATGCTCTTTATGCTGTTTTATAACCTCATTTATTTATTGGAAAATATGTAGTAAATGATTTCCCCATTTTTAACCATCCCTCTTAATGGCTGCAGACTTTCTCACCCGGTGCTATATCTACATCTTTATTTAATCTATCCCATATTGTTAGAAATTTACAGCATTTCTATTTTTCCTATTAGAAATGATGCTACAATCAATGACTCTGTACAAAATTTTTCACATATCTATTTCCCTTTAATGAATGATTTTATTTATTTTTTATTACGATTTTATTTATTTATATATTTGTGAGAGAGAGAGAGAGAGCGCACAAGCAGGCAGAGTAGGAGGCAGAGACAGACAGAAAAGCAGGCTCCCCAATGAGCAAGGATTCCGATGCGGGGCTCCATCCCAAGACCCTGGGATCATGACCTGAGCTGAACGCAGCGGCTTAACCAACTAGCCACCCAGGCATCCCTGGTAAATCATTTAAAATCCAATTTCCAGATCAACACCTATGAATATAATCAGGTATTTTGAAATATAATGATAAAAATTACTCAAAATTATTGTCAGGACTCCCTTAAACAATTCTACATATCCATATTCTTACAAACTATGTTTTAGCTTCTTAAAAACATAGCTGACAATTTGAAAAGTAAAAATGGCATCCCTTGTATTTTCATTTGTTTCTTATCGTTTATTGAATTATTAGGGAGATCGAACATGTCTACTTATGCCACTGCCATCTTTCATGCTTTTCAAAAGTCATTTAAAAAATCACCATCAGCCGCCTTATCTGGAGTGTACCATGTCACAGGCATAGAGATAAGTAGCAAGGATAGGAAATTAGTAAGACATGGACCCCATCTTTAAGGATTTTACAGTCTAGTAGGAAATGAGACGTGTGAATGACTAATTCCAATCTATTATTGAAAGTGCTCTATGGAAGTGGGTATAACATGCTAGGAAACTACAGATAAGGAAGCAGAAAATGCTCCAGGGGAGAATATGTAGTGAAGGAGATGCAGAACTTAAACTTTCAGCTGGGCTCTGACTGATGAGTAAGAATTCACCAGGCAGGTGGGAGAGAAAAAGAGAGTGTCCCAGCAGAGACCGGTGGAGGAGAAAATCAACATATTATGAAGAATATTATGAAGCCAGCCAAGGGTTTGAGCTATATCAGTGGGAAATAGGGATTCATTGATGTGATTTTTGAGGAGCGAATGGACATGATAACTTTGGGTTTTAGAAAGTGAAAGAAAAGGAAGATCCAGAGTCACCTTGGGAATGGGAGAGAGAATCAGGTCAAGGACAACCAACCACAAGATACTTTCAGCTTGAGCTATTCAATACAGAGTGATACATTTACTTTAAAATATATAGGCATGAAGAAGAGGTGACCCTTGTGAATAATCATTCTTTTTTAAAAAAATTCTAAAACACAGTGGATGTGATAGAAAGCATTATTTTTCCCAAATGACTTGCTTTAGCCTGTGGGTAGTAATGATCACGCACCAGCTGCTGTCTGTGCTCTAAGAAGTATTCTGTGTTTCTATATACCAGTCTGGGAACTTTCAATATCTACCAGCAAAAGATGTGCCCCAAGGATCCCGCTTTTCCGGAAGAATAGACACACCTGGAACACACCTGAATAAAACCTAAAGTTTGGAGCCCATGCCAGCTGAGCCCAGCCTAGATTAGCAACCTGTCAGCTGACCTCCAGTTTGTAAGGCACTGAATTTTAGCATGGTTTGTTACGTAGCATTATGAGGGCAACAGCTAACTGATACACTGGCATATTCTGCTCCTTTAATTTCTAGATACAGCCCTTCTCTGTTTAAAGACAGTCTAAAGCCGTGTCTGGGGTGACTCAGTCCGTTAAGCAACTGACTCTTGATCGAGCCCTGAGTTGGGCTCCACGCTCAATGGGGAACCTGCTTGAGATTCTCTCTCTCTTTCCCTCTGCTCCTACCCCCACTTGCACTCTCTCTCTCTCTCTCTCAAATAAATAAACAAATCTTTAAAAAATAAAAATAAATAAAGACATGTTTAAAGAATGTGGATTGAGCCAACAGCCTGTGCATTATCTGGAAAATGGGATAATACAATTGGCAGTCTGTAATAATTAAATGCAGCCCAGTCCTTCCAATTCAGAGTGTTATCGCATCAACTGGAAGTCTCTGATAAATTCCCATCCAGAATGAAAGTTAAACATAAGAAATCAATTAACTATTGATCCTGCTGGGCTGACATGCATTACAATAAAATACTAAATGGACGGACATGAGCTCAGTTCCCTGATGTAAATAAGAATTTTGGCATCTCTGTTGTCTCCTCCTAATAATGTTATATGTAAGCAGCAATCTATTGCGTGGCATGGAGGTTTTTAAATCAGGTAATAGGCCTCCTCATTCTGTTCATTAAGATAAAGAAAGGTTTGCAAGGGAAATGGTCTATTAGGTTGTAATTTGCTTTTACATGCAAATTAAGGGATAATTAGTTTTGAATATCTGAAGATACAGAATCTGTGTGTTTGACATATTTTTCATATGTAGCAAATACCAAAAAGTTCAAGTATTTTTCTAGAGAAATGAAAGGTTCTTTGAAAGTTAAAACAGATTAAACAATATTCCATTCTGAAGGCAAACTCTTCAGGTAAATATTACATGTGATATATATTTAGCTCACATTTCAGAATCAACGGGGTTTTTTTTTTAACTTGTTAATATTTTGAAAAGGCTGACAAAAGTCTGAATGTCACCATGTTTTCCTCTTCTGTTACAAAGGCAAGGTGTCTTCTGAAATATGGTTAAAACAAGATTTAAATTATTTTAAATAACTAAACACACCTCTCTTCTAACATTTATTTAAATAAATAAACCAAATCTCCTTTTTTAAAAAGAAATATTTTAGTTATTTATTTGACAGACAGAGATCACAAGTAGACAGAGAGGCAGGCAGAGAGAGAGGGGGAAGCAGGCTCCCTGCTGAGCAGAGAGCCGGATGCGGGGTTCCGTCCCAGGACCCTGAGATCATGACCTGAGCCGAAGGCAGAGGCTTTAACCCACTGAGCCACCCAGGTGCCCCCCCCAAATCTCCTTTATTACTTAAACAGAAAGGATAAGTAAGCTTAACTGACTTCTTACCTTTGCAAACTGTTACTTCCTTTTCTCTTACTCTTTATATTTGGGGAAACAAAGCATGTTTCATGATGAACTTTGAAAAGTCTGAGGCCATGCATATCCATTGATTGAAAAGGCCCCGAAATTTGAACTGAAATAAAAGTTCTTAGGAGGGAAGTCGTCTCCTTTAGAGGTGGGACCTGGCTCTTTGAAGCTAGGACATCTAGCGCAGTCTTGGTAGAGAACAATTTCTTTATCTGGAAGTAGGTGGGGCAGCTCGCCTAAACCCACCATGAGGGCAATTTTCTGAAAAGGACTTTTTTTTCCCGGTTTATGAAATTACCAGAAGTATAATGGTAAGAGCACGTCTGGTTAGGAATAGTTAATAGTTAAATCACATCAATTGGAAAGAATACAGTGATGTGCAGGTAGGGTGACACTGCAAAATGACTGTGGGTTATGATCACAGTGCACAGTTTCTAGGAATGGGGGCTTGTGAAGCTTTGTTTCCGAAAGCTGGGATAATAAACCTATTTTTCCAACTGCTTCTTCGAATGCTTAATTCGTTTCTGCAACAAACAGGTCCACCAAAAAGCTCTGGAAGGTCTATGATGTATGAGGCACAGGGGATACAAAAACTAGTACAGCGGCCACAGGCCTCTAGGGGCTGTGGGTGGATCACAGCAGATATGAGGACACATGCTCACAAATAAAAATAATCTAAGAAATAGGTGATAAATGAGACAAGAAGGCACTACCCAAATCATGGCAAATTTCAGGGCATGGAGATTGGACTCTCACAGGAAGACACAGCATTTCCTCCAAATGCAGAAAATAGGTAACACTTAAACAGGGGGAGAGAGGAGAGCATTTTAGGAGAAAGAAATAGTGGATCCTGGCATGGGGTCAGGATGCGAGAGCCGTCTTCCTATTCTAGCAGGCAGTGTTGGGCTACAACAGTGGGAAAGTAGGGAACTAAGCTGAAACTATACACTAAGGAAAGATGAGGTGGAGGTGGAGCTTAACACTGGCTACCGAATTTGGAAACAGCTTGGGAGCCACTGAACGTTTTAGAACACAAGGATGATGTGTTAAATGCATGCATTGGACAAAGGAATGAATGAGAAGGAGAAAGGTATAAGGTGAGGACCAGGGGATTATTTGTGCATTTCCCACACCTTCGCTTTCCTGGAGGCTGATGTCACCAAAAACCGAGGGGCTGTGCGTGATGGAACTCAAGTCAGGCGAGACATCAGACGGTGTTTTAACATAAGGCATTGGAGATGTGGGTTTGTTTCCTCAGCATTAAAGACTGATTCTCTTGTAGGTACCAGGAAACAGCCAGCAGATTCTAGAGAGAGACTACTAAAGAGCCGTGATGGCTCTGGAGCCATCCGTCCTGAAGGACAGACTCACGCGGACTCTAGTCATGGCACGTTAAGTCAACAGTCATACGAGGCAAACCTGCTCTTGTATATTATACACCTAAAAAACTGTCAAGAAGGTAGATCTCATGTTCAGTGCTCTTACTCAAAAAATTGAGGAAGAGGCAAAAGGAAATTTTGGAGATGATGGAGTTTCATTACCTTGATTGTGGTGATGGATTCATGGGTGTATGCCTATAGCCAGCACGTCCAGTTTTATCCACTAAACATGTGCGGTGTTTTGTATATCCATTATACTTCAGTCAGTTTGCTTTCTTTTTTAAAGAAAGGGAAACAGAAGAATCTGCAGGTCGTGGAAGAAGAGAGGGAGAAGCGTGTTGGGAAGGCGCTCTCTGTGGAACCCAGAGCAGGCCTTGTATGCAGGCCCCCTGGGGGCAGAGCTCAGCAATCAGATAGACTAGAATTGGGAAACCACTCTTAAATTCCTACTCGCTGTGGACCCTCTCTGCATTGGAATGTACTGCTTGAGAATGAGACACAAGGCATAGCAGGCATTCTCTGAGACTCTCTTTATACTCTTGGCTAATTAACAGTAACATATTTTGAAAAAGACATCATATCCCTAGCCCCCTTCCACAATAAGGAGACATATTTCCATGGCCATATTTCTTTTGTCCAGTTGAAGGTAACACAAAACCTACAGTATCACACACGATGGGGTAGGGGTAGAGATGTAGCAGAAATAGTGTGGAAAGGCAATCAAGAGAAAGAAAGAAATGGGTGATTTGACAGGATATGGCCACTGAGTCATTATGGAGGGCAGCACAGGGAGACGAGTGGGAAGAAACTCCGTCTTCACTCTTAGTCTTCACCCTGAATGACTCAGTAAGTGGCAATAACACTCAACAAAATTAGTAAATCAGAATGAGTTTGGTTCTTGACAGAGTGAGTTTGTATGCCTTTGGGATATCCAAATGCTCAGCACACAAGAAAAACTGTTCTAGTATTCAGGGATGAACATAGAGATTTAAGCATTATCTCCTAAATGAAACTATGACAGGAAACTTGAAACCAATGCTAACAGAAGGGACAGAAAATTAGAGAAGAATTAAAAAAAAAAAAATCACTGAGCCTCGGTGGCTCAGTGGGTTAAGCCTCTGCCTTCAACTCAGGTCATGATCCCAGGGTCCTGGGATCGAGCCCCACATTGGGCTCTCTGCTCAGCCGGGAGCCTGCTTCCTTCTCTCTCTGCCTGCCTCTCTGCCTACTTGTGATCTCTGTCTGTCAAATAAATAAAATCTGAAAAAAAAAAAATAACTGAAGTGTTAGAAAGAGGGAAAGGAACCAAGAGAAGGGATATTCTTAGAGGAAGCAGAAGAACCAATATTATGCTGCACTGCAAAGTAAGGGAAAAGGAACCAACAGATGACACAAGATAAAAGAGTGGAGGAGAAAGAGCCTGAAAGAGGTCACTGGGTGTGCCTGGGTGGCTCAGTAGGTTAAGTGTCTGACTCTTGATTTGGGCTCAGGTCATGATTTCAGGTTCTTGAGATGATGCCCCTCATTGGGCTCTGCCCTCTCCCTCTGACCCTCCTCCACTAAACTCTTTTTCTCTCTCTCTTCCTCTCATCAGTCAATCAATCTTGAAAGAGACCACTGGACCAAGCATCATGGAGGTCTGGATGAATGTCATGAGAGCCCTTCTCCTAAAGTAGTATGGGTAAATATCACATCAAATTGATTGAAGAGGCAAGTGTGACAGAAAGAGATGGAGATAATGACCATGTATCATAAATTTTCTGAAAATTTACTGGTGAAAAATAGGAGAAAAATAGTAATACTAGTAAACAAGTAAAGAAGACTTGAACAGAAGGCAATGAGCTAGTTGAGAGAGAGAAAAATACTATGACACATGAACTTTAGGGTTTTTAAAAAGATTTATTTATTAGAGAGTGTGAGCAGGGGAAGCAGCAGAGAGAGAGAGAGAGAGACAGAATCTTAAGCAGACTTCTGGCTGAGCGTGGAGCCAGACGTGGGGCTTGATTCCACGACTCTGAGATCATGACCTGAGCTGAAATCAAGAGTTGGACACCTAGCCAACTGAGGCACCCAGGTGCCTGACACGATGAACTTTAATTCGACAAATATTTAATGGGTTACTACCCATTAAATATTCCATTCCCAGGCATTGGAATATGATGCAGAGCAAGACGTGAACTTCCACACATCGTGCTGTCTACTGCCATGTTCTGTTTATTTAGACCATTATCTCCCTGGAGCAAGAATTGTTCTCTCTCTTGCAAGAATTTGTTCTTCACCAGTGTCTCCGTGGAGCCTTAGCACAGAATCTGATGCATGACAGACCAAACATTTATGGAACTAGTGAATGACAAAGTCTTAACCTTTAAGACACTCTTCCCCAACTTTGTTTGGTTAAAACTCCTTTGCCTTCTGGATCTAAACTTAGACATATGCTTCTTTTAGGAGGCTTTCTTCAACCTCTAGGATTAGTCACCCCCAATTTCACCCTGGGTGTTCTTCCAACTGTTTTTCAGTCTAGAGAGAGAGAGAGAAAAAAAAAAAAAAAACCTCTCAACAAATGGATTTTTACCAGCCACTAAGCAAGGAAGAAACACAGACAGCAAAGGCACGGTGGGGCTCACTGACTGGTTTGGAAACTCAAGGGAATTAATTTCCTGTGCATTTCTATGTTTCTCATAAATAACTCCTACTGGTTCTCCTTTTACTTCTGCAAGCTTTCCAGGGCTGGCCTGACCAGCTCACTTGCATTCAGATGAGCGGAGTATCCTCTCACTCAGCCTAGGGAGTGTAGAATCTGGTTTTTCTCATATTGTCAATCTTGTGTAAATAGCCAAGCCATGCACAATGTAAGCAAAGCCTGCTAGTCTCCATCAGCTGGCTGGGCATCTGCGTTAAAAATGCATCTTGCTAAACAGCCCGCCCAACAGATAGCTTTCTTTGGCAGAACGGAGGGAATTTGATAAAGTGCTTTATTGGGTGGCAACATTTTAGTCTCGGCTTTCCTCAGATCACAGTGGGATAATGAAATTGGAACCCATTTAAACCTTCCATTTCACCCCACATGGTTCATAGACACCGTGTCAAACCATATCACGGGGCAATCTATGTGCTAAAATCTATGAGCTCATTCCTCCTATTACCCACAGGACCCTGTCAGATTGGAGATACATTATGGAATACAATTTGTTGATTTGCCCACTCGTGTAGCTCTAGCAGAATCTCAAATCCAAGGCAATACTCTATACCATGAAGATGCCAAGTTTAGCAACACAATATTCTTGTTGGCCGGTCTACGAATAGTACAGTCCCTGCTGGGACAGACCTGGCCATATGACAAGGACTTGCTGCTCGCCCTGTCTCCTGTGACAAGTTCCATCCCGTGGAGATCACCGCAACACTGGCGATTGTATCACATTTTGACTACACACCCCGGAAAAAAGATGATTCCAGGTTAAACTGAACCCAAGACTACCCACAGACAATAATTACTGAATTCGGAGACTTTGTGAGTTGGGCTCTATTCTTGGAGCCTTTCCCTTTTGCTTACTCCCCTTAACTTTGCTCCTCTGAGGTGATCTTAAGGCATAGAGACCATACGAAGGCACTGACTTCAGAAAATAATCAGAACTGATGTACTGTTCACCTGGCTCAAGTTACTTTCATCTCTCAGATTAGTGCACAGTGTACTCATTAGGGTTGTTTTATCTCTTGCTCCCTACATCCTCTATGCCATGGACACTACAACGTGTCACCAAGATCTGACGTTAAATGGAGTCCCATTGCCCCGGCTTCTAGTAGTACAGTCAGCAAACTGGCCTCAGCTGTCAGCCCTTCAGGGACGGCCTAGATTGTGCCCCTTCATGGTCACTGTCACCTCCATTGAGCAATTTATGTTCAACGATTGATCGACACTCAAGTACAAAGTCTGGTCAGCTCAGACTGAAAAGGGACAATTTGGAAGCTCTTGTACCAGCAACTGAGGATGTCGTTAGGTTGCGTCATAACTGGACTTCTCCTCTGGCCCACTCCTGCTTCTCACCCTTCCGCATCCTGCATGCTAACTCCGTATCTGTTGCTTCCCCAGCCTGTGACAGCCCGTGTATCACCAATAGCCTGAGCCATCCTGGTAACTCTAAGTATGATTGGGACTACCTCCGCCTTCACTGTCTTCAGAGGCCTTACAGTGACCCACGAGGCCCCACAGGATCTGCCTCCCACTCTCTAGCTTCATTTCCTCCAACTCAGCCCCTTGCTCCTCTGCTCTTAGCCACACCCGCCTTCTCAAACACATGGGGAGCACACTCCCAACGTGAGTCTTTGGCATTTGCTATTTGTTCCCTCTCCCTAGAAAACTCTTCCTCTAGATCAGAGGCAGATAACTTCTCTAAAGGGCCACATAATAAATACTTCAGGCTTTGCAGGCCACAGAATCTGTTTTCACGACTCAACTCTACCATTTTAGCAAGAAAACAGCCATGGACCATATATAAACTAATGGGCCTGTCTTTGTTCCAGTAAGCCTTATTTATAAAAACAGGTGGTAGGCAGGATTTGGCCTGTAGACTGTGATTTACTGACCTAGATGGTCACATGGGTGGCTGGCTCCCTTACCTCTGTCAGGTCTTGACTCAAATGTTTCTTTCCCTGACCACTCTTGAAATTCCAACCCCCAGCAGTATTTGTCTCTTTACTGTCTTATTTTCTCCATAGTACTCATGCGTTGTACCTGATACAATGCTGTTTATTTATTGCTCTGTTTTTCCTCCATCTTCCCCATTAAGAGGTAAGTTCAGTCAAAGCGGGGATTTCATCTGCTTTGAGGCCCTTAACACCAATTAGCACAAGATAACCGCTAAGTAAACATTTGATGAATGAACAAAAAAGTGAGTGAACATTCAGGTAAGTCAATATTTCCTCCAGTTTTTGTTTTGCGTGTGTGTGTCTGTGTCTGTGTGTCTGTTCTCAAATTCTAAGAGATCTTTTATATCCTAGTAGAGTGAAGTGATTAAGAGTATAAGACTTTTAGGGATGCCTGGCTGGCTTGGTCAGAAGAACATCCAACCCTTGATCTCAGAGTCATGAGTTCAAGCCCCACATGGGTGGAGAGAATATTTTAAAAATAAATAACATTTATTTTTTTAAGTTCAAGCCTTTTAGAGGGATGCCCTGAGTTTTAAACCCCAGGTCAGTTACCTACTAACTTTGTGAAGTTGTACATATATATAACCTCACTAAGCCTCCGTTTCCGTACCTGTAAGCCTCAGTTCTAAGTCATATCGTATGATCATGATGATACAAAACGCTCATATCTGTCATCCAGAAATCTCTCAGTATATGGGGGCTATAATCAGCCAGACCATGAGCTCTTGCCCTTGAATATTACCCTGCCAGGATAATACAAGGATCATGTTTACAGATTGGGTCTTCATGTGCCTTTAATCAAGGCACATGTATCACACACATGACATTTTTACATATAGCTAAAAGAGATTCTAATAAGAAAAACAAAAAAATTGTTGATGACCATTCTCACTCCATGCCCGCTGATAGTCTGATAAATTTGCATGTTTGGCCTTCATATAAACACTGATACGTTGGGGAAGACCAGTGGAATGATTCTTCACATGTCCTCCCATTGGCCGAGAGGCAAACTTCACTGCCCCATTCTTAAGACTTTGTTCCAATTGATAGAAACAATTGTACGACTGATAGATACAATTGATAGAATTGTATCATATCTATTGTATCAATTGTACAACTGATAGATACAATTGATAGAAACACTTGATAGAAACAATTGCACCACAGAATATACCTATGGGATCCACCTTGGATGCTGACATTTGCTTTGCCTGGGGAAAGCAGAAAGAAAAATGGAGATAATGCTGCTTAGGAGAGTTTCATCATCTTTCCTCCTTCTGGGGCCCTGAACTTAAATTCCTTATGGGTGCTGCCTCCAGGTTTCCAACAAGTCTTCCTCCCTAATAGGATCCCCGACCCCTAGCTCAGCCTTAGACACCTGACACCATGAAACCAGAAATCTAAAACAAGAAAACAGACTCCCAGGGGATCTGAAAATATGTGCTGTCAGACAGAATATAATAAGCCTTTGGAAATCAGTACTTAGATGATTGTAGTCAGTAGAAAATGAGTGGAGAAATGCTTTCACTTTGGGATGGTTTGGTAGCCAAAGACCACTCATTTCTTGACCAAGGTGAAGGAGGAGAAATTTCTATCAAACAACCCTCATTCCATTCCATTCCATTCATCTTCCTGCTTCAAATCATTTACAACAGCTTGAGAGATAGATTTGTCCTGGCTGGTATTTAAAGAGATAGTCAATAACAATATGAGAAATAATTACTATACCTTCAGAAAGTGGGCATCGATTTTAACCATGACTAGGGCCTCAAAACTGGGTTTCAAATACGTTAGAGTAGAGCGATTGCCATTTATTACTTAACTTGCTAAATTTGTACTTAACTTGTGTGGGATGGAGTTGAGGCTGAAACTCGTAAACACGGAGTCCTTGTATTCCTCCTCAGTTCAGTTACAGACATATTGGGTACCTACTGCTTTCAAGAGACTGTTAGGCTCCGAAGACACCATGATGAAGAAATGGGCCATCCTTGTCCGGGGACACTAGCATTTTTTTGGTGAAAGAAGATAATAAACCACCACAAAGTTCAGCATTTAACTATCATTTAGGCAACTATTGCAAGGGAAATTGTGCATAGGGGTGAACTCCCTTGGTCTTGGGGGAATCAGAAAGTCTTTTTTGAAGAAGTCACATTTAAGCTGTAAACCGAAGGTTGCGCGGGAATTAAGATAGGCCAAGTGAAGAAGAACGAGAGCTATTTCCAATGGAAGGAACTAGCAAAGCCCTAGAGGCTGGAAAGAGCCTGACCTCTTCAAGCCATGGCTGGGAAAAGTTCACAGGTCCCCCACAAAAACCAATCATGTGTGTATCTATATCAAGTTTATTATACATGTTACTGACATCCGAGACAGGTAACACATGATTTACAAACAATAACAAAATATACAATATTCTCTATTGTAAATTCCACACATAGCCAACTGATCCTCATGGAATGTTTTTGTGGATTTTTGCCAAACTCGTATCTGTAGGTATCTTATGATCAGAATAGATGAGCAAGTATGGTTCCCATCTCAGTGTTGGCCAATGTTTTCATTTAAGTTAACAAGGAAAACAAAAGTGAAGGGATAAAAAGGACTTGAGTCAGAACTGCACCTGTCAATGATGTGGACAGCTTCTGTGCTGAATCCTAGAATGGTTCTCAAATGCTCTAATGCGGCAGCTGTCAGACACAATATATTGTTAAATTTAATTGGCATTGTTGACACTTTTCTCTATCACTTTTTTAAGTCCAGACTAGAGTTAGCAATAGATGAGCCTATTGCTCATCTTGGTGAATAAAGGTATGTTGAACCACAGTCATGTTCATTCATTGATGTTTCTTCTAAGGCTCTTTTTACTCCATGGCCGTAGAGCTGAGTAAGTGCAACAGAGGTTTTATTGCCCACAAAGCCTAAGATCCTTATTAGCTAGCCCTTTACAGCCCTTTGCTGACAGCTCTTTTGGATCCTCAACAAAACAATAAATCAAGCCAATTTGTAGTGTTTGCCAATTCCTGCCGTGTAAATACTCCCACAGATTTCCAGCCACCACAGTGACATCACGGGATGAGGAGCTCGGGAGAGTCGTGGAGTAGCAGTACACCATCACACAGCACACACCCCTGTGCCCGCACACAACAGACCTGAACAGTCCCAAAACATAAAGAACACTAAAAGGTAGTAAAATAATTTTCAGGTGACAAGTTTCCCTGTTTTTTACTATACCACGCTTCATTACAAGCTTTTGTAATTTAATTTTAATGATAGCTGTATTTAACAGGTGACTTGCCAAATTCCTGAAAATCGTGATCAGCTCGCAGGGCTGGTCTGAGCCAGCCCCAGCACAGCCGTGCTCTGCACCAGCAGAAGGGGGTTCTGTGTGGCTGGGGAGCAGAGGTGGGTAAGTGGAATAAGGCCAAGTGGGTGAACTAAGCAAGGCTTTGTAAGCCAGATTCAAGAGATTAGGGTTTATCCTGTAAGAAATGGGATGCCACTGAAGGTTTATAGCTGGGAAGTAGCTTAATCTCTCCCAGCTCCTATTAGTAGGGCTTTTAATCCCAGGGAACACTTCTGAAGTGATTTCTACGTGCCAAGCTCCCTTCTATGCATTTTACAAATGTTCATTTTTGCAACAACCCTGTGAGGTAAAGTATTAATATCACTTCCCAATTTTAAAGAGAAAGAGACAGTAAACCATAAGCAACTTGCTCCAAGGACAGGATTGATGATGGTTGAAGCTGGGACATGTGGGGAGGATTCTAACTGGTCTCTCAGCCAGGGGCATTTGAACGTGCATAGAGAAGGCTGTCTCCAAACTATGTGTGACACAGAATGATGGGTCTGTTCAGTTGCTGGAGACATGATGGCAAAGATGGGTGTGGTGGGTCTGGGGTCCCTCAGACGACCCTCCCATGGTGACTGGATTCCTGAAGGCTGGAGCCATCTGTCTCCTGAGAAGAACTCTGGAAGCTGACTGCATAGGAACATGCAGAATTTGCCAGCCACCCGTCATGCATGATTTTTGTCCCAGTAATTTAAGCCCTTCCAGAATCTACTTGGACACTTTCTCAGATCACTTATCCTTTCGTGAACTATATGAGCAAAGAGGGAGAGGAATGAACACACCACGTTCTAACTGGAATGCATTCTTACCATGTAAATTTTGGGTAACTTCCCCAGAAGTCAACGTTGATCCTTAACAGTAAGTGGAGCTAATGCATCTCTAAATCACAATAGACCTGATTATTCTCGGGTAGAGAGGGGATGAGGAGGAACGGCTGCCAGTTAGAAGCTGTGGTAGCTGTTAAGTGCATCAGAGACATTTGTGATTTAAGCTGAAATTTTACTTTTTAGGGAACATGAAAATCGGCCAATCTTCTAATTTGGTACATTAGGGAAGAAAGAATCATGGTATGGGAGAGGATAAATGCACATCTTACAAGTGTAACCTCCAACAATTTGCAAACCTGACAGGTTACCTCTGCTGCCTTCATGCTCCATCAGCAGAACTGAGAAGTTGAAAGAGAAACCTTATGGCCCACAAAGGTGAAAAGATTTGCAAAAAATATTTTACAGATAAAGGCTGTCGATCCCTGGTCCAAACCACTACAGGATATGGGCAACCAGTCTACTGACCCCGAGCTGCTGAGAGACCCAAGGGTAAATTAGGTCAGTCCTGCTTTGCATTTGCATGTAACTTACTACGTACCGCCGTGCACGCTCAGTGCATTTCTCCCACACGTCTGTGGACTTCTTTCCCATAAGCAAAATGGACATCTCCAGGCACCCAGGAAGGGTCCCATGATGAATGAAATCTTGCACTGGTTCCCAAAGGAGCTGAGCCTCTCATGTCAGAGGCCACTTGGCTGGTGTAGCCACTCCCTGCTTAGCTAACATTCCACACTTTCACCTGAGAGCTTCAGTAATTCTCTTATCTCAGCCAAGAAAAGCCCTGCCACATATCCTCAGAGCTTATTAAGTCTGTGCACAGAAAGGCAGCTAGAGAACTGCAATAATTATCTGGGTAACGAGTTAAAAATCACTCTTGCCTAAAATAACCTGGTAATGAGTGAGCCCCGCTATCGTATTCATTAAAGAGGAACATTTCTCAGAGAGCCAAGTGGAATGGAGATCGTGTCAAAACTGGTTTACAGATCGGGAATACGCTGCCTGGGGCGCTGAGTACAATGATCTAATGTAAAAACACAGGTAAAACACAGGAGAAAAACCCTCCGAATAGAGTTGAAGGGACCTCTCCATTTGATAGTGAGAAGAGCTGGCTTTCACGGAGTGATTACCATGTGCTGGGAACTAGGCCAGTAGCCCGTGTGGATCATTTATTTTTTCATTCCTTAAAATGCCCCAATGAGACGGTTAGTATTTTCATTTCCATTTTGCAGATGAACAAACTGAGGCTCGGAGGAGTTGAATTACTTGCCCAAGGGCACCCGGCTGACAAGGGAAGGAGGAGAATGGGACTGCGGCTCCAGAGCACACCTTTCTGCACTCCGTACAGATTTAAAAAAAAAAAAAAAAAAAAAAAAAGTAGGCCAAGACAGGTGATTTGCTATGCCTGGGGTTGCAAAGCTGGTTGGTGGCAGAGCTGGGACAATTCAGAGCTTGGAAATCAATACTGAAAATGAGGACAGGGACACGGGCTCACTGTCTGTGAAGAAGAAAAGGAGAAGAGCCCTTAGTCTGGTGATTCCAATCCCATGTCATCACCATCATCGTCATCAAAGAAGCTATTATTTGTGGAGAAATTACTATGTGTCAGGTCCTATTTCAAGTGCATTATCTCAATGAGTCCTTGCAATGCCATCTTATTTAATCCTTAAAACCATGCTTTAGGTATGACCTATATGATCCCAGTTGTATAGATGGGGAAACTGAGTCACGGACATGAAATGACCTATCCTTAGCCCCCCAACCCTGCCCCCGGCTAGGAGGCTGAGGGCGTACGATTGGTCTGACTCCGGAATGCACACTTCTAATCCCTGCTTCTCCTTGACTGCCTCCCTTTGTGGACGAGAGCCCCAGGGTTTCTGCTCACCTCGGATCACCAGGCTGCCTTCCCAGCTCTTGTAGGACTCCTCGATTCTCTTTTCCGAGTTTCATAGCACTTTTCTGACTATATTACCAACTTACAGGCAGTCTCCTCCAGCCGCCCCATAGTCACACAATAACGTGTGCACATGTACACACACACGTGCACACGCGCACACACGCACACACACGCACACCCTGCGTCAGCTCCAGCAGGTCAACCATCAGACACCACACTGGAGAGAACCCTGATCATAAGGGACAGCACAGGCATCAAGAATCTAGGCTCTGCCAAAGACATAGGTTCATACCTTCCCTCCTGACTTACCAACACCATACCTTTACCCAAGTTAATGTCTCAGGGGCTCGGTTCCACCATTTGTTAAGTGATAACTATGGCAACTACTGTAATGTAGGACTGCCGCATCAGTATCTGAACCCAGCACCCGGCAAATGAGCATTCGACAACAGATAACTATTATTACTGAAACTTGGTAGAAAGAACAGAGGACTTGGTAGATGGATGGATGTATGACTTGGCAGAGGATTGGATGGATGCAATTCTAGCTGTCTGGAAGGACTGATTTGGAGGGGCACCTAGGTGCCACAGTCAGTTAAGTGTCCCACTCTTGATTTCAACTTGAGTCATGATCTTGGGCTCCTGCGATGGAACCCAAGGAACCCTCCAGGCTCTGTGTTTGGTGGGGAGTCTGCTTCTCTCCTTTTCCCTCTGCTCTTCCTCCCGCACTCACATGCTTTCTCTAAAATAAATAAATAAATCTTAAAGGAAAAAAAAAAAAAAAGGACTGGATCAGAAACAGAAAATGAGAGAGAAGAACGAGTAAAGTTCTTTGTAGGTTTTTTGTTTGTTTGTTTTTACTATTATAAAGAAGATCTTTAGTCTGCACGGTTGAAGGACTACAGGATCACGTTGTGACCCACACATAGGCAAGATGTTCATTTCCAAAATTCAACCCGGCTGTTGGTTCTGCCTCACACTTATCAGTTCTCTCGGAGTTCCTATTCCTAGCATTATTTCCAAATGTGGATAAGAAGGCACTGAGCAGGTGAGAAGAGATAAAATAACAGGTAGGACAAACCCCCGATCAAGGTTAGAGCTGTAACTACTTTGCTTAATACTGACTCCCCAGCACAGAGCATGGTTTCCTGTAACTCTTTGGTCAGTCCAGGGAGGCTAGATTCTAAAAGCAAAAATACAGCAAAAATAACAATAACAACAACAACAAAACCCCACAATTTCACCATGTGAACAATATGAAGATGCAGCTATCACCTGGGATACAGTCTGTGTAGACGATTTCATCTGGGGATGGGAAGAAGGGCTCTGATGGCTCCCGGCGGTCACGTAAGCTTGCTCCCATTTTGTGGCTCCGCCGCCCCCCTCCTGATCCTCTACCTCTGGCTAGCAGACAGGACAACAGAGCAAATGTGCTTGGAGGACTAACAGGAGGTTTTACAGAAGGAAGGCTTACATCCACCTGCTCTCCATTGGCCAAAACCCAGCCGAAGGGACTCTAAAATGGCACTAGTTGTGTGCCCTTGAGAAAGAAGGAAATGACTTGGTGAGTTACTAGCCAGTCTCTACCACACGGTTCACTAGGTACGTGTTGAGTGGAAAAGTAAGTGCCTGCAGGAAACACAGTGGGGGATATACTGTGGTAGGGGGAAGCGGAACGTCTGTCTCATATACATGTCTAAGGAGATTTACTGCGGTCAGTATCTGGCTGGAACTCAGGTCTCCGACTGCTCCCTGCAGGTAATAGCTCATGTGGAGCCCCATACTGTCCCCCAGGCCCACCTGTTCTATCATTATACCCGCACTGGCAGCTGCAGCCACAATTCCCAGATGTTGGGTGAGTCTGACCCAGTTCTACTGCTGCGAGTCAACTCGGTGCTACTGCTGGACATCAACCCCATAATCAGGGGAAGAAGAACACCCAGATTTAATTTCCAGTTAAGATACCAGAAACAATTTATTGACTTTTAAAATAGAAATGTGAGGAAACATGTACTGAGCCCCAGGTGCCAATTGAATAAGCAGTCGGAGCTTTATGGTGCCGGATACGCCATCAAATCAGGGCACTTATCACAGGCAGACTCATATTAAAGAGGCTTATGTATGTGTCTGCATCCCTGGTACCCTGCAAGCATCTGGAGGGCAGGGACTGAATTATTCATTTTTGACTCCCTAGCAAGATTGTCCAGCAGAGCCTTGCACGTGATGGCCAGTGCTGGCAGGAGACATCTGTCCTCCTGGTCTACCCACCATCCCTTGGCTTTGTGCAGCAGTGCCTAGCTTGTCTTTGGGAAACCACCTCGCTCTCCACAGTTAGTCTATGAAATTAAGGGTGACTCTGTATCCAGCTCCAGAACTGGAAATGGGCCCTGGCTTGGTCAGTCTCAGCAGTCCATCTGGCATTGTGCCTAGATTGGGGATGTTCCCAGGACACAAGCTTGGAGAATCATGGGCAGCCCTCTGCAAAGATAGGGAACAACAGGGAACTTTCTGCTGGGTTGTGAAACTATGAGGCTACAGATCTGGGCCCATCAGCAGCCAGTTGGTACAATGCAGGGAGATCCTGCCTAAGAGTGAAGTCAGCAAGGAGAACAGAGCCAACAGAGAATGGAGAGAATGGAGAATGGAGAGAAACAAGTTCTGTCTCACAGTGTTCAAACCCCAGTGCTCAGCTGTTCCCAGAGCTCAACTCCCTGGACTTTTTCAGTTAAGTAGACTGACTATGTGTTCTCCATTTGAGTTGGGCATCAATCCCTTAAAACTGACCCTGACAAACATGGGTTTTAAAATGCTTGTTGAATCAAACTGAAATAACGTTTAGAATATTTTTATTCTATATATGTTCTGTTTGATTTCAATTTAAACCGATGTCTTCCTTGAATCCATGTCCCTGCCTCATGATGGGTCCTCATGATGTGGTGTGTGTGAAGACAGAGAAGTGGAGGAGGATGGGAGTATAGAACCCAGGCACTTGGCACACACTCACTGCACTACTATTCTATGAAAGCACATCATGAATAATGGATCTCTTTCCATCTCCGGGACCATCAGCTTAGTCTAGCCCAACTACCATTTCCCACCTGGGCGACATTCACAGCTTCCTGATGTCCTTCCCCCTGCACACCTGTCCTCTCTGCTCCATCATAGTAACAAAAGTGACCCTCAGATTTAGTTCATAGAATGTCTCCTGCTTAAAATCACCAATGGCTTCCTTAGAGTAAAATCTGAACTCTTTATCTTGACCTACAAAGATGATCCATTTTATCCATCAGGCTGCATTTTTTCCACACTTCCCTAAATGTACATGGTTTAGTTTTTGATTCTTCAAACTTATTAATCTATTTGTTGACTCCAGACCTTTGATCCTGTTACTTCCACCTGGAGAGCCCTTCTCCCAACCTCTAAGAACAATCCCAGAAGCTGTGGTCCTCTGCTCTAGCCTCACAGGAGAATTTACCAGTTCCATGACCTTCTATGTGCCTATGCTTTCCAAAGTCTTCTATCTCTCCCTCTTAGCTGCCCAAGAATCCCCTAAACCCCCATTCTCCAGTCACACTAAATATAATTTTCACAGGTGGTCTACATTGGCCCCATGAAAGAATCAAGGTTCCTTTATCTATATTCATTCAGCACATCATGTGGGTAAATATCATACCATGGCACATAATAATGCATTTATATATATGTTTATATATGTGACTCCTCAACCATACCATGAGTTTATCAAGGGCTTGGGAAATCCCTTAATAATTTTGGAAGAACCTTAAGTACCATCAGCGCCATTGTAAGTACCCAGTGAATGTTTGTTAAATAAAAAGAAGGAATGACTGTTTGTTGAGTAAATTAACCAAGTGCTCTTGCAGTGCATCACTTAGCATCCCTGGCTACAGCTTCATCATCTATAAAGTGAATATTTTGTGCCAATAGGTCTCAGTCATGGCTGTATCCCACAATCATATAAAAAGATCTCAAAAATGCAGGTTCTTAATCATACCTCCAGGAAACTTCATTCATTCTTCATTCATTCATTCATCCATTCATTCATTTAATGAATACTTATTGAACACGTACTACTTGCCATACCTTGTTTCAGGCATAGGAGACCCAGTTGTGAATAAGTCAGGCCAAGGCCTTGCCCTCATGGAGCTTCTATTCCAGGAATCATATTAGCTCATATTTGTTGAGGTGCTATGACACTCTAGCATTGAAATAACGATATTGCCTACATTAACCTCCTAAGTTCCCACCTCAGCCCTGAGAGGTGGGACTTTTATTTATCACTGAAGGGCAGAGAGCTTTACTTGGCCAACATCTCACCTGTTGTAAGAGCTGACTCAGAAGCCTGATTACAAACTCGTTCTCCTACACTAGGTTGCTGTATTGCACACACATCTGGGAGAGCCAAGTGGGACCCAGGCATGTGCTTTAAGAACCACTGTTTAGGGCAAATCAGTGATTTGTAGTGTTTGCTACTCCCTGAAACAGACTCAAACAACAGTTCATAAAAAGCTGGCCAGTGTGAACAAAAGCCTTCACAATAAATACAGTAGGGCTTGTATTTAACTAAATGCTTAAAAACCATTAAGAGGAACCATTGGACCCTACTCATTGTCCATCATGGGATTAAAGCCTCTGGTGACCTGTGAGCTACAGATGGGGAAACTGAGGCTTAGAGAGGCTCAGGGGGCCTACCCAAGAGCACTCACAAGTCAGTGGTGAAGCTTCATCCTGAATCCAGGACTGCGTGACTCTAAGAAAAATGTGGACTTTTAACTCCCAAGGTCATGAGTTCAAGAACAGGGTCTCTGCACACCATCCGTCCCAGAAAGCCTCAGGCCAAAATTAGATTACCAGCTAACAGCAGCTACTTCAGAGTGTCCTGCTCATGGGGACCCCTGAGACCAGGAGCCAGGGCAGAAATCTTTCCATCTTACCAGATTTCAACATGAAACCTCCAGCAGCAAACCTTCACATAGGACTTCTCAAATTGCAGACAGCTTTCCCTCGTAATATCTGATATCTAATATATAATATATAGAACATATAATCTGATATCTAATAGCTTCTTGGCCACCCAGTGAAGGAGACATTGACATCAGCATGGAGGGTATTCAAACCACGTAAAAACCATTACAACATGGGCACCAAGCGATCCAAATCGAAACTGGCCACATCCACCCAATGTGGCCATGCCAGAGCACACCTGCTGACTCTCAGGTCTAGGTGAAACACTGTCCCACCTGAATGCCTTCCACACCAGTGACTGGACCATGTCTTGCCCACCTCAGGGCTTTGGCACTTTCTGCCTCCTCCCTTAACACTTCTTCCTCCCTCCCCTCCCCACTGCTAGTTCCCTCCTACTGATACTTCAGACACACTTCCGAGGTCACATGCTCAGGGAAGACTTCCAGAACAGAGCTGCCAGTGATGAATTCCTTCAGCACTCACCTCTGCCCTACCGAGGCTGCTTACTGGTGACCCCTGCAGGAGCTGCCCTCCACCAATGGCCAGTGAGGACTTGGTGACAAATATCCTAGACACCTCACTCACTGGTGGGGATAGCCGTGACAGAGACTCTCGCTGTCTCCAAGAGTCTCCAGTGGAGGCAGCTGCAGTTGCCTACCCAGGTTACCGGCTGATAACAGTCCATTTGGTGTCTGCCTTCTCTGCCCATCGCATGTCCCTGTTCCCACACCAGTGTTTCCTGGGATCACCTCCCAAGTAAGCAGCTGGCACACAGATCCTTGCTTCTGCAGGAACCTGACGGAAACAGCCTCCCTGGACACATGGGCTGAGTCAGGTCTCATTGGGTGACGTCCACAAGGTCCAGCTTTTCTCCTTCCAGGGAACTCCTGTTGACCTGTGGTTACATATGCATTTGGGAGGATTATCTGATGCCTAGCTGTCTTCTGCCCTTACTGGTGAGTCCCTATTGCACAGAACTGAATAACAGCCCCCAAAGATATCATCCTTGGAACCTGGAAATGTTAACTTATATGGCAACAACTCTGCAAGTATGATTAAAATAATACTTTTGAGATAGGGAGATTATCGTGAATTATCTGGGTGGGCACTAAATGCAATTAACAATATCCTTATAAGAAGGAGGCCATGGGAGATTTGACACAGAAGAAGAGAGGCCATGTGACCAGAGACAGAAACTGCATGATGTGGCTACAAATCAAGGAACCTGACAGCCACTGGAAGCTGGAAGAGGCAAGAAATGTATTTTCCCCTAGAACCTGCCAACACCTTGACTGTAGCCTGCTGAAGTCAGTTTTGGCCTCCAGAACTGTAAGAGAATGAACATATGCTATTTTAAGCCACTAAGTTTATGGTAATTTGTTATAGCAGCCGGAGGAAACTAATACATCCATGAAAGCGGCTCCTCTCAAGTCTTCTTACTTGGGGCTGAACCAACAACATCTGCATCCACATCTGTTAAGGGTTGAATTATGTCCCCCAAAAAGATGTGTTGAAGTCTGAAGCCCCAGCACCTACAAATGTGACCTTATTTGGACACAGGTCTTTGCAGATGTAATCAAGTTAAGATGAGGTCATTTGGTGGGGGAGAGGGGCTAACCATGTAGGACTAGTGTCCTCATAGGAAGAGAAGAGACACAGAGAGGAAAATGCCATGTAATAATGGAGGCATGAGTCGCTGTGGTGTCGATAATCAAGGACAAAGCCAGAGGCTAGGAGAGAGGCATAGGACAGATTCTTCCTAAGAAGCTTCAGAGGGAATAAGGCCTAGCTTTCTGTGATTGTCAGAACAGCAAGAGGGCCAGAACAGCAAGAGGATACATTTTTGTTATTTTAAGCCACCTAGCTCGTGATCCTTTAATCTAGCAGCCCTAAGATACTAATACAAAGTTTCAAACCCTGTCTGCAGTCTAAAATCCAAAGTCACCTAAAGGTCTGGCTCAGGCAGCACCGGAACCTTAGAGCCCTTGCCATGTGTGTTTCTGAAGAACAACAGCCCTGCTCTCTCCGTTAGGACTTGTCATTAGCCCACTCCGTTAACGCCCTGCTAGGCAGCATTACGAAGCACTTGGATCCGGGATATGGCTTTTCTGAAGGCGTCACAAGTACCACGAGAAGCTCTTCACATTACAAAAGACACTGTAATTCCGGGACCCGCAGGCTCAGTCACTTGTGGCTGCAAATGGGTTGCACTGACAACATCAGCTCCCACCTGCACTGCCTACAACAAAGTCAGGCCTTGCTTCCTACTCTGGCTTCTGCTTGCACGTTATTAACGTGTAATGAGTAGTAGGTTCTGCTTTATTGATCTTCAGACCAGAGCTACAGTGGGATGCTGCCTAAGAAAAGCCCCAAAGGATTTTATTTGATTTTTGCACAGAACAATAATCTCCCTCACCAAATTAGCTATTGGACTGCAAGATGGGTGGAGATTTCACCTTGAAATTGCTGACAGGGTAGCAAAACTGGAATGTCTATATTTGCTAATCCTTGTTCAAATATATATCCCGCTGCTGGCACCCAGTCAAATGAGTCCCTGGAAAGTACCAGGCCATGCTGTGGAAGGGGGAAACGTAGCCCAGGAGAGATTAGAGCCACGAGAGGACATGGCTGTGCCGTGCAAAGTGGTGATGACAGGTTCCTGTCTTTGCAAAATGACAAGCTACAATCACAGTCAGCCCATCTCCCTTTTCCTTTTGCTCTCAAAATATTCATGGCTAGAAATCCCCAATCCAAGAACCCCAGAAATGCCCTCTCTTCCTTAGCTCCATCCGAACTTTACTGGATGCCTTTTGTGGGCTGTTTGGAGTAGCTAAACCATGTGTTGGCCGCTAGTTGGTGTTGAAAACGCAAGAGTTAGCCTCTCCCCACTCTGCCATCGACTCAGTTCTTTGGCTCAGCCTCAAGTCGGTGAAGGCAATGGCCTTCCAGGGAGGGTTGGATTCAAGACCACAGGACGCAGAGCAGCAGGCCTGCCTGGGGGGCTGTAAGAGCTCTCAGGGGGTACCTGATCTCTTGCAGTAACCCGGGAGCCTGGGGCTCACATCTCGTGATCACCGCTCTCTCCAGCCAGCAGTGGACCCCTGCCATCTCCAGGCACTGAAATCACATGCCGAAAACCTACTTGGGAACGACATCCTTCTCGAGCTCAGACATGTCCTTTCATTCCTACCTTTATGGGAACTGGCTTTTCCAGACCTTGGAAGAGCATCTTGTAAGAAATTGAAAGTGACAGCCCCTCCCAAGCCCATTTGTCAGGGGAAAAGGGGTGAGCCTTGTCCATGTGACCCTCACACAGAAAGGGAGAGAGTCAGAGCCAAAGCGGGGGCTAAGACAGTTCCAGGTTCTAATGGATTCATCTCTCCTAATTGCCTGTGTGGCATGTCTGTTAAATTTAGATAAGGCGTAAACAGGGCCCAAAGAAGATCCAGGAGGGAGTCACAAAAATGATTAAAAGGTTGGAAAATTGGGGCTTCTAGACGAAGGAATTGGGGGTTATTTATCCTGGAAAAGAGAGGGCTGAGGAGGGACATATAAAGACTTCATCCTAGATTAATTATGTAAATAAGCAGTCACCCAGCTGGCCTAGAATCTCAACCATTTGGCAGGAAGAGTGGGTGCTGGGGGGTTGGGGGGCAGTGGCTACTAGTAGTTTTAAAATCATGGGTCATCTGCTTTGATTTCTGAGGGGTTCACTTCTGCTGGGCAATATGAATTATGGAGATGCCAAGTCTGTTTGAACGACCCCAGAGACCAGCCACTAGAAATCATTTCCAGCTAAGCACATGATGAAGGAAGTTTTTCTTTGTCCCTTGCCACAAGCGGAGGGCCTGCAAGGGGTCCTTGTATGATGGCAGAGTCCAGGACTCCTCCTCATCCAATTCCCCAGCTTGGGTCAGGTGTTGGGGGGACGGTCAGGGGTCCTGTCATCCAGACAGGAAGATGTTGGACAGAATGTCCCCTCAAGCAAGACGAGCTGAAGTTGGCCAGAGGCTAGAGAAGTGTTTCCTCACTCAGGAATTACCACTTGCATGCTACAGAAGTGTGCCCACCGGTTCCACCTCCTGACCACCCTGGGGTTCTTTCCATTCAAGGAGACATTCACTAATCATCGAGAACTACTGAGTCTTTCCAAGCCCTGGGCTCTGAGCTTGGACACAGAGATGAGGAATTGGTTCTAAAAATGTAAAAAAATAAAAATATGACTTGAATACTAACACTAATCATAATCATCATAGGAACATTCGATGAACTTATTCTGCCCCCTGACCCTCTATAGCACTTCAAATATAGTCTCACTTCATTCTTGAAAGAACCCTCTGAAAGAGAAACTATGGTCCCCCCCCCCTTTTGCAGCTATATATGTTTTAAAGAAGTTAACTAATTTGTCCCAAGTCACCAATCAGTAAGTGTCTTGGTGAGATTTGAACCTATGCTTTCTAATACTTAACCTGTTTTTAAAATTATGTTTTTGTTTCTCTTGGCTTTTTGATGGAAACCAAGAGAAGATCACAGAATTTCACATTTAGGGGATACAGCAATCACCAGTCCATAGCAATCACTAGTCTCATTCTTGATCTTTCTGTTACTCTGCCTTCCAGAAACATTCCACCAAGTGGTGGTAGAGAGGAGGGGCAAACCAGCCCTTCGTGGCGAAGGCAAGGGAAAGGTCTCAAGAGGACACATGCCCCACCCAGGATCTCAAGGACTCTCAAGCTTTCTTGTTCTCCTTGTGTCACGGGGACTCACTCAGACTCTTCAGATCAGCCTTGATGTTAATCCTAGTTCAGAGGGCAATGATTCTTGGACATTAGGTGTAGGTCATCTGGAGGGCATGTTAAAAATGCAGACCTTTGGCCCTCACACCCAAAAGCTCTGCTTTGATAGGCCTTGGCCAGGTTGGAGAATCTGTGTTTATTCAGCTCCCCAAGGAATTCAATGTGGGTGGTGCAGGAACCCCAAATTGAGGGAAAGTCCCTTAGAATTGCTCTTCTCTCCCCTGACTCCCTTTTCTTGCCAAGCATCCTTTGTCTACACACACATACACACACATACATACACAAATGCACACACAAACACACACACTGAGCCCTCCCCACAATCTATTCACATAGTAAGCATTAGCCGAGACCCCAGGTGGCAGGACTGTAAAGACCACTGACCTCATGAAGCTCAGAGAAGAGCAGAGGAGGTATGTGAACACTTGATCTGTGTGAAGCTGAGATGGGGGGTAGCCCCCACGGAGGACCAACACCCTGGGGAGTTCACAAAATGTACTGATGACAGTTGAGAGCTCTATCCCAGCAAGACCTCTTGGAGGGTAAGTAGACTTGGAATAGGGAGGGCTTGTAGGGGATAACCCCAGGCAAGCCTGCAGAAACTGAATCTGAGAATCTGAGACAAGGGGGTCCATCATTCACGGGCCATATAGAGGCAGGATGGGAAAAGCTGCAGAGGAATTAAACGTGAATGCAGGTTTAGGGCGCATCATGGTCCATGGTGTGCATTGATGCATCGACAGCCATTAAGGAAGTTACATGGGAAGGCCATAAGGGGTGGGGATCAGGGCAATGAGCCTGGAGGCCATCACAGTAGGCCTGGCAAGAGATAATGAGGCTGTTTTCATAGGTTACTGGGCAGGATTAGTCAGAATGGGGAAGAACAAGCAAGGTGCTCATAGTGAGCTTTCCACTCATTTACATATAAGTAGGATGAGCGCTAATAACAATCAATGAAGTGAGTCCCAGAAGGAAGCATTCTTATATAATTTTTTTGTTAAGGTATACGCTTAAAAGCAATAAAATAAAATGCATTCCATAATTTAGACTTTCTCTAAATTATACCAGTCTTCAACTAATGAGTAAAAATTAATGAAGACTGACCATTTTGCTACAGAAAGCATTATCTTCTCCACCAAGGTCGTGCTACATAACAGCATACATTACAGAAGTGGCATGTTCCATAGAGGAAAGGTTGCTGGACAGTGGTATGCTGGTAAAAAATACAGTAAGTTTAGATGAAATAATCTGATAATGTCTGTCCTCCGTGAGAAGGAATATAGGAGCCAAGAGAGCCAAGTGGTTAATGCTGAGGTCTCTGGGTTCAAATTCAACATCTACTGCTTCGAAGCAGGGGGGTGTCCAGCAAATGATTAACTTCTTTGAACTTTATTTCGCCAACCATGAAACAGGATTAATAAAAACTCCTAACTCAGAGCACTGCTGTAAGGATTAAATAAGATCATATCTCTGAGGTCCTGGCCACACAGTAGGAACCCGTGAGCATTATCGATCATCATGGTCACCATGAGGATTTTCTGAGAGCTCAAACTTGAGAGTAGGAAGGTTCCTGTGTTTCACTAACACCAAATGGTAGGAAGAGCCATGCCCAGAGTCTGTAGTGCTGGATCCCAAATCCAGCTTTCCCATGGACAAGGTGGCTGACCTAGGGAGAGCCCCTTTAATGTCTCTAAGCCTCAGTTTCCTTGTCTGTACAATGGGAAGGTAGGTTTGTTTATATTGGAATTTTATACCCTTCTTTTCGAGCCGTCCACTTTTTTATCAAATGGAATCCCCTCTTGAACCCTAATGTCTAAAATACATAAAAGCAGAACTACCCTGGTTGAAAGTTTGCTCTTAGGGCTGGAGTCCCAGCTGTTCTCTTCACCCTGTTCCTCTTGTTGCCTTCTCCATTTTAGGGCCCACGTACCCCCTCTCCATACTAGACCTCTGTAAAATGTGGTTTAAAGGCTATAGGATGAGGGACATCCAAGATCATCTGGGGTCCTAGGATTCTATCGTTATGGGAAAGAGAGGGTGGGGGCTGTCCAAACATTTTTCCAAGACAAATGAAGTCTGTGATAAAGAATAAAAGGTCTTGTAAACGACATGTCCTTGATGATCATAATTAGAACCTCCACACTGCAATCACTGGCACCCTGCTCTTTCACATCCATTCCTGTTAAAAGCTGCAGAATGGGAAGTGGAAATGCCGGGAGTGTTTAGACACAATGCAGTGCAGGCGGCTCACCCAGACCTTCGGGGGCAGCGCGCTCTAACACTGCAACCGGACGGGAAGAGGTGAGATGACTAGCTTCTTCCTCACCCTGGCTTCTGCATCCCCACTTTGCTTTCTTTCCTTTTGTTTTTTAATGCTGGACTAAGAAAAAAAGCAGATGATAATTTATAAAATACACCAAATTGTTCTTTCATGTGCCCTTAGAATGGCATTGTTTAACTTTGAAAGGTATTTATTTATATATGTATTAGCATTCATTTATATTTTTTATCAATATATAAACATGTATATAAATGTAAAATATCTAAATATATATTTTTAATATTTTTTTATATATAACTTTTTTTTTTTTTTTTAAGGGCAGTCTTTCTCAGTCTATCCTAACCCATATGTCACCCAACTCAGAAGGCAGTGTTGACTTTGGAACAACCCTTTATAGGTTATCCAACCTCACAGCCTCATCTGAAGCCCTTTTGGTGAACAAGAACTTCTATTTCCCTGGAGCCCATTCCTTTCTTGGGCAGATCCATTTGTTATGCCTTTCTTTGTTGACCTGCAGACTGTCTCCCTGTGATTTTTCTCCCATTAGTTCTCCCTCTTGTCTCTCAAAAACATATAGCAAGACAACCTCCCCTTGCCGTCTAGACATACTGGAGTGGGCCCCTCCTCCCAGAGCCTTGCAGACAAGACCCTGATCCAGTGTGTCTGGAAGGTGGGACCTCTACCTCAGAGGTCCTAAAGGGCAGAGCATCAATCAAAGAGGATTATCTTAAGCCATAAATGTGTAAAGGAATTTGTCTTGTTGGGTTTTGGTCTTGCTTGAGACTGGTCACTCCTTCCTTCTTTTCAAGTTCACACCTTATTAAATGGAAATGTCTATCCTATATGTGTCCCATCATTGTATTTCAGATCATATAATTTGATTTCACAGGTTCACAGCTGGAGAGATTGGCCTCACCCATAACTGATTTGGATGACATTCAGATGAGATTTTGGGACTTTAGATTTTGAATCATGCTGGAAAAGAGTCAAAACTTTCAGGGCTATTGGGAGGGAACAAACATGCTGCTGTCGTTTCTCTGTGTTTGAAGAACACATCTTATCCCTTGCCCTCCAAGTAGCCTGGTGACACCCATATACCATCATCCACTGTGACTGGCCAGTGTCTATACTATAAGTAATTAAATATGTCAAAATCATACCCATGCCTCTCTGCTTCTTACAACAAAGTAAGTCAGCTGGCCCTATATGCATACTTCATTAGAGATCACTTTTATTTAGTTAATGGGGGGGAAAAAAAACAAGCATGGAATTGGTGTTAATTAGTTAAGCTGCATACAACTAAATCAACTCCTTGACTAAATTATTGCACCACTGAGTCCATGCTTTAGGAAGCAAAGTAACTGCCTGTGACCAAAGACGTTTTCCTGCTGAACAGCAGATAGGGCACACTGTCGCTCTCCAGTCTGAGGTTAATGCAACTCTCCGAGTTAAGTTTCTTTCCCTTTCAATAAAAGAAGCCTCACTAAACAGTGAAACAAATGCAAATTTTATAACTTTGGAATGGAGGCTGAAATTAAACAGAAAAAAAAAGAAAAGAAAATTTGATTTGGAAAATGTGGCCAGCTTGTGTACCTAACTCACTGAAGATCACAGATTCCTTCCAGCTATAAATCCGGACCACCACACTGCATGATCTGACCCTGGTTTCATGCTCCAGCTCCTCTGGCCCCTCCTCCTTGCTAACTGCTGGGCACCCACAAGTTCCTGTCTGCTCTAGGACTTACTGGCTGGTCCATGACCACACTGTTGCCTCCAAGTTACTCCCTGTCACGTCTCTCTGTTTATTCACAACACTTGGTGGGAGTTGATCTTATCTTGTTAACTAGTTGTTCATCACCTGTCTCCCCCATCATGGTACCAGGACTTACATCTGCCTTGTTTACCAGTGCCACACAGAATCCTAAACAAAACGAGAAGCACAATCAGGTATCTCCTCTCTCCAGAATTATGTGAGGTTGACATCAACAGAGCCTCTTAATCCTCTTAGACAATGATTGATTTTTTTAAGTCTTTAAAATCTGAAAACTTGAAGACTAAGTTGAGATGAAATGTTTGCAAGGAAGAAGCAGACGTGTGTCATGAAATAGGTCTCCACCAAACCAAACCAAAAAAAAAAAAAAAAAAAAAAAATTAAAGGAGAGGAAAATGTATTAATTTTTTGAATGAGTTTTGGGATCACCAGACCAGGGAAATTCCCACTGCTGAAATGAGCCTGACTCTTCACGATCACAAAGTAGCTGAGGAAAGATTCGGATGGGGACAGCGGGAAGCCGGTCTAATTTCCGGGCACCCACGTTGCTTCCCACATGTACTACTAGAGGCGCTTATATGGCTCTGCTAATGAGACATTGTATTAACATATTGAATTCTAATTGTTACATCTCTGAACATCCCCTTGCTGGAGAGAAGGAGGGAGAGAATCAAATCTAAAATAAAAACACACTCAGTATCTCACTTGCTCAAGGAGACCCGGGGAAGTACAGTTGCTCTGCCTGATGCTGATCCCTACCTGACAAGCCATCATGAAATAATGGCCTGGATCCCACTGCCTTTGTGGCCAGCAAGATTGTTACTATCCCCGGCTTTATTTTTTGATAAATTGCAGGTTTTGACACAAGAATAGGATGGGTCTCACGGGTGCCCATGAGAATAGAAAGAAGAAACCATTTATTTCTGTCTGGCCAGCAATGCACTGTCATTCAGCTTCCTCATGATCTGGCAAAGCATCACCTCGTCCAGCAAACCTGCCTTCCCAGTCCATACTGGGCATCTCCCGCTATCCTATGCTTGATTTCATTGTTAAAATCAATAAGCATTTGTTAAGTGGCCATGATAGGCTATAAACACTGCTAAGCACAGTTCAGGCACAATCCCATTTATTTTGCACAGTCCATGAGGTAGATATTATTCTAACCGTTTAGCAGATCAGGAAATGGAGGCTCAGTGAGGTCAAGGACATTCAGTCAACTCAGTATAGACCAGAGGCTACAGAACTGGGGCACCTGACCCACAGCCTTAGGTCTTGAAAGCTGAGCCTGCCTCCTCTAGCATACCTCTAGCTCCTTCCTGGAGCCCCTGGGCAGGATGAGGACCCCAGGTATCGGACTCTGCATTGCTTGCTCCTAAGCAATTCCACTCACTCCCTACCCTGGGACAGCACCAGCTGTAAAGCACTTCGGTTACTGACTTGCTTGAACTCAGGGAGCTGAGTTCAATTTTGAGATCTTTGGGAATAAAGAACGGGCCTTAGCCATTGTTGTAGTTGCTATCAGTGTGGAATGACTGAATGAATGGAGCATCTACCCCAAATGTTGAAGAATGCTTAGATAAAATTGAATAATGCTGTATGAAAATTAAAAGACAAGAGAGCCGTAGTAGTCCTGATGGATACAGCCCTAGTGTTTCATTCAGTTACATCTATAATTCAACCTTGAGCAAGACAGATGCCCCAATCTACATGTTCAAACCATGCTAGAGGCACTGTGGCCCCACAGCCTGCTGTGCCCTGAAGGCTGCTTCCAGGGGGCTGCGAGTTCCCACGCCAACCCATCGCGACCCCTTCATTTGCTGTGACTTGCAGTTTGGGAGCTTAGAATATTTAGGCCATGGTGCCCGCCTTTTCCAAAGGCTTCTTTTTTTTTTTTTTTTTTTACAGCTGTGGTAGTGTGATGGGTTATTTATTCGGTGCCGTTGTGAGGGAGGGGCTGGGATGAAGGAGAAAGGAGAAAAATGAAATGTCTTGAAAATAGAAATTGGAAACACATAAAAGTGAAGCGGAAAGCAGACGCATCTGTAACACAGATGCCTCCGGAGTTTCTGAAGCCACCGGCGCTGGACGATGGGATTACGTTCTGAGTCCGGGTAGCCCTAACAAGGCTCTCGCCACCGGGCTTCCCTGGTGGGAAAGTACGCCCTGCTATAAATGGGTGCCCACCCTCTCTGTACAGAGGCAGAGAAAAAGGGGAGACAGCTGGGATCAGGGAGGAGCAAAGACGATTTTTCTTACTGTTTTACCAACAGTCTTTACAGTTTTTCCTTGTCTCAGGCAGCAAACCTTCTGAAGTCGTTGTCTAGGGGAAGGAGCTGGGCTTGTTCTCTAATCCCTATTGGCCCCTGGTCGAGGGCGCTCCCGGGGCGTGAGCTCTCAGTACTCCAGGTTTGTGCTGCCTGCAGGCTAAGCATGCTCCTGCGGCAGGACCAGGGCTCAGGCAGGGGGTCTCCGGCGTGTGCGGGGAGAAGCTGCTCTGAGGCATGTTGCGTGAGGAGTCACGTGAATGGGACACGGAGCTGGTGTGCGGTGCCAGAATTACGTTATATATAACTTACGAGCTACTGTGCACACACACATAAATATAAAATACCTGTATGCACATATCTGCGTGTATAAGTGTTGATGTAAATGAAAGGAAACAAAAAAGTATAAGTAATGGTTGCCTCTGTATGCAAAAGAGCACTCATTAATTGACGCCTTAGGTATTTGTGGAGCACCTCCTACGTGCTAACCAGCCACTGTTGGAGGAACAGGGAGGGATACACTGTGATGAAGCAAAATGAGGCCCGTAACCACAGACAGCTTATATTACAGCTCAGAGAGACAGCAATACATCACTCAACACAGAGGCTACATTTTTATCAGGATGAGTGCTCTAAAGAAAACTGGGAGGCAAGAGAAGTTCTCAAGGTGAAAGGGAAGTTCTCGCAGAGACGGGACTGATCAGGAACCAAGGGTGTGAAGGTATAAGGGCTGGAGTCTTCCAGGCAGAAGAACTGGCACATGCAAGGGCCCTAAACTAGAAAGAAGCTCGTCACCATCTTTATAATTTTATGCTGGCCAATTTTCTGCAATGCTTACATATGGTTAAAATTGGAGGGGAAATACAGTAAAATTATTCTTTTCAATATTCTTTGAGTGAGAGATAGAGAAATCCAAAGGAAGACTTCATTGGTTCTTCTAAATTTGACTGATGCAATACTCGAAAATTGGTCACCTGCTGGGAATCAGAGAACCTCCATTAACTTCTCTTAAGGGACCACAATTCCAGAATCAATCGGTAAGTATTCGTGGTGTTTGCACTAGGGAAAAAGCACCATGTTTGGGCCCTGGAGAGCACTAAGATGAGCAAGACAGAGACCCGCTGTCCTCACACGGTCCCTGCCTAGCAGGGGAGGAGGCGGTCATAGGAAGCTGGTCCTAGAAGTAGACACTTCATGGTAAGGATCTTGACGGAGTACCAGTAATGTGTCCTGAGGCTAGCTCGGGCAGGGCTGGGTTTCAGAGGGCTTTCTCAAGTGAAAGGAATTTAAGCTGGGTTTGGAATGAGTAAGCTTGCTGCAGCCGCAGAAGATGGTGCAATCCAGAGAACTGCATGGAAGAAGCAAACAGGAGGAAGTGCAGCTGACACAGGGGAATGAGTTGTTGACAGTGACCAGAGAATCTGGTTCTTGACATTCAGAAACAGAAGACCAGGAGGGAATGGTTGCCAAAATGAGGTGACAGAACACCTCAAATACCCAGAGCGGTGACCATCTGTTGGCTACCAGCAACTCATCCATTTCCTCGCCTCTAATGTCCATGGGGAACTGGCCACCACACCAATGCAGTCAAGGTCAGGGTGATTGGGTCGGGCTGACCCCCTGACACCTCTGGTTTCAGAAGAAGGCGGAGACGAAAACCCGGCCAATCAGAACATCCCATCCCCTTGTTCGTAGCAATTGGCTAAGGAATAGGCACGTGACCTAATGAGAACCAATGAAATTTAGCTCGAAGATCTGCATGGGATGTGCTGGGAAAAGAAAACAGTCCATGGGAGCTGCTGAAGCTTGGGCTGTGGGTCCCGGACTGCCGCTGGCAGGCCCCCTGTTGCTATGACAAGAGAGACTGCCTCCGAGTGGGCCTGACCAGGACGGAAGAATTGCTGTGACGGGAAAGAACAAGACATTCTTCTCATGACCTCGGTCAGGATCCAGCCATAATGGAAACTAGGTCAATCATGGGTTTTCCACCCGTGGAAGCCAATAAATCTCCTTTCCCTTCTTCCCGAGCTAGTTTGAGGTAGACTGCTGTCCTTCCAAACAAGAGCCCGGAGTCATACGGCACACTGAACACACGCCCACACAGACGCCCCTTCGGGAATGGTCAGAGCAGCTCTACCCGGGAAAGCCAAGAACTGAAAACAGCCCGGTGCCCACCAGCAGGGGAAGGGACGGACAGAATGTGGCCGGTTCATAAACACGCGACTCAGGATCGAGAGAATAAACTACTGATGTGTTCAACAGCAAGATGAGTCTCAAAAACATGATGCTGAGTAAAGAGACACAAAATGCTCTGTGATCCCATTTATATGAAATTTTACAAAAATGAATCTAATCCACAGAGACAGAAGACTAATGCGTGGTTGTCTGAGGCCACAGGCTTGTGTGTGTGTGGTCTGGAAAGGGGTACGAGGGATTTTGAGGGCGATAAAAACATTCTGTATCTTTACTATGGTGGTGGTTACATGGGTGAATAAATTCGTCAAAATTCATAGAAATGTATCTATCTATCTGGATATATATATATGTATATATATATATTTCAGAGAAGGAGAGAGGGTGGGGAGAGGGACAGAGAATTCCAAGCAAGCTCCACCCCCAGCACAGAGCCCAAGGCAGGGCTCCATCTAATAGTCCCGAGATCATGACCTGAGCTGAAATCAAGAGTCTGAAGCTAAACAGACTGAGCCACCCAGGTGCCCCTCATAGAAATACATCCTTAATGGGCATATTTTATTGAATGTGAATCTTAAATAAATTTAATTTAAAAATGGATACAAAGTAAAAACATTTTCAGGCACAATATATGCACCACTTTAAAGTCTTAATATTATTTTATAGGACAGGAAGAGTTGTTTTTCATGAGGCCCCTATGTTGTCAGAGTTCATAATATATTGAGTAATAGCTTAGGTGTCTGGGCAGAATCCTCCACGTTCAAGCTGCAGATACATTCCTGTATTGGGTGTATGCCTTTGGGTTTATTATATAACAAATCTGTGCTTCAGGTGTTTTGGGTTTTTTTCTTTTTCATTCTCAAAATGTGGATTACAGTAACACCAACCCCAGAGGGCCACTACAAAAACTGAATGACAATGCATGTAAAATACTCAGGCAGGACTAATAAAAAGCATTCAGAAATGTTAAGGGTCTTAGTAACAGTGATGGAAGTATCCATTTGATGGGGGAAAGACAGTGGCAAAGGGACCATGTGGTCTGTCTCAGAAAAATAGGACATTGAACTGGGGAAATACCCATGAGAATGAAAGGAAGGTGTGGACTTGAGAAATATTTCAGAGGTAGAGTCAACAGGATTTGGCAACCAGTAGATGGTAAGGAAGAGGAAGAAATAAAAGGTTAGTCAGAACTTTCTAACTTTAGAGGCTCAGGGGATGTTAATGCTATTAACCCAGGGCAAGGGGAAAAAAAAAAAAAAAAAACAGGAAGAGGAACTGAGTCATGGTAAAGATGAGTGGCTCTGGGCTCTGGGCTCTGCCTCCAAATCTGAGAAATGATTTAGCTTAACCCACAATCTTCAATTCTTAATTCCTAGGGGTATATGCATATACCCCTAGGTATATGCATCAACAGGACGTTGATGATGTCCAGTACCAGTAGGAAGAAATACCTTCAGCTGTACTCAGAATACTCAGTGAAGGGGAGAAAATCCGCTACCTTAAAGAGAAGCAAACCATTCCACCTCTTATTGGAAGACTAGATTAATGTTCTGAGTAGTAATCACTGTGGATAATCATCACATATGGAGAAAACAAGGCTTGATGTATTGGGAAGTCAAACCAGAAAGCAATTAAAATGTATCCTGTCAGCAACACCATCAGTGAAATCTTGCATGAGGGCAAAGAGGAGAGTAAGACTCAGAACAGGACGAGAGGATCTGAGGCTCCAATAGCTGCTTTCTCTAGCTGCCTGCAAAGTTCTAGGACAGGACTTAATGCCTCCAAATCTGAGAAATGATTTAGCTTAACCCACAATCTTCAATTCTTAATTCCTAGGGGTATATGCATATACCTTCCACAATCACTAGTTCTAATTTTTAATGATGATATCTTCCTTAAAGCACTGAAGTTTGAGTTGATTATTTGAAAGGGTAGATGAACGTCCACTTATACTGTAACTCCTCATTGATGGGATGCTTCAGGGGTTCTTGGCATAGAGGGTCAGAGACATTTCACTTGTGGTAGTGACTCTCAGTTTGTCTTACAGAATATTCTCCCATGACATGTCCTGTGAACAAGAGGGTTCCATGATTTGGAAACTGCTGCTCGCTCTAGTCCCTTCTAGGAAATTCAGGATGTGCATTTACATATTAGAGAAGTCCTGAAGGAAAAAAATAATAATTTCATTTTGTTTAACCTAGGTGCCTCCCCAATCTGTGCAGCCATATGTATCTTTAAAGATTCCAAAGCAGGGAAGCCTCCTGGGGGACTAATATCCATAAAGTAAACTTTGGGTGAGCCTAGGAAAGACTCCCAGAGGCTGTCCTTCTAGAGTAAGCCAACTTCGAGAGTAAGCCAGTCCCAGCCAATTTGGGAAAAGGGAACAAAATGTTCTGTTTGACGACTTGCCTGCAAGTGCACAGCCAACCAGTTGACTGATTCATTTTCTTTCCCTTTTCCAGAGGATTGCAGAGACATGGAGCTAGTAGCACCTAGAACGGCCTGTGCAAGCCGTGTCATTCACTGCAAATGAGAACTAGACCAGACATTATTCCCCAAAAGTCAAAGGACACTTGGCATAGACAAGAGAATATTTGAATATTCTGTTATGTTTGTTCTATGAAATTGTTTAGGGCTGTGTGTAGGAGAAAGAAAATCACTAAAAGCTATAGTTCTGGATTAAATAAAAGATACAAAACGTGCATACTGATCACATTTTGGATTTAAAAAACTGCCCCAATCACGAAGGAGCCTTGTTTAAAACACATCCCCTTCATCACCATTTGTAAGAGATTCTGAGCCTGGGGGAGGCCTCTCTGGAAGGCAGAGTTAGGAAACACATCACAGGCGGCCACGCTGTGGAGGGGAGATTGGACAATGGGACCTGGGAATCAGGGCCTCACCTTCTGCACCCTTGAAACCAGCCTCATCTGGGCCTGTATTGGCTATAAAGTAACATGTTTGGATGGTTTTTCCCTCTATCTGCATGAGGTCAGTTCTCAGGAGGGTGGCAAAGACCACTCCTTCAAAAGCGTGGCCCCCACATGCAGCGGACAGGAGCAGTGGTTCCCGGCAGGGCAACCGTAGATGAACATGAGTGGCTCTTCCAGTCCCCATCAAGCCCCATCCCAGTTTCTTCAAATCAGTTCATATCTTTCCCCATATGAAAAGGGAAGATACTCGTGCTACCTACCTTCAACAACCAGAGTGACATGGGGATCAAATAAAATAACACACGTGAATGGGTTTTGTAATAGAACATAATAAATTATTACTGGTATGACAATTCTTTTCCTCTTAATCCAGTAGTTGGCAAACTGTGGCCCATAGATGAAATCTATCCTGCAGCCTGCTTTTGTACAGCCTAAAGGTAGGCAATCTTTTTATATTTCTAAAGGATTATTAAAAGAAAAAGAAGACACAGAAAAAGAGGAGGGAGGAGGAGGAGAAAGGGGTTTAGAATATGTAACAGACCCACAGGTAACCTCAAAAACCTACAGTATTTGCTATCTGTCCCTTTATAGAAAAGATTTACGGATCCATGTCTTAACAAAGAACACCTTTCTTTCCTTTCGGCAACAGATCGCAAAAATGGCCCCAATTCTTCACCACTCCCTGTGCCATGTAACTATTCAGTGCCTCCCACTCTGCCCCTGGCCCCAGGCTTGGCCAATGGAATGCTTAGCAAACAGGGTTGAAAATCACCAGTAGGATTAAGATTACTCCCTCTTGTGCCTCAGCCATTGCTCTGAGAACACGCCTGAGCTAGCCTGCTACAAGTTAGAAGTGTCGTGGGACAATGCCAGGACACCTTAGTCATCACAGCTGAGGCCAGCATAGATCAGCCAACAGGCAGCTGACTCCCAGACATGTGAGCAAGCCCAGGCAAGACCAGCAGAGTCATCTACCTGATGGCTGACCCCTAATGCGTGGGCAACAAATACGACTTATTACATGCTACTGAGCTGTGTGTATGCTTTCTTCCTTCTCTCCCGCCAGGTATAGAGGATGCCCAAAGAGACAAGAGCTTCTCACTAGAGTTCTTAGTGTTCAGTAAGAGCAAGTTATCCCTCCAAGTTCTTTGCTTTGGGACTCAAACAAATGCTTGAAATCCATGAACTCTCCACACCCTGCAGAGAACAGTCAGGATGACACAGATGACATAACCTGGGAATTAGAGCTCTCTTCTTACCGGTGCTCCATTCTTCCAGATGCTGGACCTGGTATCACCAGTCCTGCATCAGTGGTTAGAACCTGCCTGTCCCAGGTGAACTCCAAGGTCTCCATTCATTCATTCATTCATTCACTCAAAAGCATTTCTCTGTAGAGCTTAGGGAGCAAGCACTGTGCTAACCTTGACAAACCCCGATATCAAGGAGCCTATCACATTTCTGGTCATTTGTTCCTCACCAGCACTGCCATGGTGGAGTGCCAGCAGACAGTGTAGCTTCATAACTTATTATAGTCTATTCTCAGTTGTGCAAGTAGAGATTCTGTATATTCAAAACCATTGAGCAATGTTTAGCATGAAAAATTCAAACACACACACACACTCACACCCAAATGCCTTGGCCCTTTGAAGGTGATGAGATGGTCCTGGAGGGCAATCTGGAGGGAGAGAGCCAAGCCTCATCATGCTCTCTGTAGGGAGAAGTCTCCATCTCCAGCACCCAGAACCACGCAGAGCTGTTCTTACAGTTAATGTTGCAGGAATCACCTTAGAATCGAAACGTTTCAACTCTGCGATGAAATAGTGTGGTGATATGAGCATATGTCCCCAAATTCTTTGGAACTTCTCCCTCCTCAAAAAGTGGAACTTAATTTCTTTCCCCAGAAGAGTGGCATTGGACTTAGTGATTCGCTTCTAATGAGTAAAATGTAAAAGTGATGGTGTGTGTGACATGCAAGATTAGGATAGAAAAGTCCTGGGTTCCCTCCTTCCTCTGGGATAGACTGTTCTGGAAAACCAACTGCCATGTTGTGTAGCTATACCAGCCGTCCTACGGAAAGGCCAGGTGGCAAGGAACTGAGGCCTCCTGCCAGTCGTCACGTGAAGGCACCACCTTGGAAGCAGAACCTCTAACCTCGGTCGAGTCTTGGGTCTAGATGGCAGCCCCAGCTGAATTTTGATGTTAATGTCATGAAAGACTCTGAACCAGAAGCACCTAGCTTCTGAGCCAGAAGCTGTTAAAAAGATAATGAATATTTTCTAAGCCACTGGGTTTGGAGGTAATTATTATGTAGCAATAGACAGTGAGTACACCTAGATAGCACTGCATGATTAAAACCGACCAGCGCTGTGGGGTGTGTGGAGGGCTGAGCTGGTAAAACTTCTAACCTTTGATTTCTGCTCAGGTCATGAAATCAGGGTTGTGAAATCAAGCCCCACACTGGGCCCCCTGCTGGGGGTGGAGCCTGCGTGAGATTCTCTCCCTCTCCTTATAGGCCACCCACCAATCCCGCTCACACTCTCTCTTAAAAACAAAAACAAAATCAAAAACAATATAAAACAAAATAATTTTAAAAAAAACAAACAGTCATAGCTGACCACATTGACTTGATAACAAAGAAATCACAGGACACAAATGGAAAACCTGCTTTCCTTTACACCAGCCTACATTTCTCTGGCAAAGCCAGCTGTGCGAGTTCTGATTTTTGTTGCTACCACCTGCGTGAATGGGTCTGCGTTTCCACATCTGCTGCCATTGAAACTAGAAGTGCAGAAGTCGACAGGGTGTTAAAGATGACATCCATGTCACCATGTCAAAGATCTTGTGCCTACTAAAAGTCGTCGTTCTCATTCATTTTTACTTTGGACAGAATTAAGGTGTACTTTTTATTTAACGTGCATAGTATATGTAGTTCTAATATTTTTAGAAAGTAGCCCTTAATTTCCACCTGAAAAATCTAGAGTGACACTTTGTTCTTTAGTAGATGCTTTTTGGACTCTAGGGCATGAAGTGAATGGAATCGGTCTGTCTCAAATGCAACACCACAGACCGTACACAAAATATTTTTGTAAATGATTACATCACTTCTTTTCTGACCAGAGAGCGGGTCAAAAATTTCATCGAAATCTCCAAAGGGTCTGTGATCACCAAAGGATTAACAATCACAAATCCAGCCAGGAGTCTACTCTTGTCAATCCAATCTCTTTCACAAAGAGAAGATGTCACCTGTATTTCAGGCTTGCGGGGGGAGAAGAGTAACTCCCAGAGAAGCTGTAGAAAGGCTTAGTGTTGTGGAAAGAATTGACAAATGTGTGTAGATAAAGAATGTATTTGGCAGGCTAGTAGATTTGGGACATTTATCTGCAAGGCTGCTTTAAATGGGTTATAGTTGATTTAACTCTGTGTTTAATGTCACTCAATATCTTGTATATAATCTGTTAAAAATTAAATGTAAATCCAAAAGTTACTCAGCTATATTTTGTCAGGCTGCAGGATGTAGCATCAAGCCCTCACATTCAGATCTCCTGTTCCAGCCCTATGGAGAGTCAATCAGTGACTTAATAATCACACTTCTTGTAGGGGTTAAGACAGCGACTTTGACCTTAGGTCAGCAGAACAACTTCCCATCTCTGAAGAGTGTTGCGAGGCTTGTGTGGGCCCGGACAACGGACACCTAACCCAACAGTGTTGTCAGATTTCCCTCTTGTGGACTCTAACTCCGAAGCTACTTGGGAAGCATCAACACACAAATGCCAAGGAGGGACAAAAGTTGAAGTTCCTCTTCCTTAGCGCTGTAGCCCCATAGGAACCCTGCCCTGGGGAGTAGAGATAGAGAGGCAGGTTGCAGGGAGAGGAAACGTGAAAAGACAATGTATCAAGCCCCTTTCTGGACATCCAAATGCCTAGTAGAACACCAAGGATTAGAAACAGATGAATTGATCCTTGATGTCATATAATTTTTTAAGAAAATACAGAAATATCCAAAGAACAACATAGTGAAGAGAAGTTGAGGATATTGTAAATGTCCATGTGTTGATAGATTAAAGGGATGTGCTAGGAACTGAGAAAGACTACACGAGGAATAGAAATGAATGGCTCATGGGACGCTATTCTCCCCCTTAAGCTCCGGACAGACATCACCAATTAATCACAGTAGTCTTTCTTACGGAGCCCAGCTATCGTTCCAGAATCTTCTTTCCTACACCCACCAGACAGCTACTACAACTCACTCTGATCCGGCTGGTGAGTTGAATGAAGGCTGTTTGCATGAACTCACTGGCTCGGAGGACCCCAAAACACTAAGCTGTCACTTAAAGCGCTGAGGATGTTGGGATGTTATATAAGTTATGGGAAAGGGTAGGCTGCTAGCCCACATTTAAGGAAAAGGCAGAATTTCCATGGTGAGCAAATAGGAAGAAGATACAGCTTTAGCTTCTCCAGCAGGAATGGAGGAGAAACAGTGGATCAAAGGCCTCTGCAAAAATCTATGGGCCTATTATTCAGGCAATCGTAATGACTGCAGAGATTGATGGGAAATTCCTGCTCTTTAACTGGCAGGTCTTTGGGGGAAATGCAGCAAAAATAACCCATAGAACGTAGCTCACAGAATGTAGTCCTAACCAGTTCAGCCTTGGTTTCTTAAAGTCTCACCACTCTGGGAGGCTAAAGCCCAGATACACGGGAAATCTACTCTCCCTCCCACAAGTCTGGTTTTCTTCCACTGCTTTCTAACAGCTGAGTAATGGGCTACCGCAGTCATTCGATGAGGCAAGCCTGAAATGGAAACACTATTCTGGATGCCCCTATCTTCTCTACCTTCTGTATTCAATCCATCACTGTATCATGTGAGTTTTATCTCCCGAGTGACTCAAAATGTTGTCTACCTCATTCCATTTCTACGGCAGCCACCCTAGGTCAAGCCTCCATCACGTCTTATCTGGATATTACAACAGCCTCAACTTAGTTGTCTCCAATGCATTCCCTATGCTCCAATCCGAGAGCTCTTGGTGAAAGGCAAATCCTTTTCTGATAATGCCACTTCCCCAACTATCCTTCATGGACTTCCCGGTTCCCTGGGGCATGGAGTCTGGAATGTGCAACATGGTCTAGAGGGCCCTTGGGTCTGGACTCTGCCTGCGAGTGCCCCCTCCAGGCTCTTGCCTGCTGAGCTGCTTCCAATTCCAAGAAAACACAACACTTCCTCTAGGCACGAGGACTTTGCACATGCTGTTCCCTCTGCCTTGAGCTATTTAACTACCTTCAGTCTCCACACACCCCTTCCACATACACACATGAGCATTCATGTATTTTCCCCTCAAATCTTAGCTCAAGAGTCACCTCATCAAAGAACTCTCCTCCCTGACTACTCAGTTATCAACATCTATTAAGCTCACTAAGAATACCCAAGACCCCTCCCTTATAGGAGCTCCTCTTTTCTAGAATATATCATAGCTGTGTCCCCTATGTGCTCTAGGGTAATGGCATCTTCCTCTTGTATCCCAGGGTGAGCTCACTGCAAACCCTCCAAGGATATTTTTTGAATGAGTGAGCGAGTGATTGAATAATACTACTGGTTCACTCATGCAGCAGGCCCTTATTTAAATATGAAATTCTTCCAGAACCGAAGTATTTGTGGAATGTGGGGCGTGGCAGTGGGAAAATGCACAGAAGAGTGAAGTATGGAGAGGTTGGGGGAGAAGGTTGAGAACGGGGCTGGGGGGAGCGGTGGAGGGGAGATTCAGTTTAATAGTCTTAATATAATTACAGGATAAATAAAGTTGAGATAAAACCGTCTCCTTTTCATGCCTGCAAGCCATTGATTCAGCTAAAAAGGCAATTACCCAAGAAGAATATGAATATTGTCTACCACACTGACACAGAAAAAAGTGCTGAATGTTGCCATGATAGGAAAGAGTCCATAAAAGAACTTGGGGCAGCGAAATACCAAAGTCTGCCTGTCACATTTTATCATAAGTAGCTCAAATAACTCTGTTCAATCTCATCTGCTTGGAGCCAAACACTATTTTTTTATTGTAAGGCGCAGGGATGAGACATTTTCTATAAAAGTAGCCATAACTGGTAGTTGTCACATAACTTTTCTACATAAATAGCTCCATGCACTGATGAATAAATTCATTGGAGGGAAGCATTACTGAGTACCTACTAAGTGCCAGGCACTGAATTTTTACAATTATACTATATACACGTAGGGTTAATTTTATTTTTATTTTTATTTTTAACCCAGATGTGCAAACGGAGACTAAGAGTTTGTCTGCATTATTTGCTCAGGGCCGTGACCTTAGGAAGTCAATGACAGCATTTTAATCCAGGTCCTCCCTGTACCTTGCCGTGTCCCACGGTGTCACAGATGAGGAGTTTAAGCCAAGAAAGTAGTAAGACGATTGGGGGATGGCACAATCCAAGAGTTCCCTGGAGCGTCACTGGGGGCTTTATGACTCTGGCAGCATCTCAGATCAATAGCACAAAACAAGTATCTTTTCCTACTCCTGCCTTCCCATGAAGCATGCCTACAATGGCAGTAACGCAAATAAATTTCAGAATGTAATTATGCCTTTTAACACAAGGCAGTGCCCAAAGCAGCCCTCATTAAGGAGTTACTGATAGCAGAGGTCTTTTCGATGCGGGCCCCCATATTGGTATGTTTATATAATCGTCTACTTGGGGGTTTCTCACAGAGCACTCGGTGCAGGCAGATGTGTCCCCTTTGTGCTTCATGCATTGACGTTGAGGTGAGCGCCTACGTGTTCAGAGCCTCTGCACTCCTTCTGTACCTTATTCGTCCCCCACCTCCACACTTGGTCCCTCGTATTATATTCCCATGCTGCTGTAAGTTAAAACAGCACAAATTTATTCTTTCACAGTTCTGGAGGTCAGAAATCCAAAGGGAGTCTTATACGGCTAAAACCAAGGGGGTGTCACAGCTGTTTATTCTAGAGTCGCCAGGGGAGGATCTGTTCCTATTTCAGCTCCTAGAAACTTCCCACATCTATTGGCTTGTGGCCACATCAGCTTCAATCTCTGCTTCCATCAACACATCCCGTTCCTTTACACTCCTGCCTCCCTCTTACAAGGATCCGTAGGACTATATCTTACAAGGATCCCTAGGACTATATGGGGCCTCCCGGATACCCCAGGGTGATCTCCCTGTTGGACAAAAACCCCATTTGCACGATCTCTTTTACCATCTAAAGCAGTATTTACAGGGGCACCTCGATGTCTCAGCTGGTTGGGCATCTGCCTACAGCTCAGGTCGTGATCTCTGAGTCCTGGGGTCCTGGGGCTCCTTGCTCAGAAGAGAAGCTGCTTCTCCCTCTGCCTGCGCTGTGTGTGTGTGTGTGTGTGTAATGAATAAATAAGATCTTTAAAAAAAAAAAAAAAGCAAACCGCTAAACATAATAAATAACAAATAAATAAATAAAGTAGTAATTATAGGTTCTAGGAATTAGGACCCAGACATAGTCGGGAGTCATTATTGACCTACCGGCACTCCTACAATCCATTTTCCTCATGGTCGAGGAAACCCTTTCCAAACAATCAAATAGATGCTGTCACGTCCCTCGTCTAAACTTGCTGATGGCTTCCCATCGCACTGGAACAACCCTATCCCGTAAACCTCTGGAGCGGCCTCCTGCTGGCCAGTCCAGCCTGTCTACCATGAATGGGTCGTGCTGGTTATCCAGGAACCCCTGGCCCTTCTCCACGCTGGGTTTTTTCATTTGTTCTTTATTCTGCATGTGCATGGATTCTTTATTTTTTTTTAAGATAGATTTATTTATTTATTTATTCCTCTGAGAGAGAGAGAGGGAGAGAACATGCACACACACATCGGCATGTGAGTGAGGGGAAAGGCAGAGGGAGAGGGAGAGGGAACCCCAAGCAGACCCCACACTGAGTGTGGAGCTCAACCCGGGGCTCAATCTCATGAACTCGGTCTCGTGACCTAAGCCAAAGTCAAGAGTTGGACATTTAAGCAACTGAGCCACCCAGGGACCCCCATCACAGGACCCCGTCAAGATTTGGCCTGTGCCAGAACCTCAGTGAGCCATTCCAGCCAGCCTTCTCCATCATGGAAAACCAACTCTGAGACAGAAAGCTGCCTACAGAAGGGTTTGGAGAACGAACTGTTCCCTGGAGATCACTAACAAGGAGGTGAGGTAGGCTGGGAGGGGCAGAGGGATGAGCAAACCCACGAGATGGTACCTGAGTCCTCTGTGCATCGAAAGGGAGCTCTGACCCGATGGCCGTATAGGGTTGTCTCGAACCAATGCAAGAAGCTCGCTCATGTGTCACGAGCTGTCCCCTTGATAGGAGCTTAGCCTTAAACAAGGCAGTAACTGAAAACGACGACCAAGAGAGGTAGCTGTGAACTATCAGCAGACAACACTCCTAGGGTTGAGGAAATGAGTGGTTGGACCCTGAAAAGGGATTTGGTCAGAGCGTGACGAGATCTACCTCACCACCTGGAGCAGTGGTTCTCAAAGTGGGGTCCCAAAGGACGCTGCACCAACATTGGTAGCACTGTCTGGGAACCTGTTAGAAATGCAAATTCTCAGGCCCCACTCCAGATTCCTTGAACCAGAAACACTGCGGGTACTGTCAGGAAGATACCTGGGTCTTAACAAGCCATGCAGGGATCCTGACGTATGCTGAAGTTTGAGAGCCATTGATGGAAACCATGTCCACTTTCCCTTCATTAATACTTGTCACAACCTGTGAATAGTTCTACTCCTTGCCAGCTGTGTGGCCTTGAGCAAGTAACTGAATTTTCATGTGCTTCAGTTTAATCCTCTGTGAAATGGACTTTTTATTATACTTTGCATTATTGTATTGGGTTTCATTTGACTTTCCATATATAGCACTGTAAGGTTTTATCTGTAAGGCACCTGATGCATAGGAAATTCTATAAGAGTGGTGCATAATAAATGCTTTACACTCCCTTCTCCGGCTTCTCCGGCTCTGTGAGGATCAGGACTTCTCTGTTTGGCTGATGGTTTTACGCCCAGGACCCAAAGCAGGGCCTGGTCCAACATAAGTACATAAATGGGTCTAAAATCCCCATCTTTCCCCTACATCTCCCTCACTGACTCTATCCTCTCATTCCCCAGGTGTCTTTATAGAGATGATCTTCTCAGCCTTCACCTTTCCAAGTAGGTGATTAATTCTCTATCTGCCATATGCGACTAAGACATTGCCTCTCGTCCCTAACGCTGCTTCTGCCACCTGCCACACGATGGGACATGAGGGTACAGGTTTGGTGAGCATAGATGAGGCCAGCCTCAGTCAGCCGGCACTCCTAGATCTCCGGGCGGTGGTGCCATGCCCAGACACACTGCATGTTTGGCCTAAGAACACTAACCCACGAACTGTTCTTCTCCTTATTCCCAAGTGGTGGTGGGCACTTTGGCTTCCACAACACACTGGCTCCGGGCCATCACTGTGGATAAAACAGAGATCCATATGAAAGTCTCTTGGGATCAGACTTCCATGAGGTGACTTCTGGCTGGGAGGCTGTGTATGTTCAGTCTAGAGTATTTTAGATGGATCTATAAAGGATCTGGAAGACCAGCCTTAGTATCATTTCACAGGGAACACTATTCTTAGATGTTAAATTTTTAAAATTTGGGGGCTTTTTTTTTGTTATTCTTGTGCCTAAGCCAAATTCTCTGTCTATAACTAAATATTAATATACCAACTAAATATAAAAAAAATAAGAACATTTTAGGGCGGACACATCTCCCAAACTTGTTGGATGTCTATGTGGTACACGCCCGCTGGTTCCTCTCTATTCCTCTGCATGTTTACTCCCCCAGCCCCACCAGGGCATGAGCAGGTCTGAGTCAGAGGAGATACTGGGAAAGAAAACACATCGCCTCTCTTTCAAGAAGTGGTGTTTGCTTTGGCTGTGGCTACTCTGGCCTTTCCAACAGACAGCCCAGTCTGTCCGGAATGTAAATATGAGGCATGGTGCTCCAAGAACAAAAGCTCCATTACGGAGCTTTCTAGAAATGGGAAGAGGCTGTGCACATCGCCATCCTGGTTATGCTAAAATTAAGGTATCGAACACATTTGTCATAGGGAGTAACAGCCAAGATAACAAACTTCAAGAGCAGAGCAAATGGGACAGTGACAAGAAAGTGACAGAAGTCACTTCTGTGATCCGTAAGACTTCACACCAAGTGGTCTCAAGGATACATTCCAATTCCAAGATTCATTTCTGAAGAGCTTTGAAGAAAAATAAAGCCACAAATACTATGCAGAAGATTTTACTAAACCAATGATAAGACTGATTGTCATAGAAACGAACAAAACTGATGAAATCAGCTTTCGAGGACAGAGGCTGGATGGGATAGCTAGCCAACAATTTATTCTCGAATAAATTTTTAATAGCAGTGATTCACACCTGCTGAAAAAGCCATTCTTATTGGAACCTGTGTGGGCCCATCTCTAATTCAGATATTCTCTTAAGCCTACCTGGAAATGTCAGCTGAACAGTTTGGCACACTGGTTTTATATTAAAAAAAAAAAAAAAAAAAGCTTGCATGTCAACAAGTTAGAGGAGTAAGCCTAAATAAGTACGTTAAACCTACCAAAAAGCACCCGTTACTCTACACACATTATTCTCCCAAGCATTAACCTAGCAGGTACCGAACATGGCTGACCCAGTTCTTAAATCCAAGCGTACAATCCTGACAAGATAAAAATTCAGGTGCCCTGGTGTTCAGTGGGGTCTACCTCTGTGTCTTCTTGGGCACTGACCATGGTCAGGGAGAGTTGGCCGCAGCCCTCACCCTCTCCTATCTTGGTGCGGATATCTCCTATCCTTTTCCTGGAAGCAACTGGCCCAGTGGTCATCCTGGCCCCTTTTTGTCCAGTTCGTCTGGTCATCAAACCACCAACCATGGCCTATCCAGTCTTCGTACCCTCTTTTATTGTTTTTGTTTTTAATTTTAAATATTGCAAACATGTAAAAAATAAATCAAGGAACTAGGAAAGACTCACTTGTATCCTCCTTTAATCTTTGCTTTCCCTTTACAGACACGGATGGAAACATCCCAGAGTGGTTTCTGAGGCACTTGCCATCCAGTGAATGATGTTTTAGTTATTAGTCTTTAAACTATGTTGTCATAATTGATGTTTTATTCAATACACACTTGTGAGTCCCCATCAGGTGCCAGGTTCAGGAAATGCAATCAAGAAAATACAGACTCTTCTTTGATCCTCTTCGGAGTCTGGAGTAATAATAATGACCAATGCTTGACTTGTGACAGTTGTGATTTAATTTAGTTCACAAATATCCCTGGGATCATGGCCCCCCTTTTTACAGATGAAAAGGCTGAAGTTCAGAGAGGTTTAAAAACGTGTCTAAGTTGCATGGCTCACCTTCACTTGGGATATTTGTGTGTGTGGGTATTGGTTTTAAGTAACAGCAAGCATGTTTCCAGACAGGCAGAGAGCCCAGCAGGGCATCCAGAATACAGCCTGGAGGTACTGGTTACTGACAGGTTGCACCAGTGCTGGACAAGGGGACCCTTGGCCTATCTACATGAAGCAAGAGCCAAGTAACGGTCTGTGGTTATGCTCTCTAAAGATTCCAGGCAGAAGCCCCAGGTATGCACAGTTCCACGTGAAGTCAGAGCTACAAACACTGCTCTCATTTCTCTGCTGGGACTGTTACTGTAATATAGGTCTGCAACCAGTGAGGGTCTGAATCCCTCCTATCAATGCCGCAGTGCTGCAATGGCCAGGTAAAATCATCCTATCAACCCAGTCCCAGGCATGGCCGTGTGCAGTGGTTGCCAGCCAGGAAGCCCAATGCTTAGTACCTTGACCATTCGCCCTGGCTCTGCTTCTGCCCCAGAGATGGCCCACTTGAACAGAGGCCCCCACTGGGCCACTAATTTAAAATCCACAGTTTCGAAGGAGTAGGATCAAAATGGGAGAGCCAGCCCTATTACAGATGATCCCTTTACCCTGCATAGACCAGTAAACCTGGCCTCCTGTTCATGCCACTTTTAAGTTTAGAATAAAGTACAATAAAATTTCACTGCACAGAGCCCCATAGGCTAAGGATTTCGTTTTTTTTTTTTTTTTTATGCCAAATTTTGCATTCTCCTTTACACCCCTTGCTTCATGCTGTGCAGGAACACTAACCTCTCCCTGGCATCAGCTTTCAAGCCTAACTTATCCTAAGAGGGGACCAGGCCTGCCTGCTGACCTGCACCCCTGGCACCTTGCAAAACATAAAAAGCAGTTCCTTTCCTCTCTCTCCCCAGGTACACAGTCTTTGAAGCAGATCCCTACAGCTGTGAAGGGAAAGAAGCAATGGCCTTCCCCATACAAAATGTCTTCATCTAATTAAGCAAGAGCTTACTGATAATGAGCTCCTATTTCCAAACCTTTGATAAAAAGTAGACAGTCCCCCAGTAGTATCTTTCTGTAAGTGGGATCCAGGGAGCAGCTCTCCCCGTGTAGTCTGAGCAAGAAATTGTCTGTTCTGAATTGTTCCACATGTGGGGTATGTGTGTTACAGTCATAGATGTGGCCAGCCGCGGAAATAATTACTAAAATAAACTCCCCTTTGTTACCGCTCTTCTCAGTCACTCTGATTTCCCTGGGCATTAGTGACATTCTGGGTCTTCTGAACAAGGAAGAAAAGCGTGCTGGGTGCGGGAATCTTCCTCACAGGCCACTCCATGGAATCATAATAATCATGTGAGGAAATAAACGTTCTCATTTTTAGATCTGAAAAGCCAAAGCTCCGAGTGGTTCGATGATTGACCTCCGGTTCCTCGGCAAGTAAATGACTCGTCTGGTGGATTCCTGGACCATTCTCTGGGGAAAACAGACCAGGAGGCCGCGTTCCTCAGTCCTCCTCCCATAATCTCTGCCCACCCGCTAACCAGCGGCGTAAGTGAAGCTGACAGCCAAATATGTGCAAAGACCCTCTGTGTTTCATCAATACGTCAATCCTGAGGAACCCAGTGATCTGTTCTGTTCCTCCCAGCATCCTCTGCCGGACGGGCAGTGAAAAGCTCAAAGATCTTTCCCAACTAAGGTGACTACATGTCCAGTTGCCCAGGAAGGTCCCAGCCTAGTCTAATTGCCTCAGCATATCAACATCAGCCGTCTTTGCTCTTAAGGGTATCCCGGGGTGAACCAGGTCACTCTCTCTCCAGGCCCGACATACACAAAACACATGTTCTCTGCACATGGAGAACCATCCAGGTTGATGATTAAATTGATTATGCATTACCTGAAGTTCTGAGAAGGATGTGGCTAAGGGCCATCACCATCTCCTCTTGCATTTAGGAGGAAAATGCTAACTCTAATTTACTAGGGACAACACAGAAGGGAGATACACTCTTTTCCCTCTTACTACTCAGCTCTCTAGGCAAAGGCACCAGGCTTCTTTGTTATGACTTAACTCCCAGAGGGCACCAGGGTATATAAGGGAGGACCACTCCCAAGAGCTGTGCCTAAAAACCCCTCATCAAAAATGTGTTTATGTTTGAAACCAAAATCGTGTTTGAAGACCTCTGAAATGGCACCTAGGCACAGTAAACATTCTAGGATCCTAGAACTGGTCCAACTTCTTCATGGAGCCCAAGGACTGAACACAGGGCTAAGGACGGACAACCAAGGCTAAGGCTTACCTGAGCCAAGCCTGGTTAAAGGCCCACTTGCTTCCTCACAGGCTCAGCAGTCTGCTTCATGTATGAAAGCTCACACGCCAGGACCCGTGCATGCACACACACATGTCTGAGTGGAGGCACACACACATGTATACATACACAAACACAGCTTTGTCAGAAACTCATAGTTCTTCAACTAGATGTCACTTTTTACAGTGTAGACATGATCTCACAAAACAGAAGATTTTATTCCCCCTCACTGAATCATTTCTCCAAAATAGTACTTGCCTGCCCATGGTGGCTCTCTGAATGACTTACAAGATTTACTGGGAAAACACACAATACACACGTATTGCTCTGTAATAGGTGATGTAACCTTTAAGTTTTGTCCAGCTCATCTAAATTTGCCAGACTCCAGAATGTTACACGATAAACAGTTGCATTTAATCACTTTCAAGCAACTTTTCCGATGTGATTTTTTTCCCTCAAAGAACACACAAGTTCTTTGTCTTCCACTCTTACCCTCCCCAACTCTGAGAAAGAGGCTGTGACCTTGAAAAGTAGAACCTAGGTCAGCAGCTGAGGTCTGGCTCTGAGTTCAGGTTCATGGTCCACCTGAAAGTCATGTTTGTAAAGGGTAATTCCCTAAATGATGTGTCTTCCGTACCTCGGCCTTTTATTTGTGTCTTCCGTACCTCGGCCTTTTATGGTAATGCACTCAATCATTTGGAAAAGGGATCCAGAACAACTGTAAATCGTCCTGTTCTATATAACCAAAGTAGACTCCAGGTAGGAGTCTATCCGTGTTTTTCAAGGAAATATTTTGGGAGGAGTCTTCGTATATTGAGGTGACTCCCCAGATCTTGACTTCATTGCATATAGGTTAACCTGAGATGGTGAGTGTGTGGAAGGCATCACACAACGTCTATACCTGTGCCTATGACAGACATCATTAATCAACTGAGGCACGACTTCCTGGTGAGCTTCAGAATCTTACGAAGTATGGAGATCTAGGCGGCCCCTACATGGCAGATGACTCATAAACTGAAAACTAGTTGCTATTCCAGACAGAGACACATGATTATAGCAAAGGGACTGATGACCCAGAGACGTTCCTATCTGGCCCTAATGGGATTTGCGGCAGGAACACTCCCGTCAGACTCCATGGCACTCTCTCATGGTCACTTTTTTGTTCTGAATCCTGGACCTGGGCTCTTTCAATCTGCTTTCACATCCTGGACATCAAGAGATGTCTGTAGGTACCAGAACCTGGTTATTTTCTCCTTATTAGACCATTTCCTCCTCTAAATAGAATTGGCTCCCTCACTCCCCTAAGGAATTTCTCAGTCTTACTGCATGGGTCCCAGCCACTCACTGATTTTTCATTGCTTGTTCCCACATAAATGGGAAAGGGTAGACAGAGGGAAAGACATGCCCCACCCATCTTCCTAAAAGAGAAGGCAGAAAAGTCAAGGACAAATGTGCTATGATTCTATTCGTTCTTTGAAAGAATAAAAAAATTTTTCATCAACATAGAAAACAAAGGCCTTCCTGTATCATATCCTAATAACATGTAATGTCATGTAACGTCTGTCACCACCAGAAAGCAAAAATAGCACCCAGGTCAAGTCTCGGCCTCTTTGGCTTGGGTGTCAGTTTCTCTCTCATTCCATAATTACTGAGTGAGCTAGATGGGGTGCATACTGCGGTGAGAAAGACAAGTGGTTTTGCGCATATGTTGGATGCATTCTTCAACCCATGGTTGCTCATACACCTTGTCTGACTTGCCCCTTTATTCTCCTGCCCCTTGAGAGCTGCTAGTCCTTCTGGTCCAACCATATTTTCTGCACTTGACCTCTTATCCTAGCCCATCCTGGTGTGGTACAATTAGGGAAGAAGGAGCTGGAGGATTTGAATGAAACCTCTTACCAGTGGGTTACCATTTTCTGTCACTGGAGTGACAAAATGTAGCGTGAGGCTGGAAGATTCAAGATGCTACTTGGCGGCACCAGGAAGAGACCCAGTGATCTAGGCACATTAGGCAAGACGGGGCTAGCATTTGGAACCAGAGAGGAGCAGAAAGGGGGCTGGTAAGCAGACAAGCTAGAAAGATCAGGCCAGAATGTAGGCTTGTGCAGATCAAACCTGGACAGAAAGGGTCAAACAGGTGCACCAGATGCAGGAAAATAAGATTTTTCTTCTAAAACAGAGAGAGTTTATCAGGACCACACCTGGGCAGCATCTTCTTACAATCTTAAAAAAAAAAAAAAAAAAAAAAGTATTTATTTATTTGTGGGGAGGGGAAAGGGCAGAGGAAGAGAGGGAGAGAGAGAGAGAATCCCAAGCAGACTCCAGGCTGAACACAGAGCCTGACTTGGGGCGTGATCTCACGACCCTGAAATGACAACGTAAGCCGAAATTAAGAGTCAGACACTCAACCAACTGAGCCACCCAGGTGCCCCAGCATCTTCTGATTTCCACCCTGTTTACCTGCAGGACACTGACACCCTGGAACCCATTTGTATTATTACTATTATAACTTCTGGCTTTAAGATGAGAACACTAAGCCTTGTGGAAGTTGAATGACTTGGCTGAGTTCAGAGAGCTGATAAGTAGAGGGCTGGGAACTGAACCCTGGGTAGAACCGGGTAGTGTCCTGAAGGTAGAGCCCGGATACCCTTAGAGTGGTGCTGAGCTGTTCAATCTCCGTCCTCTCAATTCCAGAGTGTGGCCAGGCCATGGCTCAGAGGAGACACCAGGCTCCCCAGGTGTCATTGACTTCTGCAAACAGCAAGAGCAGTGGGCTAGGCCTTCTGGGAGATCCTTCCAATATTTTTCTTAGAATCAAGCACAACCATATCCTCATTAATTATCTCCATTAGCTAAGCTCAATTACTTTGTGTTCACCTCCAAGAGTACAACCTTCCTCCTTAGAGACTTCCTATTTGAATTTCCAAGGGGGCAAATATTGCCAGAAGCATGTTTTATGTAATTACATAGTGCAGATATTTCACTCTCTTTACTTAATGATCATTAAATACTGAAATTAACTCCCATGCGTGGATATGGATTCTATCAGTTTAAAAGAAAGTGCACGGGGTGCCTGGGTGGCTTAGTGGGTGAAAGCCTCTGCCTTCGGCTCAGGTCGTGATCCCAGGGTCCTTGAATCAAGTCCCGCATCGGGCTCTCTGCTCAGCAGAGAGCCTGCTTCCTCCTCTCTCTCTGCCTGCCTCTCTGCCTCCTTGTGATCTCTGTCTGTCAAATAAATAAATAAAATCTGTAAAAAAATAAATAAATAAAAGAAACTGCATGGATAGTGAGGCATTTCTCCCTGCAGAATTTGGGGGACTTGAGCAGGTCCTCATGGGTACCTGCATTAAGCAGCCTCCCCTCTCAGTCCTCATGATATCGCTGTCCAGTTTCTTGGTGAAGACTGTTCCCGTTCTATTCTGCCTAAGAACAACCTGAAGACCTTGATCAATGAACATTCCAAGACCCCGCATGTGGGCTTACTGAATGAGCATATCTGAGTCCACAGCCTAGGAATCTGCGTTTTCAGCACTCTCCCTGGGGGACTCTGATAACGCGAGTGTCTAAGAACCAGCGATCGTCCTGTGCCTGACTATCATAAAGACGTGAAGATGTACATAAAGACAGCCTTATCAAGGGAACAGGAGAGGCAAAGTGAACACAAGCCAGTCTCTTCCCATACATATTTAATAAAAAGGATTCAATACATGGTATCTATTATTATTTGATAGTTGTTATAAATGCTCAGACAGGGCTTGAGAGCGGCGGCAGATCTGAGAGGAGCAGCAGCACCAACAGGTGAGCGGGCAAGTGAGACAGGAGAGGAACGGAACGTAAGGGGGGTCGCTGCCGATTAGCTCCTTGAGCTCCGGCCTGTGGGGGCCTCCAGAAACAAGTGTGGGGCACATACCTCCCTGAAACCCCACCTGCAGGGGAGGAGGCTGGGGTCGACTGACTCCAGTCCGTGCTGGGTTGACTTCCTGGGAGCTGCTAACTCCCCAGTTCTCCTGCTTATGAGGACAGAGGCAGGCCCTGGAGTGGGGAGTCGGGCTGGCATAAGTAAGGGAACACCCCTGGCCACCGAGAGCAAGCCTGTCCCACCAACCTTCTGGCAAGAAAACAACCGGTGTGTTCCGGTGCATGCTCGCAGAGTGAATAAAAGACCCACATGTGCACGGTGAAAAGGAAGTTCCCTCTCGGTGATTTAGTTATGTGTTTCTCGGATTGTCCTAAGTTGTGCATAACATAAATCCCTCCACTAGAGACTTTTACCACATTCCCAGTGCGATGCGGCCATCACCACTGTCGAGTTCCAGAACATTTCCAACAGCCCGAAAGGAAACTCTGGGCCCATCAGCGGCCACTCTCCATTCCTTCCTCCCTCAGGCCCTGCTAACCACTGATCTGTCTGCCTGGACCTGTCTGTTGTGGACACTGCGCACACACGGAATCACGCAACACGTGGTCGTTCATCTGCCTTCACGATCCTGAGGTCCATCCACGCTGCAGTGCATTTCGGGGCTCCACTGGTTTTTTCTGGTTGAAGAATGTCCCGTTCTGAGGCTAATACTCCCTCTAGTTTTTTGGACCACAGAGAGCTCCCAGGGTCTGGATTTGCAGGCTGACAACAGTGCTGTGTGGACCCTGTTCATAATACCAGGCCAGTCTGTCCCTTGTCTCCGTGCTGCTCCAAGACACTGGTCTCTGGGGGCTGCTTTCTCCCCTCATTCTTCTCTGGCCTCCTCTGAGATTTGGCTAATGGAAGTGACCGGTGGGATATCAGAGAGGAGCCGGTGTGGTTAAGGCATCCTTTCCTCCAGCTCCCTCTCTGGCCATGTCCCTCCAGGAGGACGGGGCTCCTGTCTCTAAGCTTCTCTCTCCAGATGCTGCTGGGCCCTCTCTCCTGCGCTTTTGAGCCTAGAGGAGATACGGGCTTCCCACTGCCGGCAGCTCTCAAGTGCTGCCTGGTCCTTCGTTAGCTTTCCCCAAATCTTTGCACACCTTTGTAAATAGTCTGTTCCATTTTCTTCACGTTATTGCACTGTGTGTGCGAGCCTCCCCTTCCTGCCGGGACCCTGACTACTAGAATAGTGACGGATAGTAGAGTAACTCGCCAATATTTTACCCCATTGCTGAAGCGCATTTCCAGTGCATGTTCGTAGCGTAATGCATGTACGAACTCCAGTTCGTAGCACAGAGCCTGAGACTGACTCTGTGCCGCTGCGTGTCATCCCTGCTTCTCAGACCAGCTGTGAACCAGACAGCACCTGCCAGCCTGCGGTGCGATAGGGCAATTACGCATGTGGATTCTGGGATCACATTTCCTGGGTTCAAGTCTCAGCTCTCTACCTCCCAGCACGGGGGCCTGGGACAAGTTACCTAATCTCTCTGAGTCTCAGATGTAAATTAGGGTGCCCAGACTGTCTATGACTAAACAGATAATATGCAGAGAGTCCTCAGAGCCACGCGGTAGAAGTGCACAGTAAATGTCAGCTACGGTGTTAACCCCCATCAGTCCTGGCCTCACAGTCCCTCTCCCGATCTGTATCAGCTTCTTGCAGCACCATCTCTGAGTCCTGTCTGCCGGCCCAGATTCTCCCCAGACTCTGAGCCAAAGATGGCTGGTATTGGCAATAGACTAACACCAGTTCTCTCCCAGTTGAGGGAGAAGGGAATGTGAGGACCAGCAAGACCCTGGACCCTCCCTCCCAAAGACCCTGGGGGGACTCCTTACCCCTGTGTTATTATGGGGGCCTTCCTTCCCCTCCTTTTGTTCTTCATCACCAGCAAAAAGACCACAATGTATTTAAGGTTTACTCTGGGCTGCTAACCTTATAAGCGTACTTCATTTAATGCTCCTATGAACCCTATGAGGTATGGTTCCTTTCTCAAAACCTATTGCAAATCTATTCCACATCCATTGTTTTAAAAGATTTTATTTATTTATTTGACAGAGATTGCAGGTAGGCAGAGAGGCAGGCAGAGAGAGAGGAGGAGGCAGGCTCCCTGCTGAGCAGAGAGCCCGATGCGGGGCTCGATCCCAGGACCCTGGGATCATGACCTGAGCCAAAGGCGGAGGCTTCAACCCACTGAGCCACCCAGGTGCCCCCCACACCCATTTTTAAAATCTATTCAAACCTAGTATTATTATATCCAGTTATGCAGGTAACATATGAACACACCCTCCTTGTAAAGATCCACGATTGAAATAGTATGAGGTTGCCATTAGTGTCCCTGTTTTCCTGATTACAAACCTATGAATGAGACAGATTAAAGACAGACTGATGTTCCCAAGTTCATGCTGGGAAGCAGCAGACGCATAATGCAAAACCAGGAATGTCTGATGCGTGAGACTGGATCCGTACGTACTACATTGTGCTGACCTGAAACCCCAGGACTATCTTGTGCCTCAGTTTCTCTCCTTTGATGTCCTACCAGATCTTAACCTTTCAGGTTTATAAGCCCATTCCAGTAGGATACGGACCCTCCTAAGTGACCTTTAAATCCATATCTAAACCAGTAGGCTGTAGTCAACGCTTCTCACACCCGTCCACACACTTCCCACGCATCACTGTGACAACCAGTTTCCCACAGCTGTGAGCAGACAGCACCTGGACCCAGACGCACCTCCCATTCCTGCATTCTTCCCTGGAGCTTTCTCAGATACCTTGAACTAGAATGCTCGAGGGAGCAAGGTCCTTCATGTTAGCACAGCCTGGGAATCAGAGGGAGTCGACATTCCATGGGCAAGCCTTGACCAGTGGGGGATGGAATTGTTCCCTAGAGACAAGACATTTTGGAGATACTTTCTGTGGCTCTTCTCAGAAGGTCCTGGGAGGAGTGTGTCTCTGATGTCCACTCTGCATCTGCTCCCTTGAAGGGGATGTCCCTCCTTCCCTGTCACACTCCCCCCATCCACCCATCCTATTTCCTGGAATCATACAATCCTTCCTACTTGGCTTTGCTTTCTGGGGTGATTTCAGGCTAAGTCAGGAATGATTGCTTTGTCTAGTAAATATTTATTGTGAATAACAGGCTCTCCTTGCCTAAGAAACAGATTCCTCAGAGTGGCCAGGATATTCAAGGAGAAGACTACACACATTGCGATTTCCTTAAGCCATGCACTCCTCAACAGCAGACCAGGCTGCCTATTGCATGGGGCAGACATGTACCCTTGACCTCACTAAGAGAGTCAAACAGTTCTCAGTGACACAAAGCAGAAACTCATTCTCCTGCCGAGGCACACATACTTTCAATATGCTTCACTGTCACTGTGAGAAAGCCATGCTTCCTTCAAGGAAGGTTCTGAGGACCTAGGACCAGCCAGGATTATGCAAGTCTCTCGGAATAAGATGGTAAACATAACCTAGTCCTTGCTCTTAAGGAGTGAACATTCTAGATTGAAAACAGATGAGTAAATAGGAAATTCTCACACCTTGCAAAAAGTACTATAATTGAGACAATCATATAAGTGAAAATTGAGCTCTCAAAGACAAAGCTTTTCTACATACCAGGCACTGCATTTTAAGCCCACATTAATAAAAATAATCTTTAGCTTTATCTTATTTTCTTTCTGGTTCTAGATCTGTGAAATATATTGAGACAAAAATGTATTCCCCAAACATCCACCCAACTGTTCATCCATCCATCCACGCACTGTCTATGCAATACAAGCATGTTTGGCCACAACATTCAGAGGTTTTTGATGCAGAATACCTCACAGAGGAACCTGGGAAAGCCAGTGTAAAGGGCAAAGATGACAAAATAAGTGATTTTCATGCAAGACTCCCATGCCCTGCTTCTTACTATTCTGATCACGACTTGTTAAAATTATGCTAGATTTGCGACTATAGATTTCCTGGATCATATTTGCAGCCACTTTTCCAACAGGGACCAAGCAGACATCAATCATTCTGAGATGGCAAATTTGTGAAAGCAAGGTCAGCAGCCAAGTTCACTTGGGTTGGTTCGATTGGACACTTGAAGAAAGGCTCAACCAGGACACCCTGAAAACATTGCAACGGTGAAAAGATGAGGCAATGCCTTGTTCCGACTAGAGTGTCTAGTTTCTGCCCTCAAAATATCCCGTGTGCGTGGAAAGAAAAGAAAGGTAGAGTGGTGCACTAAAATCAGTGTGTTACTATAGTGTGATCACAGGATCCTTAAAAAAAAAAAAACAAAACAAAACTATCAGTGCTACTATAGATATTACAGAGTCTTAGGTTTTATTACCCCAGGTCAGAATCCTGCCTCTGAAACTTCTAAGCTCTTAGAGTGAGCCTTGATTTCCTAATCTGTCAAAAGGGTCTAATACGATCTACCTAATCCATGCATTTATTAATTCAGTCATTATTTATTAACTACCTACAAGATGCCAATCACTGTACTCAACAGCGGGGATTCAATGATGAGTTTGAAAAAAAGAAAGTCCTTGTGTAGCTTGGAGTCAGGGGAGATGAACATGAATCACATGAAAAAATGGACACACTGGACAATGGAGAAAGATCAATGGCATCAGGGGAAGGACGAGGAGGGGTGTCTCATCCAGACTGACGATAGAGCTGAGAACAGAAGAATGAATGAGTCTGTGTTAGGTAAAAGGCTCAGGGGCAGACTGAAGGGAGATTCTTGGTAGAGAGAGCAGCACATGCAAAGGCCCTTGTATGGGATGGTCTCAGCCAATGAACAAAGACAGGTATGGCTGGATTCAAAGAGCAGAGGTGTGTGAGACGAGATTAGAGCCCTTGGTCTTGGTAGGTGCATCCCACGCAAGGCCTTGGAGTTCATGTCAAGGGGTTGTTTTTATTTATACTCAAAACAATAGAAAACCACTGAAGGATTTTAAACAAAGGAGTGATGTGATCAGATACATCCTATCAGTGCAAAGGATCCCTCTGGCTGGGGAGAAGAGAAGAGACTGGAAGAAGGGAAGATGGCTGAGGGGAGACCAGAAGGGAGGCCAACCTGACATTCAAGAGAGAAGGGTGGCAGTTCAGATTATAGGGCTGGCTTTCAGGGCGGAGAGAGGGGAGTGGATTCTCAATACAGTTAGGAGGCAGGGCTTAAATTTGGAAAGGAGGGAGGCACAAAACTGGTTGGATGGTGGTACCATGCATTAAGATAGGGAACAGTAGAAAGCAGTGACGGTTGGAAGTGAGAATCCTTGGTGTGTTGGGTTGGGAAATGTTGAGTCCCATGTGCCTTTGAGACACGGAGGGAAAGCATCAACTGGGCTGTTGGGTATACAGCCCTGGAGTTCAGAGATGACCAAATATGTGAGTCATTAGTGGCCACGTAGATGAAATTAAAACCACGAACGTGGATGAGATCATCGCGAAAATAAAATAAATTTCCACATACAAAGCACTGAGAATGCTGTAGGGGCACAGATTGGGCATTAATAAATCTTACCTTCCTCACTCCTTCCCTGTCCTTAGAACAATGCAATGATGAGTGCGTTTGGGCAAACCCCCAGGGAAGCTGGTTCATGAGGAGGGAGAGAAAAGAGCTGGTCTGCTTCTTACAGCTGCTCTGATCTCCTGAAGACATGGTAGAGGTTCACAATAGCTCTGCAGGAAAAGCAACACCCCTTTTTTCTTGGCTTTTGAACCCTGATGCCCTTCCTACCCTCTGCTTTTCAAACAAGGTGCTTGTGCTAAAGACAGAGGCCACAAAGGCTAAACCTGATATGCAGAGTAATTCCCTCTTTGACTTGAACTTTAGCTAGACCTCGGGAGTAAAGGCAGGAAGGGAACAGAGAACACTTCTTTGCCATGCTGGCCATGAGCAGGAAAGCAAACCCAATGGGTTTGCTGACCTCTGCACCAGAAATATTTTTGCATACAATTTCTGATGTACCTAGAAGAGCAACTTAAACTAAAGGAATTGTAATGAGATGAATGCAACTCTATTCAGTTTTGAAATAAAGCCTCTAACACCAAGGGGCTATAGCATTAAATTCTTCTCTTTCTATCAGGAGGAGGGGGTAGTCTTTGTTCACTGGTACCAGTGTGCTTACTGGGTTTTGGAAAAACTCTATTTTTCCAGATAAGTGACATCTCTCATTCATTCCTTCCATCAATCTGACATTTCATTGCTAGATTAGAGCATTTTCCCCAGTGAAAATGATCCTTAGTGAGTTTCAAGGAATATTCACCCAGTATACAGAAATAATTGGTGGGTCACAGGAATTGACAAAAAAACAAAACCTCAGGTTCTGTTCACATTTAAACCAAGAAAGCAATGCCGTGAGAGGTGTGTCAGCAAAATCTCAGGACAAATGATCTCCCTCTAATTGAGGAAACTGTATTTGTGATCTCCCTCTAATTCACTGTGGTGTGACTTCTGCACTTTTTCAATACAGCATACTGATCCAATACCGCTTTTAAGTTGCAAAATTGTTAAGATGGCAGGGTGCCTGGGTGGCTCAGTGGGGTAAGCCTCTGCCTTCACCTCAGGTCATGATCTCAGGGTCCTGGGATCAAGCCCCACATCAGGCTCTCTGCTCCGTGGGGAGCCTGCTTCCCCCTCACCTCTGCCTGCCTCTCTTGACCTACTTATGACCTCTGTCAAATAAATAAAGTCTTTAATTAAAAAAAAAATTGTTAAGACGGCTAAAATGATACTCATTCCCTACCTCTACCAAGAATGTTTGAGTTCTTTCTCCCTATTGCTATCAGAATAAAAATAAAGGTATCCAGCGGTATTCTAAATGTCATGCTTCAAAGCTCTGAGACACTCTTTCTTCTGACACCTGATTGACAGATTATGGCTTTTGGATATCCATCAAATTAATAGATTATGACTTTTTGAAGCCAGAAACTATGCAATTATTGCCATGTTCTATCTATAAAGAGATAACTTATTCTTTGTCATCCATTCGTGTCTCAGAAGGCAGCCCCCGTCCCGCCAACACATACATATCATAATTATAAATAATTCGGTTCCTCCTGTCTTTTTTTCTTTCCAGTATTCCCCCACCTTGAACATCCACAAAATAATTCACTTTGAAAAAATGTTAGCACAGGAGATGGCTGACATGTCTCATATTTCTTGATAATGTTTTGCAAATTTAAATATCCACCATCTATGTAATCCCTGATGAGAACTCCCCTCTGGTTTTATGTATCTTATCCAAGGACTTCTCTGAAGCAGAATTAGGAAAACAAGGATCGAGATATTTTCAAGCCCAGGTACTTGGCCCTGTTGCATTTAATTGAGGATTTCAACTCTGACATAGTAGAGACAGGAAAGAAGGAAATTTCCCTGACTACCTGGAAAATTGCTAACACTTTTCATGCCCCTTCATTTGCATATATCTCCGTTCAGTTCCAATACCTTAAAACAGAGAGGTAACCAAGTGATCTAATTACAGCGTTAGTTATAGTGCAACCTCTAGTCTGGTTTAAAGAAAGATCTTCCAGGGCACCTGGGGGGCTTAGTTGGTTAAGCAACTGACTTTTGGTCTCAGCTCAGGTCTTGATCTCAAGACTGTGAGTTCAAGCCCCACATTTGGCCTCCGTGTTGAGTGAAGAGCCTCCTTAAAAACCAATAATAACAACAATTTAAAAAGTAAAGAAAGAGATCTTCATAAAAACAACTTAGAGTGAAATTTAATCTGTCAATCCTGCCAGTCAAGGTGGTGACTCTTCTGAACTGATACAGGATGGCCATGATGCCACCAGAAGGGGCCAGGGTTTGTTGAACTGGGGGGAGGGGAGTTTCCTGCTAATTCCTCTCTCATTGCAAGTCAAAGCCTGCTTGCAATTCTAATCCTAAAGACTTTAAGGCTGCACCTTCAAAAGTATCTTTTTTAAAAAATTATTTATTTTTTTAAATTTCTTTTCAGTGTTCCAGAATTCATTGTTTATACACCACACACAGTGCTCCATGCAACACGTGCCCTCCAGTCTTCTCAAATGAGAAGACAAACACCAATAGAAGAACCAACATAATCCACTCTGTTCTCCCTCCTGGAGCCCTGGAGTACACCTTTGGAAAATCTGAAGGAGAGAGAACACTTATTCTGCAGACTCCATTATCACACTAACCAACTCATACACTAAAGATGCATGAAAGAGAGCGTTGCCAGACGTGGAAAGAGCTTAAAGGGTCTCTCAATTTCAGAGGATCTTGGAGTTGTTAATGCTCCCACACTGATAACTGCGCTTCTCTGCATATGTTAACAACTGATGCCAGCGCTGTCTTCTCTGCGAAACCCCCTCCATCCACGCTAATATGAACACTCCTCCCTTTGCCACCAACACACGCCATGCTCGGCTCTGTTATATTCAATTTCTCATCTTCAGGCTAAATACAGTTTCCTCAAAGAGACATTTCTCAACCAAGACAGGATAAAAACCTTTTCATTGTGCTTCTGCATTCTCTCTTTTGTAAACTTCATGGCTTCTGGCATTATTTAACTAATACCATCTTCTCTACTAGAGTGTGCCTTCCAACAGGGCTGAGTCTATCCTGTTCACCACTGAAAACCCAGAGCCTAGTGAAGTGCCTGGGTTATAGCCAGTGATCCGTAAATGTTTGTTGCACCAGAAATTTTAATTCCCAAGGCTCTTTCCTTAGAGATACTATTTTTTCCTGATGGTGAGATCCTAGAGAGAACTGTTACATTACTAAGGACCTTGAAGCCCAGTGAGTGTTTATTGAATGAGTGAATTGCTGAATGGCTAACAGAACAAAGGGACAAAAGACCATGAGTAGAAACAATGGCAAGAATAAATGAATCAACCACATATGTCTACAAAATTCCTAACTGGGGACAGGACTTCACTGGGCACAGGATTTTACTGAGGGAGGACACAAGAGGCAAAACATATGCTTCCTTTCTTAAGTGAAACATGATCTCCCCACCTACCAAGAAAGGCACAAGGAATTCTACGTAAAACAGCAAATCAGGGAATCAAGATAATTCAATGGAAGGACTATTTCAGGGAGAATGGAAGCAAGGCTTTTTAGAGTTATCCCCCAAGGCAGATAAAAGAGGAAATGATGGGAGTCAGTGGCTGATGACCCAGAGGTGTGAGTAGAAAAGTGGGTGGAACAACAGGGGACCAAAGGATATGGGACAAACTGAAGAATGAAATAGTTGAGAATGATACGGGCATCCTAAGTCGGAGTGATTTCAAGAATATTAATATCATTGATGGAAACATGGTGGTAGGGAGGACTAAAGCTGTCTTAGGCGTGACCACTGAGGTACTGGATCTACGGTGAAGGGAATTTAGGAGAAAAATCAGAGAAAATAGAAATATAGAAAATAGAAAAATAGAGAAAGAGCTATATGAGTCAGCCACATAGTAACAGCCGCTATCATTCACAGAGCGTTGAAGATGAGCATGGCACTCTGCTAAATGGCTTGCACATAATTTCAGTCACTCTTTACAACAGCCCCAGGGGTAAGTTATCGTGATTTGTCCTATTTTGCAGATGAGAAAAATAAAGTGTAGGAGGTTAAGTAATTGTCCCCAAACTCACACAACTAGAAAGTTACAGAATTAGAATTGGAACACAAATCTTCCCACTTCAAGTCTTAGTTCTTAACTTCAGCTCTGAAAAGCAAGGGAGAGAGTGCCGAGGAGAAAATAAGCATGGTCCCTGGAAGCTTCTGGAAATGAAGCCGTTCTTTCCAGAATGGGTGACTCTGACAGTGTAAAGCAGGGGCAGGAAATTCCTGTGCCTGGGTGAGGCACAGTGTAAAGGACACTCATAGGAAAGGGCATTTCCCAGGTGTGTTAACTTTCTTTTTCCCTTATTCTTGGGCATGTCTGCCCCCTTGTGTATCTCGTCTTATATAAAGTAAAAGGTCATGAATGGATAAGAAGCCCTAAGAACACCCAGAAGGTAAACAACTAAAATCTTCAGAAACTCAAAGATGGATCTGAGAAACTGAGTTCTGGAGAAGCTTGGTGGTAAGCTAATATTTCACTGAAGTTTGTGAAGATTAGCATTTTTATCAAAGTCTCAGTAGAAGATTATGGATAGACTATGCTATGTGAGTAGGAGATAAGGGTTAGTGATTAAAAACAAAAGAAAAAAAAACAACTATGAATACCTTGAAACTATTTTTATGAAGTTTGCTTTAAGATTTATCTGTGTTGATATTGGGTGTATAGGTATAATTATTTTATTTAAAATTTCATTTTGCAAATTTTGATTGAAGACTTGTAAAGGCATGTTTATAAATGTGCCTTTGCCCAAGAAGTTACCATTTTGAATAGTAGGAAAAGAGCTGGGCTTGTTGATTGGCTCATGTGACCAAGGTACAATACCGCCACCTGGTGACAAGGTACACAATACAATCCAGTGTCAAAAATCGGTCTTAAATGTTCCAAAACAAAACCATTAAAAAAAATCCTTCTGGATTCCCTTCTGTTGTCTTTGTCATTTATTACTTATACAGTCATGTTCTACTCATTTACTTCACTTAGGAGCAATTTATTGTAATGGTAAAAGAACGTTAGCTCTGGCGTCAAACAGACTTGGGTTCAACTTTCAGCGCAGCCAATTTCGGGCTTAATGACTTTCTTCACTTTCTTCATTTAAATGCTTCCAAAAGGCAGATGTGGAGATGTAATGAGATCACATATGACACATGCTCTGCACTGTGTCTGGCACACAGTGAAACAACATGTGATAATCATCACTGCAATATAGACATTGTTCCTATCACTATTATCCACAATGGCGGAGACTGGGAAGCAGACTTACCTCAATGATCCTGCGCCTCCAAGAGGATAAACAGGAACAGCTATAGGAAAAACGTTTTGTTTATATCTCAGGTACTAAACAGCTGTGACTACATATTAGGACCAGATGTTCCGAAATGATATGCAACATTATGCTCAATTCCAACTCCTACTGAATTGCTCGTTGATGAAATATGACTACTAGAGGAGATGATTTATTAAAGGGAAATCCATGGATGTGTCTTTTAGTTTCATACCCGGCTACCCCAAATTACATGTCAGTCTGTATACTCTGAACACCACGAGTGTCTGGCCCGTTCTGAGACTCTATGGGAAGCTCATCTCCCAGTTACGGCCCCATCTGTCCTCCTACCATTGGTTCTGTGTGTATCTGCCCTGCTGCGTCCAGGTACAGCAAACCTGGGCAGTACACAGTTACAAAACCTATAAGCTCATGCTTCCTTGTAGATGTGAACTTTTCATTGATTCCAAAGTCATTGTTGCTTCCAATTTCTTTCAAGTGATTTTTTTTTTCTTATTTCATTCTCACAGGTGCTTGAAGGAGAATCCACTGGGGAAAGTAGAGGGAAGGAAGTAGAAAGATAGCTCTAAGTTATTCCCTTTTATTAACAGGCCACAGCAGCCATTGTTCTAGCCCTCCTATAAAATCTGGTTATTTCCTGATCTCTCTAGATGACGTTCAAATGTTCTGATTAGGGGAGCATTTGCAATTCAGCATAAGGTCAAATGCTTTGGTAGCAACTGCAAAATCCCTGCTTTGCTTTATTAAGCCTCCCCCATAAATTCCCAGGCACAAGGAGCGGGCAGTCCAGCCAGAAATCCTGTATGACTCAGTGACACAAGCAACCAAGGCAGAGCCTCAAATCCCTAGACCAGCAGCACCCAACAGGGTCTGATTTCTGATCTGTGTATTTATTCCTTAAGGCGGGTCAAGAAGGAGGAGCACGTAACGGCCTCCCTTTATTTTTTTTAAATGGAAAATGTACAAATTGCAAGCCATTCTCCATACTGAGAAAACAGAATACATTGTTGCCAAAGGGGCCAGGAGAAATATTTAGCACTTAAGCTGCTTATAGAGACCCATTTGTCACCTCCCTAACTAGAGTTTGGGACATTTGTCTTTGCAACTCTACCAACCCAGCTGGGACATATGTCACTAGAGAGAGTGATGATAGGGGAGCCAATGGTTCAGCCCAATTATATATGCTTAATTGATCTAGATTCTAGAGGGCATATTTGTATGGAAAAGGTTTGCCAACTAATCACAAGAAAAGAAACAGCATCTTAATTGGGTGGCTTTACATTGGGCACTATTAACAATTAGTTACAATGTCTAATAAGTTATCTATAATGCTTTTAATGAGAAACATTTAAGTCCTTCTGGAATTTTTCCAGTCAAATTAATTCTGAGGACTAGAGACAGTATTACAAGTAATGTTATCAGAATTACAATTACGCTAGTACTAGAATGTGTCACTTAAAATAAAAGGCTCAATGGGTAGGTCCTAAAAACCCACTATTTTCTCTGTAGACTTGATTAATGTAGTCATGGATAAGATATATCTATCCATGTACCTTTCTTGGGTGCCTGATGGGGCAACATGGTCTCCTGGGCTTGATAGGGAGGGCAGGACCCATTTGCCCTATACCGGATGTCTGAGAAGGCAGTCCTTACATCTGAGACTCGGTTTTACCCAATACACTGTCCTATGTCTGTCTGACCATGCTCCAAAGGCTACCAGAGAGCAATGGCATTGCTGAGAGGTGACAGGTGCAGTGGGTTCCTGACATGCCCTTGGGAGGCACTATTTAAGCCTAAGCCTCAGGAATTCCTAAAAGCGGATCTTGGGCTTCTCTGATTTGAGGCAGCTCCGTGGCCTGTGGGTCTAGCTGGTCCGGCTCCCTTGATGCCGATGGTAATGAGAGCAGTAACAAGGAAGGAAGCCACCGAGCTGAGCATGCCACGGGCACCGAATCATTTAATCCTCCAGTCCCTAGGGCTGTAACGGTCATGGTTCTCACCTCCACTCCACTTTCCACAGGAGGAAATTGTATTCACAGAAATTCTGGAATCTGCTAAAGGTCCAAAGAGGTATAGCTCTGACACCAAAGCAAGGGCCTGTACCTCCTGTGTCACAGCCGTTCTTTGGCTCTCCCTGTTCCCTTCCAGATGCCGCGCTGGACCATGATACAGCTAAGAATGCTCCCGGAGCCCCTTTTGCTGATGACACCTAAGGCACTAGTTCCCAAACCTTTGTGTGCCCCAGATTCACTTGAGAAGCTTGTCAAAATACAGATGCCTAGCCCCCCCCCCCCCAAGAAATTCTGAATCTGTTGGTCAGAGTCATGGTCCCAAAGTCCCTTCAGTTTTCACACTGTTCCAGGTGATACTGACGTGTGTAGTCCAGACTCCTGCTTAAGGCAGAAACACAGCCCACATGGCTGTCCCCGCGCTGTAGCTTTAGGCTAAGGACCATTTCCCCTATGTCAGTATAGACCTTGAATGTTTCACTGTCAACTCTTGTATCCCCTGTGGAATGGAATCAAGTCCCTAGAACCAATAATAGGCTTGGCAAAGCATCCCAGGCACCCTTGAACAATCAGTGGGCCGGACGCCTCCCTAGGGTTATCAGTTCTTATCAACATTCCTCTCCCAGCTTGGACAGCACCACTCGCCATGTGATCAGGGCTCCTGAGCCACAGGGAACCACCAAAATCACAGGGGCCGGGATTCAGCAGCGCAGCTGAACTGGAAGCCACAGCCCATGGTTTGTACGCTGCCTCTTTGAGCCTTCCGAAACTCACCAGGTAGCCTAGCGCTGTCTCCCCGGCAGGGTGAGCCATCCTACAGTGTCTGTTTGGTATTCATGGCATCGGGTGCACAGATGAGCTCTAAAGACTCAGCGCGCAGCCCTGGTAATGATGTAGCAATAGATGGAGTAAAACATTCAAGTAGAGACGAGAACCTGTGTTAATATTAGGTCAGCCAGACAAATACAGGTGTTTCTGAAAAACTGTATTAGGCTTTAACTTATCTCATTTCGAGACAGCTTTGAAAGTAGAGCATAAAAAGATTGAAAAGGCTCCCTAACCACACCGTCGCGAATGCCTGCCGCGGCAGGGCAGAGGTGCAGAGAAGCCCCGGGGACACAGGAAGCAGGAATGAGCTGTGGGGACAAGGACGGGGGTGCAAGGGTGACTGTAATGTCATGACTGTCTCAGACACTGGGAATGCCCTGCTGCAGAGCCCCCTGCCCTCACCCTGTCCCAGCTCTGAGTGGCTCTGGTCAGCTTCAGGTAGGAGCAGTGTGACCATACCCAGCTCTGGCCTATGAGACTCTCACCTCCTGCCCTCAGGCTTCCTTCTGGACTCTGTAGGGGGGCCTCACCCGTGTACACACAACCCAACGGTACAAGAGAGGGAAAGCCCCTTGAGCAAATACTTGGCCAGTGGCATAGACGAGAGTGGACACACGTTTCCTCCTTCTCCCTACCCTACATCCCCAAGAGGCAGGCTTCTCAGGGACAGGGTCCTACAAACCTGTGAGCTGCCCCGCTCGGTAGCACGCCCTCCCCTGACCCCCACCCCCCTTCTCTGAGTCACCACCCGCTCCTTCACCCTCGCTCTTTGGACTTGTCCCCCGTAATACGACGTGAACACAGGAGCCCTCTGCTCTGTGGGATACCCAGCCAAAGCAGTGAAAAGGCTGACCTCCTAAATTCAATACCTGACGCTTTCATTTCTCTGCTGGTAGGTGAGACAACATGAATAAGTTGGTATAAAATCACTTCTAAAGATACAAGTCAAACCATTCCCTTCCCAGAAGACACAGCTGAATCCTTTGTCAGTTTGGAGAGAAAGCCCAGAATGCTTACAGTTGGCCTCGGGGCAGGAGGGGAGTCCACGTTTAAATTTAAAGAGGGGGACTGGGATCTGTTACTGAATTTAACTCAGCGACAGGACCCGCACAATGCATTTACCACGGGTTCTCTGTGGGAATCATCTGCCGTCTTAACAAAGACCCTGATTCTCAAGGATGTGGAATAGCATCACTGGGGTGGTCGGAAGGCAGGCTGGCTCTGGGGTGAAAGAACCCAACTTCAGTCCTGGCTTCACCGGTTTCCATCTGTGTGATCCTGGTCACACGGTTCTCCACTCTAAGCTTCGGTTTTCTCACTGCCAAGAGGGGAGTGTTGACAGGACCATCCTCATGGTGTCGTGATGTGCACAACAGATGCTTACATTTACCCCACATGCCTCACTTATCACAGTGCCTGGGATCTAGTAAATAGTAAAATAATAATAATAATAATAATAATAATGAGGTTTTGTAATTATTGTCACTTCTGTGTGATGGAGCCCAGACTCCAGCGCACGCAAGGCAGGCTTCAGCGCCTGCGCTGGCTCTCCCAGCCCACTGCCTCCCTGGCAGACCGTGGGAGGTCAGCTCGAGGCATCCACCCCACCTGCGAGTTTAGGCCTCTTTGCAGAAGCAGTAGACACAGTGTGCGGTCATCCATCCACTGGACAGGGAGGGCTGGGTGTGGCCTTGCTGCGCGGGGATCCGGAGACCGGCTGCTGCCTTACTGAAGTTATTTAATGTACATTATTCAATGTACACAAAAATGTTTTGCCTGTGGCATAATTGGTACCAAAATGAGAACCCAGTGTGGCTGATCGCAGAAGCTTGAGAGGGCAGACAGACACCTAAGGACAAACCCACCCCAACTTCCCTGAGCAGGTCCCCCAGCAGCTACAGGCCTTGACAAAACCAGGAGTGCACTGGCTGCAGACGGAGAGGGATGTGGTCACTGCGGCGCAGAGTCCAAGAACGCGAGCACCGTACTCTACTTCCCGGCACACGGCTCTGCAAGGATTTAAGGAGATTTATGCACACAATTGTTCTCACTGATGGTAATTGCGTTCTATAAAGTTGCTGTGAACCATGAGTTCGCCAACAGTACACCGCTGCTCCTGGTAGGTTCCTTGCGAGCCTCTGGTCACAACATTTCTGCCACTTAATCAATACATAACCGTTTTTTATATCGGTGTTTCTTTTTAGAGACAACGTATTTTATATACAGTGTTGACTTGTTGACCTCGAACTCACAGCATCAACACTGTAACTCTTGCCTGGGGGAAGCTCCGGCAACACACCCGCTTTCCGGAGCATGGCCTCGTGCGCTTGGGGACCCCAGACGGCGCCTCCACAGGACACTCGTGGGCCATTTAAAACGGCAAAAGGGCCAACACGAAGCACAAAAATGTGGGGGGAAATGTCACCGAATATCACCGAAAGGACACTTGTTTGTACTATGAGAATGAAAACAGAAAGGCAGGGTGTCGCCTTTTGGGGGCTCAGCTTGGAACGTGCAGGTGAGACAATTCAAATTGTGCATTATTCCGCACAGATGACCACAAAAAGGTTGCGAGGATTGAAATGCGGGTTATAGACACATTTTCATGACTAGGTAAATTCACAAATACAGAATTGTCACACAAAGAAGACAAATTTTGAATACATATATATATATATACACACACACACACACTTGTGCATATATGCATACATAGATGTGTATAAAATACTTTAGCCTAGTTTCTATACCATACATTATCCAAAAATGTGAGTAATGTTGTTGTTATGGTTTCTTTTAAAAATCTGTCACTAGGCAAAAATAAATCCTCCTTTTCATAGACCAAACAAGCTGGGTGCAGTTATCAGGACAGGTGATAGTTAAAGATAAACAAAATTTTCTTGTCTTTGAAAAAATTGAAGGGCAAAACAACAACAACAACAAAAACAAACCCAAAACCTCCTGTAGGGAAAGTGAGGCTGGAAAAATTTGGATCCCTTCTCCCAGCTGTGAAGTTGGAAAGACGACCAGCCTCCTCTCTCAGAAACTTACACGTCAAAGTCACGACTGATTCCTCTCCCTCACCTACTGCGTCATCAGGACCCTAGGAGTGCGCTGGGCTCCCTGGCTGACAGCTTCCAGGCGCATCTCTCGGGGCTCACTCTCGGGCACCAAGCTCTCAGCCTCAACTTACCAGTTAGCTAGAGTAGCTACTGTCACAGGCCAGGGAGATAAAGACAAAAACAAACTAACAAACAAACAAAAACCATGTAGCAGGAGCTCATCTGGGGAGGAGAGGTGTATCCACACGAAGAACAGGTGATGGCAGCTTGCTTTGCAGTGTCACTCTGCAGGAAGTCACGCTGATTTCATTAAGACGCTCACCCTCCTACCTCTGACCTTGAGCAAACACCCTATGCTATAGGGGCTAGTAACATCCCATTTTCCTCCAAATGAGACTGAATTTCAAAGGTCAAGGAACTCTGCCCAGTGACTCACAGCTATAGGAGCACGCGTGGATCTAGAACTGTCCTGAGTTCAGGTGACGCACAGCCCAGAGTACTCCTGTGACGCTGGGGGGCAGAGATGAATTTCTGAAGGGAGACTAAAAAAGGAAAGATTTCTTTTCCACACCCATGCTTATTCTTCGAGTACATAATCCAGCAGAGAGCTAGCTTCCCCAGGATAAGGCGGGTAAGGGCATCTCAGTCGCCCACATACCCACAGTTTTAATTCTTTTACATCAGCCTGACAGACATGTACTTTTCCCCCTCTTACATGGCAGAGGAGCTCCCCCTTCCTCTGGCTGACATGGCCCTGTGGCTGTAGGTTCCTCCCAGGTGCTATTTGACATTGAAGCCCAGTGTTTTTCTCCCTTACCCACAGCAGAGGCTTCTAGTGACTCTCTCAAAGATTAATAGTAAGAGCTGCTCGCACCATCGATTTCAAGGTGCTTTTGTCTCCACACCAGAATGCAACGCTCAAGACAAGGAGCGCACGCCTGTGGGTGTGTCTGGAGAGCAGCAGCGACAGATTTGCTCTGAACGGGCCCCTTTCTCGTCCCACAGGGGCCCTTCCTAACGAGCCATCTGGTTGACCAGTCACTCAGGTGGCCTCCTTAGATAGACTTCCACAACCAAGACCCCCAAAGAAAGAAAGCGCCCCCAATTGTTTCTCAGCGGTCTTCACCAGCTCCCATCAGATTAACCACTTGTTAAGTACAGAAGTAATACGTTCTCGTTGGACTGTGTTCAGACCACATGTAAGTGGAGAAAATCAGAAGTAAAGACCTACTTCCTTCTCGAGACAACCACTGCTAACAATCTGGTGAATATCCTTCCCCATTTTCGTACAAAAAGACAAAGAAGTATGTGTGCATACCTCTGTGTGTGTGTGTGTGTGTGTGTGTGTGTGTGTGTGCACGCAAGCGCGCGCCTATTGTGTTTCTAAGCAAAATCAATAAAAAGTTTTGTAACTTGTTCACATGCAACACACAAAGGACACCTTTCTGCGACAGAATAGTGTACCTATCTTGTTCTTCAGAGAACATGCAGAGCAGTCCATTGTCTGGGTACCCCATCATTCGTTTGACCCCATGCTGCCCAACTGATCTCCCGGGGGGACAGGGACATCCTATGTCTGCCCCGTATGGTGTGGTAGCCCACTAGCCACAGGAGCCTATTGCACACTTGAAATGGGCCTCAGGGGACGAAGGGGTGGAACTGTAAATTTTTAATTCTCTTTAATTTGATTAATTAAAATTTAAATGTAACTAGTCACATGTGGCTAGTAGATGTTGTATCAGACCGCAAGATATAATGAGCCCCCTAATTGAAGGGCACACATTAGCTTTTTCCTAAATTGTTTCCATTAGATATTCTGATGGGATACACATCTGTGTGTGTGAGAATATCTGAGTGCTAGCTGATTATTCCCTAATTGAGGTTTTCCCCAACACTTTGTGTTCTCTATTAATAAGAAGCCAGGTTTCTATAATTTGCATTCATTTCTAATAGAATAAAAGGCAGATGTGCCCATATATTTGCTGTGAAGTAGCCTGAAGGCATGGAGCTTCCAGAATGCACTTAGCATCCCTTTTGGGGTTGCACACTTGCCCTGCAGCAAACGGACAGGCTGGACCCTCTACAAGGGGCTGCTGCTGATAGCCAGGCTGTCACCAAGGAGCAACCTGTACCAACCCCCGCTCTGGGGAAGAAAGGTCTGCTGTCTGCCTGGCGTGAATGAGCTGGCAACAACCTCTTTACTCAGTGTTTGCAATAATGCATCATTAATAGCGTTCATATTAAAGCACGACAAGCAATATTTTAGTCTGTTTTTTTTTAAGTCCCTCCATTTCCCATTCCTATCTGTTCCTGCCCATGCCCAGAAAAGCATAAATAAAGGGTTTGGCTGCATTTCACGTAATTAGGCTGTGATCAGAGCTAATCTGTTGTGATGGGCCTCAGAACTATCTCTCCGCACGACATGGGGAGGGGAGAGCTTGACGGTGGCCTCTCTGGGTCAGTGTGAACAACGAGCTGATGCTGGCGAGGGAGGCGAGGAGGCAGAGGAAATGGACAGCTGCATCCCTCTGGCATGAAACAGCACAGTGGCCCCTGGGCAATCATCCCATATTCAGTGACCCCTTCCTTCACAGAGACCAGGTCTGCTTTGAAGGAGCCACTGCCATGTTCATGAGAGGGAAAAGGTGGTGGGGATTTGGTTGGTCTTTATGACTTCTTCAGAGAACTTAATAGGTTTTTCTGAAACCTAATGAATATTAAATTCCAACCAGTTACATCCTTCCAAAGGCTCTTCTCAGCTTTGTTAACATCCACATATATTTTCCTTTTACTGCCGGAACAAAATTGTAGCAGCATCAACAGAACTCTAAATAAAGGAAGGGGAGAAAAATCACCCACAATGCTGAAAGCGCCACAAATCAAACTGTTTTCATTTTTCTGTGTTCTCTTTCTGTCTTTGTTCATGGGTATACATAATTTATGTCTGAGGCTGCTCTGCTGTCTTTGGTTCCAGGTATGCAGTGAATGGCATTCAGTGTAACTCAACCCTCCAGCCAATTCTCTCCTGGGCCCTAGGTCTTATTTCTTCCATGTCATCCCTGGCCTCTGACTGTTTCTGTTTTACCAAGTCTTGATCTATGATTAACCCCCATGTCCCTGTTGGACCATGGCTGCATTGGCTGACTCTGGTCAACAGATGTTCCCTCACGGGTGGGATTTCCCCCATACCTTGGCAGGTGCAGAATGCCCTTCCCGCGTGGTTTCAGCACATGGCTGTGATGATTGGTGGCTCTTCTGCCATAATTTGTAGTGAAATATTTTCCATATCACCCCCGATAGACCCATGTTTGTCTGGCTTGGTTTAACTCACTTCTGACACCCAATTTCCATGCTCTCACACTTAACTGTTTTACTTGTATCTGTCTGGCCTGTGTTTATCTCTGGGTTCTTAATCCTAGGCAAACCAGTACACTCAGTTCGTTGAGGTTCCCTGGAGGTTCCCTGTGGTCTCTGGGCCACCACTTTTCTCTCCTTTCCTGAACAGCTTCTTCTGAAGCTAAAACCTCAGCCAAACTGTTTGCGATCTAGAGATTAAATGAAGTCATGCTTTCTGCTTTTAAAAATTAACATCATTTTTCCTAATGCTACTGTATAAGCCTCCCCATTACAGTTTTGGTCTTCTAGTGAAGTGTTCCATCACTTCTTAACTGTTTTCTTAAAGCAATGGTCTCAGTGTGGAACAACGTTGGACTCCCCGCCAGAGGATACTTGGGAATATCTGAGACACTTCTTGTTGTCAGAGTTGGTAGGAGTAGGTTTAGTGGGTCAAAGCCAGGGATCCTTCTAGACGTCCTACTATGCATAGGATAGTGCCTGTCACACAGAATCATCTGGTCCACACAGAATCACAGTGCCACAGTGGAGAAACCTTGCTCTAATGTTCAGATTTTCCCATTTTGTCATGACATTTTCATGAGTCCTCAAGACCTTCTTACTCATTGTTGTGTTGCCAGTGCTTCACACAGTACCTAGCCTATGGGGAGAGCCTGTGGACATGGTGTTTTTTCTCTTTAGGATTATTCCTTTAAGAAAATTCCCATAGGGGAGTTCTGTTCATACATACAGTTTTGTAGTGTTAGCAACAGCCAGCATATACTCTTTCCTTATCTAAAATGTACATTTTTACATAATTTTTGTACCAATTTCTACATGGGAGTAGATATACACTACTACTTTTAATAATTTTGTACAAATGCACACAGATAGCATATAAGCTCAGCCAGTACACGGAGCTTCTATAGCCTCGCTTCTGGCATTTCCCCCTCAATGCCAAAATCATCTTTCTATTGTTTTCACCAATCTTATTCATCTCTGTTTACGAATTATGTGCTTCTACCTTTGGGGTAGAGTATCCTGAGCATTCTGACTTCAATACCATAAAAGTGGAGAGGAGTAGTGGGAGCAGGGTGAAATAGAGAAGTTACACTATCTAAATCGGGTGCCAAATATTTGAAGAAGTTGCATCAACCCTAGCAGCAAATACATACGGCTTTTTCTTCTGGTATAATTTGCCTAAAATAGAGATAATAAAACCTATTCACCTCACTGGTAGGCTGTTTGCAGCTGCTATGAACAACCCAGCATGGTGACCAGGAAGAGATGAAAGTCACCATAAGACAATGGAGAATGTTTTCAGGGCTGTGATCAGAGAAATCCAAGAAAATTCATCCCCTTGACAACCTTCTTGGGGGCTAATTTATCAAAGTACAATTACAGAATTCTTACCACACACATGCACACACACAAGAAAAATGTACACTTTTTCCATAGTGCTTTGTTTTCGTTGAGTACCTATTTTTCTATTTTGTGATAGGTACTGGGAATGCAAAGAGAAACAAAATGCACTGAGCATACATTTAAAGGGTTAGAAATAAGCATGGCAAACCATCATGGGATCCATCATGTACTGGGTAGAGTCAGATCTTCAGGTGGAATTTAATTTTCACAACCACCCTTGGGATCAGTACTATTTCACATTATTCAATAGATGAGGAAACTGAGGCACAAAAAAGTTAAAATAAGTTGCCTAAGTTCACAAGCTTAGTAAACAACAGATGTAAAATTTAAATTCAGGCAGCCTGACTCAAATCTTTAACCCTGGGCTATATTTTTATTGGGACAGATACAGAAAGAAGAAAGTATATTAAAATGCAACCAAGATGGAATTTATCTCAGGTATGCAAGTTTGGCTTAACATTTAAAAATCAATTAATGTTGGGTACCTGAGGGGCTCAGTTAAGCATCTGCCTTGGACTCAGGTCATGATGCCTGGGTCCTGGGATGGAGCCTTGCTTTGGGCTCTCTGCTCATCAGGGAGCCCCCTTCTCCCTCTCCCACTTTCCCTGCTTGTGTTCCCTATCTCACTGTGTCTCTGTCAAATAAATAAATACATTTTTTTAAAAAATCGATTAATATAATCCATCACACACAAAAAAAAAACAGAAATCACATGATTATATAAATGGGTCTAAAAAAGCACTTGGCAAAATCCAACACTTATTCATAATAGAAACTCTCAGCATAGGAGGAATGAAGGGGAACTTGATTTGATAGCTAACATCTACAAAAATCCTACAGCTAACATTATATTTAATGGTAAGAAATTGAAAACTTTCCTGATGAAATCAAGTACAAGGGAAAAAGGTTTCTTCTCACCACTCCTTTCAGCATTGCACTGGAAGTCTGAGCTAGTGTAATAAGACAAGAAAATAAAAGGCATATAGATTAAGAAGGAAATAAATAAAACTAAGTTTTCTGATGATTGCCTATGTACAAAATCTGAAGGAACCAATAAAACTCCCTAAAATAATAAGTGATTATACCAAGTTTCCAGGAGACAATATTAATATACAAAAGTCAATTACTTTCTTATATACCAGCAATGAACAAGAGAAATCTGAAATTAAAAACATAATGCCATTTATTTTAGCACCCTCCCAAAATAAAATACTTAGGTATAAATCTAGAATATGCACAATATGTATATGAGAAAAATTACAAATCTCTGTTGAGTAAAATCAAAGAACTAGATATATAGGAAGATATTTCATGTTTATGAATAGGAAGACTCAACACTGGCAACATGTCAGTTCTTGCCAATATGATCTATGGAGTCAACACAATCCCCATCAAAATCCCAGAAAGTTATCTTTCAGGTATCAACAAACTGATTCTCAAGTTTATATGGAGAGGCAAAACCTTCAGAATAGCCACCACAACACTGAAGAAGAGCAAAGCCAGAGAACTGACAAATCATGCTAATGGACATCAAAAGAAAGCTGTGGTGGCAATCCTTATATCAGATCAATTAGACTTTAAGCAAAAGACTATAATAAGAGATGAGGAAGGACACAATATCATACTCAAATGATCTGTCCAACAAGAAGATCTAACAATTTTAAATATCTATACCCCTAACATGGGAGCAGACAACTATATAAAAAAATTAATAACAAAAATCAAAGAAACACATTGACAATAATACAATAATAGTAGGGGACTTTAACACCCCCCTCACTGAAATGGACACATCATCCAAGCAAAACATCAACAAAGAAATCAAGGCCTTAAATGACACACTGGACCAGATGGACATCACAGATATATTTAGAATATTCCATCCCAAAGCAAGAGAATACATATTCTTCTCTAGTGCACATGGAACATTCTCCAGAATAGATCACATCCTAGGTCACAAATCAGGTCTCAACTGGTACCAAAAGACCAGGATCATTCCCTGCCTATTTTCAGACCACAATGCTCTGAAGCTAGAACTCAATCACAAGAGGAAAGTTGGAAAGAACTCAAATCCGTGGAGGCTAAAGAGCATCCTACTAAAGAATGAATGGGTCAACCCAGGAAATTAAAGAAGAATGGGAAAAAAAAATCATGGAAACAAATGAAATAATGGAAATTATGGAAATATGGAAATAATGGAAAATAATGAAAACACAAACTGTTCAAAAGATGTGGGACACAGCAAAGGCAGTCCTGAGAGGAAAGTGTATAGCCATACAAGCATTTCTCAAGAAACAAGAAAGGTCTCAAGTACACAACCTAACCCTACACCTAAAGGTGCTGGAGAAAGAACAGCAAAGAAAGCCTAAACCCAGCAGGAGAAGGGATATCACAAAGATCAGAGCAGAAACCAATGAAATAGAAACCAAAAGAACAGTAGAATAAAGCAATGAAACTAGGAACTAGTTCTTTGAAAGAGTTAATAAGATTAATAAACCCCTGGCCAGACTTATCAAAAAGAAAAGAGAAGGACCCAAATAAATAAAATCATGAATGAAAGAGGAGAGATCACAACCAACACCAAAGAAATACAAACAGTTATAAGAACATATTATGAACAACTCTAAGCCAGCAAATTTGACAATCTGGAAGAAATGGATGCATTTCTAGAGATATATAAACTACCAAAACTGAACCAGGAAGAAATAGAAAACCTGAACAAACCCATAACCAGTAAGGAGATTGAAACAGTCATCTAAAAATCTCCCAACAAACAAGAGCCCACGGCCAGACAGCTTCCCAGGAGAATTTCATCAAGCATTTAAAGATGAATTAATACCTATTCTCCAGAAACTGTTCCAAAAATAGAAATGGAAGGAAAACTTCCAAACTCATTTTATGAGGCCAGCATTACCTTGATCACAAAACCAGAAAAAGACTCCATCAAAAAAGAGAATTACAGACCAATATACTTGATGAACACAGATGTAAAAATTCTCACCAAAATACTAGCCAATAAGATTCAATAGTCCATAAAAAGGATCATTCACCACGATCAAATGGAATTTATTCCTGGGCTGCAAGGTTGGCTCAACATCCACAAATCAATCAATGTGATACAATTCATTAATAAAAGAAAGAACAAGAACCATATGATACTCTCAATAGATGCTGAAAAAGCATTTGACAAAGTACAGCATTCTTTCTTGATCAAAACTCTTCAACATGTAGAGATAGAGAGTACATACCTTAATATCATTAAAGCCATCTATGAAAAACCCAAAGCAAATATCATCCTCAATGGGGAAAAACTGAGAGCTTTCCTCCTAAGGTCAGGAACACGGAAGGGATGTCCACTATCACCACTGCTATTCAACATAGTACTAGAAGTTCTAGCCTCAGCAGTCAGACAACAAAGAGAAATTAAAAGCATCCGAATTGACAAAGAAGAAGTCAAACTCTCACTCTTTCCAGGTGATATGATATTTTATGTTGAAAACCGAAAAAACTCCACTCCTAAACTGCTAGAATTCGTACAGGAATTCAGTAAAGTGTCAAGATATAAAATCAATGTGCAGAAACCAGTTGAATTTCTATACACCAACAAGACAGAAGAAAGAGAAATTAAGGAGTCAATCCCATTTACAATTGCACCCAAAATCATAAGACACCTAGGAATAAGCCTAAACAAAGAGGCAAAGAATCTGAACTCAGAAAACCATAAAGCACTCATGAAAGATATTGAGGAAGACACAAAGAAGTGGAAAAACATCACATGCTCATGGACTGGAAGAACAAACATTGTGAAAATGTCTACGCTACCTAAAGCAATCTACACATTTAATGCAATTCCTATCAAAATACATCAACTTTTTTCAAAGAAATGGAACAAATCATCCTAAAATTTATATGGAACCAGAAAAGACCCCAAATAGCCAGAAGAATATTGGAAAAGTAAGCCAAAGTTGGTGGCATCACAATTCCAGACTTCAAGCTCTATTACAAAGCTGTTATCATCAAGACAGTATGGTACTGGCACAAAAACAGACACATAGTCAATGCAACAGAACAGAAAGCCTAGAAATAGACCCTCAACTCTATGGTCAACTAATCTTCAACAAGGCAGGAAAGAATGTCTAATGGAAAAAAGACAATTTCTTCCACAAATGGTTTTGGGAAAATTGGACAGCAACATGCAGAAAAATGAAACTGGAACATTTCCTTCACCACACACAAAAATAGACTCAAAATGGATGAAAGACCTCAGTGTGAGATAGGAATCCATCAAAATACTTGAGGAAAACACAGAGAGCAACCTCTTCAACCTAAGCCATAGCAACTTCTTCCCAGAAACATTGCCAAAGACAAGGAAAGCAAGGGTAAAAATGAACAATTGGGACTTCATCAAGATCAAAACTTTTGCACAGCAAAGTAAATAGTCAACAAAACCAAAAGACAACTGATAGAATGAGAGAAGATATTCACAAACAACATATCAGATAAAGGGCTAGTATCCAAAATCTATAAAGAACTTATCAGACCCAACACCCAAAGAACAAAGAATCCAATCAAGAAATGGGCAGAGGACATGAACAGACATTTCTACAAAGAAGACATCCAGATGGCCAACAGACACATGAAAAAATGTTCCACATCGCTCGGCATCAGGGAAATACAAATCAAAACCACAATGAGATACCACCTCACACCAGTCAGAATGGCTAAAATTAACAAGTCAGGAAATGACAGATGTTGGCGAAGATGTAGAGAAAGGAGAACCCTCCTACTCTGTTGTGGGAATGCAAGTTGGTGCAGCCACTCTGGAAAACAGCATGGAGGTTCCTCAAAAAGTTGAAAATAGAGCTACCCTAGGACCCAGCAATCACACTACTGGGTATTTACCCTAAAGATACAAATGTAGTGATCTAAAGGGGCACGTGCACCCGAATGTTTATAGCAGCAGTGTTCCACAATAGCCAAACTATGGAAAGAACGTAGATGTCCATCAACAGATGAATGGATAAAGCAGAGGTGATATTCTATATATATATCTATATATCACCTCTTCTTTATAGAACACCAAATTCTGATGAGGATGTGGAGTAACAGGAACTCTCCATCATTGCTGGTGAGAATGCAAAATGGGGCAACCACTTTGGAAGATAGTTTGGTGGTTTCTTACAAAAGGAAACATACTGTATGATCCAGAATTGCTTTTCTTGGTATTTATTTACCCAAAGGAGTTGAAAACTTATGTCTAGACAAAAACCTGCACACAAATATTTATAACAGCTTTATTCATAACTTCCAAAACCTGAAAGCCAGCAAGACACCCATCAGTAGGTGGATGGGGAAATAAACTGTGATACATCAGAGAATGGAATATTATTTAGCGATAAAAAAGAGCTATTAAGCCACGAAAAGACACAGAGAAAACTTAAATGCATATTACTATGTATAGGAAGCCAATGTAAAAAGGTAAAATTCCAATTACATTTGACAACTTAAAGATTTGAACTGCGTAAGTCCACACGTATGTGCAATATTTCCATAAATACAGTACAGAACTGTAAATGTATTTTATCTTCCTTGTGATTTTCTTGATAACAATTTGTTTTCTCTAGCCTACTTTATTACAAGAATACCAAATAGGATACATATAACTTACAACCTACGTGTCAATCATTTATGTCATCAGTAAGGTTTTTAGTTAAGTCATCAGTAAGGTTTTTAGTTTATTAATACTTACATTTTTGAGGAGTCAAAAGGTTCAGTGCCCCTGATCCCCCACGCCGATCAGGGGTCACCTCTACAAGACAGTCTGGAAAAGGCAAAACTGTGGCACAGCATTTCGATAGAGGAGGAGGCTGAGCAAGAGGTATCCATGAAATCTCTGTACCTTCCACTCAATTTTATCGTGACCTTAAAACTGCTCTTAAAAATAAAGTCTATTTGAAAATTGAAAAAAATAAATGCAACCAGATGCAACCCTACCTCCCTCTCCAGCCTCCTTTCTCATCACCATCACACACACACACACACACACACACACACACACACACACAGTTTAAATGCAAGCCGGTGCATTCCTGCCTCTCTTTCTCCAGCCATGCTGAGCTGGCTCACATTCTCTCTCTACCCTATACTTCTGAACCACTGATTCCTCTACTTAGAATCCCCCTCACACAATTCCCTCCTCTCTTTGACTATCTCCACTATGGTGCCCACTACCAGCTCAGATACAACCCTTTGGTCACCCCACCCCGACTGGGCCAGAGGCTCTTTCTCTGTACTCCTAAATCAAAATCAGAGCTCGTCCCACCAGCCCAATGCTTTCTTTCTTTCTTTTTTTTTTTTTAAGATTTCATTTATTTATTTGACAGAGAGAGATCACAAGTAGGCAGAGAGGCAGGCAGAGAGAGAGGAAGGGAAGCAGGCCCCCCACGGAGCAGAAAGCCCGATGCAGGACTCGATCCCAGGACCCTGAGACCATGACCTGAGCTGAAGGCAGCGGCTTAACCCACTGAGCCACCCAGGTGCCCCAAACCAATGTTTTCAATTGTGCACATTAACTCTCTGATTAACTCTCTGTCCCCGCCTCCACTCCACTGGCCTGGAAATGTGTCAGAGTCTAAAGGGTGAACCTCATGAAGAGCCTGGCACTTAGCTGACGCCCATTAAATGCTGGCTGAAATTTAAAGACCTTGGGTAGTGAGCGGTTACCTTAAGGCATCCTGTTTCCACTGTTTCCTGTAGGTGCCCTTGCCCACTCCGGGCCTCAGTTTCCACACTGCTAAAAAGAGCATCATTATCACACTTTATCTGTCATGGTGCCTTGGTTTTTGTGCTGCACTTATGACTAGTGGACCTTCTTTACTGTTCGCTTCTAATAAAACAAAAGGTCTATGACCAGGGATGTGGCCGTGTCCATTACTGTTTTCTTGGTGCTACCATGCCTGGCACTCAATAAATGTGTTAAATAAATGACTATACGAACAGAGGAATCCTCTGATATGATGGAGAAAGGAGGGAAATTGTCTTGGATTTCTTTCTAAATTCCCTCTCCAGTGCCTGGAACCCAGCCTACTATACTCCAGAGCCAAGAGAATGAGCACAAGCCAGAGAACTGTCAGTCCCATGGCTTATTAGCCACATGGCCATGGGCCTCAGTTACCGCATCTGCATAATGGGTACAGTCTTAGCATTCACCTCATTGCTGCTCTGGGGAGTGAAGGAGGTGATCTGAGGAAAACACCCGCTCAAGACAAGACATGCTGGCAGTCATTACACATTTCCTATGTTTAATATTATAATATGAGAGCCTGTTCTCACCCCTTCTGTGCCCCCTGCTATTCGGCATGCAGGGGACTTGTTCTGAATGTAGAAAGAACCTATTTAAATCCTGGTTCCTTTTTTTTAAACTGTAGAGCATTCATATCCTTTCCCACAGCTTGCTCCCCTGGGGACGTCTGCCCCCAAATAAAGGTTGTCAAACATTTTAAATGTTATTAAATTGTCCAGTAAATGGGAATGCCCAAAGCAGGAAGCCAGTCAATCAGGATTATTTGAGAGCTTCAAAAAGACAGAAGGAAACCATTATTAGGTTTAAGAATATTACGTTCCCTCTCCCACACAGCCTTTATCTAAATCTTCATTTAATTGGCAGCCTTCAGCACTGTCAGAATTGCATTCTGAGAACCAGGAGAAGTTTTCAAACATTCACGCAATATTATATGCTTGGCTCAAAACTACTCAAGGGGAAAGAAAGATCCTTTCTGCAAGGGATTTGGGGAATGCCATATCATTGACGCTGCAGGGGTTAGGGAGCTGACCTTGAATCAAATAAGACACTGGCACCATCGCGTAAGCTCAAACACGCTGTCTGAGGTTTGAGGCAGAGAAAGTCAGACCTGTTGTCCCCCTACACTCTACAGGTGGCTCCTTGAGGCCAAGAATTGGTGTGTCTCCCATCTCTGTAGTTTCACAGCCTCCCACACTGCCTGGCACATCGTAGGCATGAAATAGATGTTTCTGGAATGACTAATGAGGATTTTTATGGTTTTATGTAATAAGGGAAATTCACTCTCAGGCTCAAGGGCTTCTCACCAGAGTCAGGGCTAGAGAAGAAACCCACTTTCCCCATCTCTTCCCCGACCCCCACCTTACAGCTCATTAACAAGTCTCACTGACTTCATATCTTCTGATCTCTGATCTGCCTCCTCCTCTTCTCCCTCAGGGCCTTGAACCAGGTCCTCAGCCTTCCTCTCTAGAATGACTGCAAAAGGCACCTACTACATGTCTCCCATTTTTCACCCCCATGTAGGCACAAGAAGACTGATGGTTTGAAAACCCAGGCTTGACAGGGTCACTCTGCTGCTTAAAAATCCATCCTGGCTCCCACCCCTTCGGGCCACCATGTCTGTGAAACTGTCCGCCCCCTCCCCTGCAGCCCCCTCACACTCCCTCAGCCCCAGCTCCCAGCTCCCTCCATGCCATGCCTTCCTTCCCTTTAAGGCCTCTGTGGAGTATCTCCAGTCCCATTTCCTGACCGCCTACTTCTTGTGGATCCTTAGGGGCCCAGTTCAAACAGTATCTCCATCAGAAAGCCTTCCTTAATCTCTCTCTCTCCTCCCTCTCCCAAGCAGGGCCAGTCTCTCCTCTGTGCTCCCAAAGGGCCTGAAGCTCTTAATACCTCCTTTCTTTGTTTTTCATTTAAATTAAGCCAAAGCAGAGGCTCCTGGCTGGCTCAGCTGGTTAAAGCCTCTGCCTTCGCCCAGGTCATGATCCCAGGGTCCTGGGATGAAGCCCTGCTTGGGCTCTCTGCTCAGCGGGGAGCCTGCTTCCCCCTCTCTCTCTGCCTGCCTCTCCTTCTGATTGTGATCTCTGTCAAATAAATAAATAAAATCTTTAAAAATAAATAAATAAATAAAGCCAAAGCACTACAGAAAGTGTGCAAAAGCCTCATTATACAGTTTTTTCCACAAGGTGCCATGCAACCAGCACTGAGGTAAAAAAATAAAGCACTCTCAGATTCTCAGAAGTTCCCCTTCCTGCCTTCTTAATAACCACTTTGGAAAACTATCTGGTGATATCCACCAAAGCTAAAATCAAACTGTCTTCCAAAGTGGTTTTACTCCCAGCCCCTTCCATCCTGTTTTGAAGAAGTCGGCGACCTTGTCTGTTTCACCTCCAGAATTACTAGATTCTGGGGTCAGAAACTAAAATTTGGTTACCTCCTTATCACCAGTTGCCATCTCAGATAGGCACTCTATGAATGTTGAATGGATGTAGGAATGAATGAATGAATGAATGAATGAATGAACGAACAAAGGAGAAGGGTAGACCATGCACCCTCAGTTTGGACATCGGTCTTGAATTTCTTCTGACCAACGCTTTGCTAAAACACACTTTCCTCATTTGGAACCTGCAGTACTGCCATGATTCTGGGATTCCCACTGGAACTCACAAAAGACCAGATCTCCTCTCAAGATTGTTGAGGGGAAAAAGACTCGAAAGGTCATCTGTTTTAATCAGAAGAATCAGAATTCTAGGTAAAGCAGGCCAGTTCAATTAGTTTGGCAGTCAAGCTCAAGCAGCAAATGCAGCTTCCAGCATCTTCCTAGATTGGTTCATTTTCCAAGATCTGTGATTTTTAAATGAGAAGTAGGATCAAAGGTCAACTTTACCCCCTGGAGCACAAGCTAAGTATGTGCTGTAATCACATCACAGAGCAAACTTCAAAAGCTCACAGTGCAGCAGCAGCAACCACCTGTCTATCTTCAAACCAGATGAATGGCTTTCTGATGCTATCAGTCAGGGAAGAAGATGTATAAAGAGAAGCTGGTCCTTATTTAACCAAGCTTTTCTCATCTTGTCATGAATAAAAAGCACATGCACAATTCCAGTCCAGGTGAGAAATAGAACCTGCTAGAAAATGCCAGAGGGTCTGTTATTTTCCTGTAACCTTTCAGAGCCTGGAGGTGTCACACTGGTGACAGCCCAGAATGACAAACCCATAATGCTTTCCCAAAACACAAGACTCTAGAAAAATGGAGATCCGACTCGACAATGTGAGCCTCTCTTCCCAGAACCTGAGCCTTGCTTAAAACAGTGATCTCCTTAGCAAGTGCTGGGACATTAGCTTGTTCTTAGAACTTCGCTTTTATGACTGAAAGAAGGCAGCAACAGTAGGTTACCCCGGCAAGTTCCTGCTTTCAAAGCGCAAACTGGAACTCGTAGCCTTTAAGACAAAAGGACCCAAATGAGACAGAGCGGGTCCATCCTGAATTCTCGGTCATGTCGGACCTTCCCTCTAGACCAAGATCATTTTCCTAGCAGCCTGTTCAGCGGTCAGTACCCATATCCAATCCTGAATCCTACCTCAGAGGCCAGAATTACCCTCTCACTGTCCCTGCTGGAAAATCACACAGCTCTGCCTCTCCTATTGAAGGCATAGCCATGAAGAGGTGCTAGGAGCAAAGAAAATCCACAGGATGTAATAGGAAGCTATGAGCTCCAGCTCTACTCGGTACAATTACCTGTGTGGCTTTATTCCAAACGGCGTCCCCTCTCTGAGCCTCAGTCTCCCTATCTGTAAAGTAGGAAAGCAATACCCTCCTGACTGAGGTTGGGGACACTGAACAATACACTCTCTTCTCCGCACTTGCCACACCAAAGGAAATTTCATGAATATACACCACCTCTCTCCCTCCCAATAAAATCGCAACAACATGGAATCAGAAGACCAAGATTTGAATCCTGGTTTTGCCAATTATTCGCTGAAGACGACAGGTCCCTGATGCTCAGTTGCCTTAACTGCAAAATATCATCTGTGGCCCCCAGAGGGCTGAGCAGCAATCAGAGAAGACCGAGCCCGTGAGCGCGCCTCCCAAACCGCGGACTCCTCGGCTGTGAAATGAGTGAGTCACAGCAGCTCTGACATTCAGAGTCTTGAAGGAGACACGTTGCACGTAAGTGCCTCCCAGAGGTCCTGACACATAGATGGTGTTCGGTAAATGTTAGTTATTCTGACTTAACTATTAGAGTGGCGTTCAATTAAACAATGATTATTGGAGCACGGAAGATGATTGTGCTTTGTCTTCCCACCCAAGCAAACTGAAGTTCTGTCCCTAGAGAGACTATGTCAAGCCAACAGAGTCACCTGGAGGCCCTCCTGCCAGGAGGGGTGTGTGTCTACTGGGAGGTGTGTTCTTTGCACCTTTTTTCTTCCCCCAAAACTACGCAACAGGGAGAGGCCAGCTGTGCCAGCTGTTAATTTCTCATTAACACAGAAGGAGAAACACTGTTCTAGCCTGACAAAGCACACCCCTCAGTTTCATCTTTTTTTTCTCCCCTGTTGATTTATTTATTTATTTATTTTTAAGTTTCTGACTTAATCTGCTTGCCGCCCTGCCCCACTGGGTCTCCAACCAGCCTGAACTAGTTCTCTTGCCAACAGGAGCCTTTGAACGTGGCGCTTCCACTGCCCAATGTGCGGATTGATTTTTACACTATGCAAAATCAATCCTGGGCATGCAATTTCTCCGGGGGCTCGGCCTCAGAATGTTTCCTTGGCAGGTTACAGGATCGCAAAGGGCAGGAGCGGACCGGCTGAGCACTGGGGCAGCCTTCCGGCAGCCAGGGCTGGAGAGGTAGGGGGACTGCGGAGGAGAAATGGCCAGAGAAAGGAATGAAACTGAACCTCTTCATCCCTATGGTGGAACATTTTGGGGCTCAGCGAATCCTGAGCCAAAACAGCCAGGGTAGGGGTTGCACTCGTAAAGGCTAAGTGGCTGGGTTAATAAGGCTTTCAGGATTCCTCACGCCGAGTCTGCAGTGTGCAGACTTCTGCAAGCATCAATTATAAAAGCATAAAACTTTCTGGATTGGAGAAAGGGCACGGGGTTCACGGTGCTTGCTGGGGTCTGACGGATCTTCATCCGCCCCCCGAATCTTCCAAGTGCTTCACCACTTTCCTCTCCTAGCGAGTCTCCCATGCCTCCAAAACTCCTCTAACTTTGCTTTAATGAGCAGCCTCTGTTTAGGAACGGTTTGGTCAAAAAGAACAACGGGAAAGTGCTCCTCAGTAAGCCTCATTATAAATTGCAGAAGGTTCGTTTCCAACTTAAAGAGAAGTGCATATGGCATAGGATCTTGCAGCAAATCTATTTTCTCCTAGAGGAACGGAGAGCTGACCTCTTGCTGTCCTGGGCAGTGCAATGCTGGGGCTCCAGGTTTATTTCCTTGGGGCACATTCTTTAAGCGGATGAATCTCGGTTTCTTGATCTGTAGCTTGCGGTTGTTTCCCAGGAAATGGCATTTATTGTGACCATTAAGGCATCGGGATCCCTGCCTGGTTTGGATTTATAGTGTGCTGGACACGGTGGGAAGAATGTTACATGCTTTAGTTCATCCTCCTAAGGAGCCCGTGAGATGGGGGTTACCACTATCCTTCCCCTTTTACAAAATGAGGAGACTGAAGCAAACGGAGTTACGGGGTTTGCTAAGGTCATAAGGCAGTGGGCTTGAGAGTCAAGCCCAGGTAGTCTGGTGTCCTTGTCCTTAACCCATTTGTTCTCTTACATCACCCTCTTTCCTATTGTCGCATCTATTCCTTAGGCTTGCACCTGTTTTTGAGCTCCTCCCTAGTGTGTCCAGCATTTCATAGATTCCCCTCACAATGTCCTAGACCCTCAGCTCTCCCATGCAACTTTGATTACTTGACCACAATGACCCCCATAAAAAGAACTAGTGACCACACCTTCTTCTTGTAGAATCTAGTGCGTTCTCCAGGTTCCTTCCTTCCTTACCTTCTAAGGTAACTGCCACTTCCTTCTTGAAATGCCCTCTCTTCTATTTTGACATTATAGTACCCTACATTTTCCCCTTCCATGGTTACCAATCCATCCATCCACCCATCCATCCATCCATCCATCCACCCATCCATCATCCATGCATCCATCCATCCACCCATCCATCATCCATCCATCCATCCATCCACCCATGCATCCACCCATCCATCCATCCATCCATCCACCCATCCATCCATCCACCCATGCATCCACCCATCCATCATCCATGCATCCATCCATCCACCCATCCATCATCCATCCATCCATCCATCCATATATGCATACAGACATACAGTTCACTTAACAATGATCTGAACTCAGATTCTTTGCGACCTTGGATAAGTACCTTTACTTCTCTGATCAACACTTATGCCACTTGTTAAACAGAAATACTAAGAACATAGCTAATAAGATTGTTGTTAGGTTTAGATGAGACAGTAGACAGAAGTAGATCTCAAAAAGGTGCTCCATATATGTTTGTTGTTCCATTGCTAATTTTCTTTTTCAGATGAAATTGCATTGTGTTTTAGGGCTTCCTGCTCGGCAGGGCATCTCCTACTCCTCTCCTTCTTCCCCTCTCCCGGCTCCTTCTCTCTCTCCCTCTCACTCTTTCTTCCAAATATATAAATGACATCTTAAAAAAAAGAAATTGCTTTATGTTTTAATAGTGAGATATACTCAAAATGATTATTATCACACACCATGCAGTGCAAGTATAAGCAGGGGAAATAATGTCAGAATAATCTCTTTATCATTCAGAATCTTTCTTAAAGCACTCTTAAAGAAAAATCTTGGGGTTGTTTCTGGCATTTCTCCCTTTCTTCCCCATCATCCCATTAACCACCAAACCTTCAACACTGGCCCTATCCTTCCCATATACTCCCTGTGACCTTTGTTTGCTCACAAACTGAACTAATTTCTTACCTTGGGTTTTCCCCAGTCCAATCCATCTTCCACCCACAGGTGAATTTTTCTGAAATATCGTTTTCCATTCCCTTCCTTGAAGCCTCCGCTGGACCTCTTTTGGATTTTCCATTCCCTTCCTGGAAACCTATTTTTTAGAAGTTTTCTTCCTTTCTTCCACTTTTTTGTATTTACTGTATTTTTTTTTTTTTTTGTAAGCTTAATACAGGCACATCAATGGAGATTCGTTCACTAGAGGGAGAAAATCACTCACAAACCCATGACACAGACAAAACCACAGTTAGGATTGGATAACCCCCCTTTCTCATACATAGAGACTTTTTCTGCTTGTAGGATCCTATTCCACACAGAGTCTCCTGTTCTGTATCACTTCTCAGTAGGCGATTTCTCCACGCCATTGCTGTCTTCATAAAATGCCCTCCTCACAGCCTGTGCAATATTCCACCCAGCCACTTAGCCAGTTTCCACTCGCTAGAATTTAGCTCATTTGTTGAGCACTTAGGAGACTCGGGCGCATGGCAAATATTCCACACATGTTGATTATTGTTATCGTCCTCAATTCAGGCAATCACCTATAATGCAGGAAAGTATTTCTATGTGTCTTTTTGTATGCCTAGCTCTGTTTCTTTAACTTCTCAGAGGTAGATTCCTGGCCCAAAGGGCATCACTGTTTTTATGCCCTTGGATCCTGCCTAGAGCGGATGCTAAGAGCTTCCCACCTACCCCCCAAGCCCATATCCGTCTGCCCTTTCCGTTAAAGGGCTGGCCCCATTTCCAGCTGAAAAACTCCACACCTCTTTGCTGATGGCTTTCTCTGGGGCCAGAGTCCATACCCAGAAGTCCAGTAGTGCTTAAAATCAATGCCACATGGAACAGCCCAAAACAATGCCCACCCAGATTTGTGGCATAGAGTTGGAGCTCCCATGTCCCTCAGGTGGGACAACTCTGATGTGTCCTGCACTGGCTCCCAAGGATCCCAAGGGGAATTAGGTCCAAGCAGCCACAGCAGCAACGGGCTGAATAAAAGCCACTTCACGTGGCCACCCTCCCTTCCCTGCTTCATGTCCCCACCCCCCACAGCTTTCCCTGGATCACCTCCCAGATGAATTAACTGCACTCAAATCCTTTCAGAATCTGCTTTTGGGGGAACTAAGACAGAGACTGTGATACTTACAGACAAATGGCTAACAACCATCATCTGCTAAATCCTGTCTATTCACCTCCTCAAAGAACCAACTGCCATTTCCCAAGGGTTTATCATTTGCTCAGCCAGGATTTTACAGGGTCGACGGGAATCCCCCTGGCTGCTCTATCAGGTAGACGTCATGACCTTCATTTCATAGATCTGAAAGCTGAGGCACAGAGATGTTAAGCCACTTGCCCATGGCCACACACACCTCCAGGGGCAGAGCTGAAGTCCAAACCAATTCCAGCTTCCCCCAAGGTCTGGGCTCCTAACCACCATGGGTTACTGCCAGGCGCTGCCCTGTAGCAGTAGTGAGATCCTTTGGCTAAAATAACACTGATACTATTAATAGCTGCCATCTCTGTAGCCCTGATCCAGTTTCACACTGTGTTCACATTTATTGTCACCCAGAACAGCCTCCTTGTTCCTTCGAATATGCTAGGAGGACTTTTGCCTCAAATTGAACTCGTGCTTCCCTCCAGCGTGTCACACCCGCCCCTTCCTTCTCTATTTCTACCCGCTTTGGTCTTGATCCCACACCATTTTCACCTTACTCTGCCTGTATCTTCTACTGACATCCTGACTCTCCCTCGGACTCAGTTTCCTCATCAGTCCATGTGGACGATGGTCAGTCCCATCTACTAACATTGAATGAAAGCATGTAGCACAGCACATGCTTAATCAAAGATAGTTAGCAGATGGCATCTACATAAACAACTGGGCCTACAGAATTCCTCCTCCCACCGCCTCCTGGTCCTCAGCTGACTCTTTCATTTCTTTGCCCCGCATTTCCCAGACCATGTCAGGTCAGGCAGCACTAGTAAATTAAAAATCAGGTGTAAGGAATCAGAAAAACATTACCCAAAGCTTGTAAACATGGCCAGAATGACTGATGGAAACCCTCTGGATATCACTCAGGGACAAAGGTCACCGGCAGATGTCTAGGGGCATGTGCATAGATCATCTTGTTGTTTGAAGGCAGTCCCCAGACTTAGTGAACTTCCCAATTACTTGCCAATTTTTGTCCAGTAGAAACAAAAATAATTTGTCTAATGGAACAGATAACCCCCAAGGTTTAGGCATGTCCACATTAACTGTGTTTTGTTTCCTAACTCAGGAATCTCATCCTAATATTTCTTTGTCAAATTGCTCAGAAATACCCTTAGCTTCTTAAATGCCCTTTGAAACCATCATAGCATCTTATGAGTTTCCTCATAAGTTAATGAATTAATGTTTGTATTTACCAGAGAGTCACGGTTTTACCTTCTGAAAAATTATACACGGATAGTAACCTGCTACTCATTCTCTTTTCACAGAGCCAACTTTGGATTGTGGCTTCTAGAATGGGATGGGGTAGAGACAGTCATTCCTGTCTGTGCTGGGTGAGCTCGAAGCTCGGCAGTGAGACCCGGTGTCCTCACACTTACTCCACTGACATTTGGTTTGGGACAATTCTTCATGTTGGGGGCTGTCCTGTGTACTGTAGGATGTTGAACAGCATCCCTGGCCTCTACCTACCAAATGCCAATAGCTCCTTCTCCCCCACTTGTGACAAGCAAACATGTCTCTAGATATTACCATATGACCCCTGAGAGGCCCAACCGCCCCCACTTGAGAACCACCAGTTCAGACTATATTTCACAAGAAAGAATCATGGGCAATATTGGCAAGATCAGCAAAGACTCATAATGGCACACAAAGAATTATTCTGGATGCACTTCAAAACCCAAGGGCTATGGAACCAGCTCTTCTCAAAGAAGTCACTGCAAGGTCACTGTTTGTCATTCTTCCCTGGGGTCAGTAGTCCCCACAGTTTCAGCAACTGCAGCCTCTGCATCTGCCTGGTTCACCCTGGAAACCTTAGTTCAAAGAATAGAGCCTAGAATTTAGTCGGTGCCGATTGCGACTAGGGCTCGGTAGGTATCATAAGTACATACAGAACATACACGTGTGTTTATATGTATATGTTATATATGGGCATATACACATATATCTATTATAGGTGTGTGCATGTGCTATATGCGTATACATCTGTGTGTATGTGCATGTGGTGTGTATGTATATGCATTGCCTGTACATATATACACATACACACATGCATATAAAATCAAAGGGGCGGCTGCTAAGTCAGATGAAATATAGCAGAATATGCCACACTAAACATGCCATTTTGTCAGAAGGATTATTTTGAGCTGAAGGCAGCTGAGAAAAAGCAGGTGCAAGAAAACATTACTGCCTCTTCCTATTTGCCTATAAACAAGACCTGAATATACGTATAAAGGTGTCCCTCCTCCCCTTTACCAAGAAGGAGAGATATTATTCCCTGCAGACAACATCAGATCCATACCAATGGAGAGGACACTGACTCAAACCTACATAACAAATCTCATTCATGTTTTCAATCCTGTTACACCCTCACTGGCCTCCCCATACCTTCCTTTCTCTTATCTTTAGCTTAAGACGGTATTTAAACTGGAGTTCTAAGCCACTTCTGAGAGTTTCTCATTTTTTCCCTGGATATCTACCATGTACACATGAGGTATATATAGTAATAAGCTGGTTGTTCCCTTGTTAATCTTTCTTTTCCTTAAAAAGTCTCAGATTAAAAACCCAAGATGAGGTTTGCCTCCCCTAGACAAACTTCCCAAATGCTGCCTCTCTCACCACCCCAGGTCTTCCGGTCTACCTATGTAGACCACAGCTCTCACTGAAGGCATCCTGTGAACACAGCTCAGCGTCTCCCAGAAGTAAGAGCTGTGACCATAAATGGGATAGAGCAGAACCTTCTGGCCTCCACTCCTGTGTTTCTTCAGGGGAGTGTAGTTCCTGCCCCGACATATGTTTCCCTCCTTCACCCAGAACACCACCAGAAAGGTCTCTCTTTCCCCCACAGCTCAATGGAGAAGCAGGTTTCAAAGTGGAGGGAGCATCAGAACCCCCTAGAAGGCAGGTGTGTGAAGACATGGATGGCTGGGTCTACCCCAGAAGCTCTGATTTGGTCGATGCTGGGTGGATAACTGCCTTCCTCATAAGCTCCCAAGCGATGCGGACACTGATGGTCCTGATGGTGAAGGCCCAAATTCTGAGACGCCAGGGTCCACAGCTTATTCCCACATTTATCCTGTGCGTCTCCATCTCATGATTCACTCCATGCAAGAGCTCCCTTAGCCCTGGGAATTTAGGAAGAGCATTGGGGATGTAGCCTTGGGGAGCCCCTCTTTGAAACTCAAATGCACAATAAAGTCTCAGAGACATTCAGTTGTGAAAAACAAAACACAACCTGCTTCATTTCTATGGGTAAGTCCAGGGTTTCCCAAAATATGAGCTAACGCAACCTATTTTTTTCCAGAACCTTTATTAACATCTCATGGAACCAGTACCCCTTCAGAATATACTTTGCAAACGTGTTGGAAAAATCATACACTCATGTGGCTTTGTGTAATCACCTGTTGCTACCTGGGAGGGCTTTAGGAATCTAGGTGGCCCAGCACTTTTTGCTACCCTGAGGCCAGCCACCTGGGGAGCCAGATCTCAGCCAGAGCCTCCTAGCTCCTGCCCCAGCTCATGTTACAGCTGCTCTTCCAGACTGGAGACCTGGGAAGATATTTATAGTCCCTCAGCTTTGTCTTTATAAATCCTCACCCTCCAGTACCATAAACAGGCATCCTGGGGCCGGATCCAGGGGCAAGCCCTGCTGCCCCTTCCTGCTGTGCTGTGCTTGGCTAATGGCTTCATCACTCTGCATTTTAAACATGAAAGACAAGAACAAATCATCAACACAAGAGTGAAGGCACAGAGGAATAAATCTCATGTTTACAGAGCTTGGAAATCAAAAGATGTCTGGTGGGGGAAGCAGGTGCTGAAAGGGGAGTGTTTCTGGTGGGGGTGGGGGCCTTGATTTGGAGGGGCCAAGGGCCAAGTGTAAGAGCAAAAAGCTCCCTTCCCTGCCTTAGACCTCAGATTCCTCTTCATTGCCAGGCTATGAAGTCTTCATCTGAACCAGCCAAGGGGTGCCAAACATTCTGGTTAGTTTGGATGAATCCTTTCAGCAATCTGGTATCAACTTGAGTACAGGGACAATTAGTGTATCAAAGAGTTCTCTCCCCCTCTTCCACTTCCTTCTCTCCCAGGTCCTGAGCCACGTAAGCTTACTAGTTTTAGAAGTCAACCACACACTAACACACCTTCTGACACACACTATGACCCTGTGGTCTCTGGGCCTTGGTGCCAATACCCTACACCAGACCCATCTGGGCCAGAGGAGAATAATAACCAGTGAGCAAAGAAGGATCTTAATCCACTTTGCAAACCTGTAAAAGAAAAGTGAAGAACCATTGCCCTATTTCTGATGAAATAGATGCAATGATGAAATAGATGAGTAGATGATGAAAAAACCTATAGCTCTAGTCCACTAGTGTTGCTTTTAATTAATAAAATGTATGAAATTAAAAAAAAAAAAAAACAAAAACAAAAAACGGGAGGGTAGGGGAATGAAGTGACCTGGTAGTGGGTATTAAGGAGGGCACATGATGTGATGAGCGTTGGGTGTTACATGCAACTAATGAATCATTGAAAACTACCTCAAAAACTAATGACGGTCAGGAGGGACTAGCTTTATATATAAATATTCTAATTTTAAAAAGGAAAATGTATTTATATATTATTTCATCATTAGAATTAATTTTAAAAACAAAAAAATGACATACCATATGTTGGCTAAAGGAACATAATAAAAAAAAAATGGACTCATTTAATAATAATTTAAAAAAATATGTGAAAACTATTATGCTTCAGGCCCAGAACTGCCTAGGTCATTTGCCAGTCCCAAGTTCCTCCGTATACACCTGCCTCGGTTTTCTGATCACTGAAATGAGATTGAATGATAGGGCCCTTCTGAGGAATAGTCGGGTTAGTGTAAGGCAAGAGAGTAGAAAGCCACTAGCACTTACTGAGTGCCTGTAGGAGGGCTCGGGATGGCCACAAGAGCCCTGAGGTTGGACCTTAGCAAGCTTAGGTTGGCTTGCTTTTCTGTTGAATAACAGCTCTGTTGAGACAACAGCCACATACTATAAGGTTCACCCTGTTAAAGTATGCAATTCTGTGGTTTTTAGTATATTCACACACTGTGCCACTATTATCACTGTCTCATTCCAGAACATTTTCATCACTCCCAAAAAGAAATCCCATGCCCATTAGCAGTCACTCTCCATTCCCCACTCCTCCCACCCAGGACCCTAGCCAATCAATACTCTACTTTCTGTCACTATGGATTTGCTTGTTCTGGACAATTCTTTCCATTTCATGGAATCATACAACCTGTGGCCTTTGAGACTGCTCAAGTTTGAATCTCAGCCCCAGAGCTCAAAATCTGTGTGACCTTTATCCAGTTCTCCTGGAATTTCTCCATCTGTGGAATGGAATTAAAATCATAGTAGATACACCATAGAATCTTCAGAAGGATTAAAAATACTAATTAGTACATCTAAAGAACTCACACAGGGCCTAGTTCACAGTAAGCACTACTTAAATGTTAATCTCCGGTACTACTATTATTACCTGTATGCTGTTCCTCTGTCCCAAAGCATGTGGCTGGTGGTGGGAACCCAAAAGATGAACAGAGCACAAAGAACACAGCTCTTGTCCTCCCCAGCACACAGCCTGGTGGGGATTATATGATTAAGAAACCCCAGCTTGAATGAATACAGTAAAGTCCTATCATATGCACATTTAACTAATGGAAATCCAGCTCTTCCAGCAAAAAGAGAAGGAAAAAGAACAATTTAAATACTGCAATTAAATTCTGCAAAATTATATCTCCCTATAGTCTTTATTATGCACTGTCCATTACAGCATGCATTATACGTTGTCACATATTGATTACAGTACAGGGATGCGTATGCAAAACCACACACATGGCAATTTAATGGGCAACTTAAGATATTTCAAGGTTAATGATAACTCTATGTTTGTCTTCAACCTTGACTTTATAATCTAACCCCTGAGTAAAATGCAACTCTATTGTGTGTCGACAACAGTAGCAATTCAGAATGATTCCAGACTAACTGAAACAACCAACAAGTCGTTGGCTGAGGTGGGCTTCAGTGGGTTCCAGTTGGTCAACACCCATTCGCCGAGCACAAGCTCACAGTCTCATTGTGAAAATAAGCCATAAAAGCATCATCACAAGAGGTAGGTGAGTGGCAAAATGGGGTTTAATAAACAGATGGAAATAATCTCTTGCCATATATTAGTTGACAAGACAGGCAGATAGATACCAGAAGGACTGCTTTCCACACAACTCATCACAAGACACACATTTCTGCCTGTTTGTTTGTACTGTCTCTGCCCCAACCAGTCCAGAAGCTCGCCAGGTTAGGGACTTTGGGTACATTGCTTTTATCTGTATTCCCAATGCCTAGAAGAGTGTTGAGAACTCAGTGGGGGGTCAGTAAGATTTGTTGGTGAGCGACTGAATGAGGGTAACTATTGAGACAACCTCCAATTTTCCCATCTCACATCCCCCAAACACCCGCAATCTGCTCCTCCAACCTCAACCGGCTCATTCCTTAATTGTTTGTAAGTAGTGGGAATACATCCATGTCAAAGATGAGGCCCAACAGTAGCATTCCAGGGCTTTGGCATACTGGTACCATCTAGTGGGAAAGAGAGTATCTGCAGGTAGGTGCTAAACCAAACTCATCAGGTTTAAAAAAAAAAAAAAAAACAAAAAACAAACAAACAAAAACACAACCATAACCCTTTCCTTTAAGATAAGATCTACTGAGAAAGTTTACAGTAACAGATAACAGAGGCAACTGGAATGTCTTCTAAACTACGCAGGGCGTATACCGCCAGCCCAAGCACCTGTCACTGCTCTCCATTTTTCTGCTCAGGACTTTCCCAAATCCATGGTGATTCCTCCAGAGCTGCAAAGGTTCATCAGGGAAGCACAGAGAAATTAATGGTGCCAGGGGCCACCCTCGACCAATGGAAGATGGGCCCAGCGGACACACATCTCAGTGTCCTATCCCGCAAAGGGCCTCTTCAGAAGCAAGTTTTATACCTATACTCCGTTAGGGGCCGGAGCGGTAATGAGCCCCAGCCGCCCATGACCGTGACCAGCTCAATGACACGCTCTTTGCTGGCTTTCCTTCTTTCTTGTTACTCACTTCTGTGTCTTAGAATCATCTCTCAGATTAGCTCCCTGCCTCCAAGCCTATCCCCAACACTGTTTGGAGGAATATAGCCTAAGGTACAGTGTTTAACACCAATACACCTTTGGGTGGCAAGGGAGCCTTAAAAATTGTAATACGAATAATTACTATAAAAGCTAAATTATATATTTTAGTAGTTGTCTCAGAATTATGTTCCTTAATCTTTACCTTGATCAAGGTTAACCTGGGATAATCCCATGATACTATCTTCCTAAAGAAGTACCACATTCTCATGGTAATGGCAGCCCAAAGAAAACATCTGGTTCCGCTCTCTGGCCTTGACCCTATCCCAATTTGAACAACTGGTGAGGTGGCTGATGGTTTTGATTGAGGCTGACAAAGTACAGCCCGAGGGCCAAATCCAGCTCTGCCTGTTTTTCTTAATAAAGGTTTATTGGAACAAAATCCAACCCATTTGTTCACAAATTACGTGTGGCTGTTTTCATGCTACAGTGATAGTGTTGAGTAACTGCAAAGAGACATATATTTATCCTATAGATATATATTTATTCTCTACAGAAAAAGATTACCTACCTGCACTTTAAATCATTGGTTGCCACATTTATAGAGTCCCAAAAGCAAAATTTCAAGAAAAACAAAACAGAGAATAGACAAAGTTTTGCCAACAACACTTCCCCACTCTATTTACCCTGATAAATAGAAGACAAAAATGAGATAGGCAGTTAGTTCATTAACTTCTTTTTACAAACAATAGGACATTTCATCCCTAAAAAGTAGAAAGGTCATTGCGTCAGAACAGTGAATTTTGTATCCCCAGAGAGGGCTGTGGATAAACTCAGAACAACTGCCTATCCCATTTTAATGGTTTTACGGCACCATCATGACTCAAAATTATTGTACTAACTTATTTTTGCTGTTTATTGTCTTTCTCCCCCATTAAAACGTAGACTCCATGAGGACAACGACCAGGGCCGCCCACCCAGTGTAAAGCACCATGCTTCAGAACCATGGTCCATCGGTCACTATTTGTTCAATGAAGGACTGAGACAAGAAGTGTGCCGATTGGGGTGCACAGGGGCAAATGTCCTGAGAAAGGCAGACATGGGAAGCCACCATGCGGAGCGGTAAGGCCTGGGTCCAAGGGGAGGAGTATGTGTACCCACCATAGGGATATCCAGCACAGGGGACTCTGTGAGCGCGCCCCGCTCTGCTCTGTCGCCAGGGGTAAGATAGTGACAGGCACATGAAAGGCATTCAACAAATGTTCATGGACTCAATGGCCAGCCTGACTAAAGGCACTTACATTGAATTAAAAAGAGGAGGGAAAAAAGAAAACTCTTTTGGTAAGACAGGCTGTGTATTTCTCATTTTCTCTGGACTAAGGAAAACGTTATTGGAGACATTAGCACTCAGGATACAGTGGAACTCCTTGGGACCTGGGGAGGAATGCCATCCAGGCTTAGAGCTTAGCGGCAGGCAGGAGACTGCCGGCAAATTTCCTCCTAGAGAACGGACCTGCGCTGGACCCTGCGGAGGAGCCACACCCTAAGTGAGTCGTGCCTGGCTGTCTTAGTAAGCTGGCCATTCTTGCTGGGGGAAGCATGTGGTATGGGTGCGTCATTTGCCCCTGGTCGAACACAAGGACTTGGTGATAATGCAAAGAACCCTGGGCTACCCCAGTTGGCAGCCATTAAGCCAGACAGGAGACCTAGGTCCCAGGCCCACGTTTCGACACCAGGAATTCAAAAATGGGATGACTACATGAGCCATTTTGACTCCAGGAGAATCAGAAAACAAAACAAAAATCACAGGAGAAAATCCCTACATCGTTTGGGGGGAAGCTTTTATACATGAGTGAAATATGGAGGAATATGTGCTCATGCACAGGAATCAGAAATAATGGGTTCAAGCCCTGGTCCCAGTTCTTAGTGGCTGGATGGCCTTAGGCAAATGACTCAACCACTCTGAACTTCTTTTCATGGTGTATAAAATGAAGATAAGAACAGTTGTCCCTAAGGGTTGCAATGAAGATTGGACATGATGTATGCAAGTGGCACATAGCAATAAATTGTACAGTACATTTGCTACATGTATTTTGATACATTTTAAATCAGAATCGTAAATTCTCATAGTACTGACATGTATACCCACACACGCACTGCCCTGATAAAGCCTCTGGGGAAACAGTTGCTGACAAGATACATCTAGAAGAAGAGATCCCACCTGATCAAGTGATTTTATGAGGCATGAAATCCTCAGGGGAAGGATCTTTGGGGAGCCACCAATATGAGAATTGGCAAATCCTTTCCCAGAGGGCAAGCTTTATTGTTTTTAATGTCCATGCATTTTAAATACACAAGCATTTTTTCCCTTCTGAGTTAGAAAGATGATCAAGGCCGAGGCCTCCCTGGTCCCTGAGAGCTACAAGTTCCCTTGGAGCGCAGCGTGTGGAAGTGAATACCACCAACGCTCCCTTAACATCCAGCATTTGCTGATCATGGATGAAGTCCCAGCGTATGCTTATTTAAGCAAAATCCTGCTGGGCAGGTATAGGTGTTCTCTCTCCTCGTTTAGACACCGGAGGAAAAAGAAGAGGAAACGCAGCGTGCAAATGGCCAGGGCTCAGACTGACTTGCTAAACCCTCAGAAGCCTCCCTAACTGTGCTAAGCCACCTTCGATGCTTGTCCCTCTGAGCCCTCGAGGACCTCAGGCCCTCATTCACTTCCAGCGCCTTCCCTGGTCAGGCCCGGGTATGTATTTGTCTCTGAATTCCAGGACAGCAGCATTCCTGGCACTGGGTAGAGTGTCGTAATCGTGGGAAGAAAGGAGGAAAGACGGATGGAAGGGGTGGCGGGGAGGAAGGGAAAAGGGAGGGAAGGCGGGCGGAGCCTCCGTCCGGCAACGCTGTTTTAGTCCCTGTTGTTTCCTATGGTAACAATCACCAAGTTCGTATCATGTCAGCTATTTCTTTTCTTTTTTTTTTTTTTTAAGATTTTATTAATTTATTTATTTGAGAGAGAGAGAGAGCATGGGGGGGGTGGCGGGCAGAGGGAGAGGGAGAAGCAGCTTCCCTGCTGAGCAGGGAGCCCAATGTGGGCTCATCCCAGGGTCCTGGGTGAGGACTGCCTGAGCCACCCAGGCGCCCCACAAAATATATTTTCTTGTTTCTTAATGGCTGCCCTGGGAAGATGGCAAGCCCCACGAGAACAGGTCTCTATGCGCGCGTCGCTTACCTATAAATTCTCTACGCGCCTCAGTAAATGCAGACACCTGAGCACCCCTCGCCTTCTGAGGATAACATGCCTGTACCACTTCTTCTTTTTAAAGAGAAGCCGGTTGTTAAACATTTACCAGCATTCCACTTCCCGGCACCGTGGGGAAGGTTCTGCTACTCCACCTGGAAACCGAAGAGTCGCCGAGGCCATATCCGACATGCTGAATTGAGGACTTGTTAACATTTGCAAAGTGATTGCAGAAAGTAGTAGATCATTATTTGCTTCATGTAAGAAATATTTCTAGTGCTGCTGATTGAATGTTCAAGAAACGATTAAAGGGCTTGGCAATGTTTCTCCCAAATATCTTTTGCATGAAAAGCCTCAGAGATTGGTTAATTATAGAGGCTACGCATCAGTCTCTCCAGACAAGGGCATTTCCAAGCCCCCACGGTGCCCGTCCCAGATGCGAACGCGCATTGGCTCTGTGGGCAGTAGTGTCGCTGGGGCCTGGGACGCCTCTCCTGAGGGCCATTACCGCAGCCCGGCTGACACCCCCATGGAAACAGCCCTCAGGCGCTGTTTATAACATCGAACACCTGGGTTCCTCATTCAGGCAACTGGCAGGAAGCTGCCAGTTGATAGAGTCAGAACTCAAGGTTGCCCCTTAACCCCTCCCTGGCCCTTGCTCTGACGTCTCCCAGCCCTGCCAGGTTCTGCCCTAAATGTCTGTGGCATGCTCGGAGCGGAGCATCTTTCCCTGGTCGGCACTGCCACTCCCATGATCTCGGGCCTGGTCTGGCCTCTCCCCTCTGCTCGTACCCAGCATCAGTCCGTCTGCTAAACTGCAGCCAGGGTGACCTTTCCAAAATGGAAACCTGACCTTGTCACAGGACCCCCCTCCCCCTGTTGCTTTCAATGGCTGCCCATTGCTCCAAGACAAACACCGAAATCCCTGTGGGGGCAGCCAAAGCCGCAGTGGCTCTGGCACCACTCAGCAGCTCCTGGGATCCTCCTCCTTCCGCTAAGCAGTATTTCTCCCCGCACAGACACTTCCCCCAGGCTGGGCCTTCTTCCTGGAATGCTTTTCCCTGCCTACATCTTCTGCAGGTCTGTTGTCAGTAAGCCTCACTACTCCTCCAGACTGCGGCTCAAGCATCAAGCTATGAAGGAAGGCTCCCAGGACCTGCATCTGAAGCTGATACCTTTCCATATTCATTTGTTCTTTCGTCCGTTTGTTCATTCATTCATTCATTCATTGTTTGCTGAAGACCTACCACACACCAGCACTCTTCTAGGCCCTGGGGATACAGGAGCAAACCGGTCGGACAGTAATATGTGCTTTAAGGGAGCTTATATTTCAATGGAGAAGACAAGGCACAGATGAGCAAAACACACTAGTCAGCACACCTCACACAACTGCATTTTCATAGCACTCCCCTGTTTTGAATTATTTCTGAACTGACAGTGACCTCCCCTGCCAGGGGCTCTCTCAGGATCGGAGCTCCCAAGAGAGCAGAGACTAGGTTGGCCTCACGAGTAGCTGTAACCTGAGCAGGTGGTCGGTCCTCCGCGACATCACAGGTATTGACGGACCCCACTTAGTCCCCAGGTGAATCTCCCTGAAGTTAAGTTACTAGAGTGCTTGGGGCTTAGGAGGGACAGACGCTAATGAATGAATCTCTCTTTCGCTCCCCTGCCCTTAGGGAAGATTTCCTGCAGCCCCTCTGGCTGTAATTCTGAGTCCGAGCAGGAGTCAGCAAACTTTTTTCTGTAAAGGGCCAAATAGTAAATATTTTAGGCTTCGTGGGCCATATGGTGTCAACCCTATTGTTACAGCACAAGCTCAGCCACAGATAATTATATAAATGAATGGGCCTGGCTATGGTCCAATAAAACTATTTAGAAAAACAGGCTTCAGGCAAGAATTGGCCCAGACGCCACAGTTTGCAACCCCAGATGCCCAGAGCTTATGCCATTTGAAGGCAGAGCCTGTGTGGCCTGAGACGGCTCTGGGTTCTGCTGCTAGGGTCCAGCCACTTTCTGCAGGTCCTACGTTAGTAGACAGGAAGATGACCACAGAAGCTCAAGTTTGGGCATTTGCAGGTACCACCTCGTACAGCCCATGGAAAAGCCGTTCCCTGCCACCCTGAGAGGAAAGAGACTTTGGCCTGGAGGCCGCATAAGGCAAGGATGGGAGCTGCCACATTCCTTGCAGGGTCCCCAGGCTCCTCCAGAGGCTGAGCTCATTTCCTGGCCCTGCCCAGGCATGTGGCAGGGCTGCCCTCAGCTGAGCAGCTGCTGCCCTGCACCCCAGCCCGGCCTACACTCAGCTGGGAGACACAGGGGCTTTGTGCTTCTGGAACAGATTGGGTGACGCTTGCTGGGGCCTTTGAAATGAGACATGACATGTCAAAACGTGCCCATTGCTAATGCTAATTTTCAGGAATTTGACTTCTGTTGGCAAGTGACAGAGAAAAAGCAATCACTTTTTTTTTTTTTTTTCTGGTATGTGTGTGTAATTATGTTTACCCTGATCTTTGGGATCTGAGGCTATGGAAAACAAGTGATCTGAGGCTTACCTATTGGTAGGGGCTGGGTGGGCGGATTAATCTAGTATTTGTGGAAGCAGAGGACATTAATTCTAGCATTAGCACTCTGTGAAGACCATGCTGGGTGTTAACTGTTCAGAGCAGTTGTAAGAACATCACACGAATTCCAGTTGGTGGTAGAGGTGACAATGTCCCGTGTATAAAAGTACTCCAGGCAACAAAGCTACGGAGCTAACACTACCCTGAAGTTGTAAACGCTCTGAGAGCTAACTCAGTGCTCCCGGAGTCTCCTGCAGGGCTGAGGACGAGACGTTATTGTGAGGTTCTGATGATACTCACTTTGTTGGTGAGCAACACTGAGGGAATGACAAGGCCCAGACTGTCGCTGTACTCCAAGGGTACTGACGCTCTCAGTAGAACACGTGGCACAGTGCACTGGGGCCTGCCTATTATCCAGTACTCCCAGAGCCCCGTGACTGCGATGTTTGGGGTGCACCAACCCTCTGGTGTACCCACGTCGGCTGTACTCAAAGCTACAGTGTGTCACTTCTCTGGGTGTAACTATTACTCATGGAACAATGATCTGGGGGTCTCAGTGCTCTGGGCACTCCTGGTCACCCAGTGGCACTCTCGGCAGTAGCAGTGTTCTCAGGACGGAGATGTGGATCCCCCCGACCATGTTCTTCCAAAGCAAGTCTCAATCCAGTTCAAACACAGTGATCAGATAGAGGCTTGTCCCTTCCTTTTCAAGTAGCCTATCACTAAAAACTTGACTGTATCAATTTAATTAAGCCTCAAAATTTGTGAAAGCAGAAGTTCCCAGCACAAATGGCTATGGGGCAAGTGGGTAAAGATGAGTATGGCTGGTTGGATGAGTAGTGGGGACTGGTAGGGACTGTGGCAATTTACAGAGCCATGTCCTTCCTAGAGGGGCCAGTAAGCCCTCTTTGCTCTACCGAAATGTGGCCAAGTGGGAATGAAGCCCTAGGAGTGCCCAACCTTCTGAGATTTCAGGAAATGCAAGAAACCTGTTGTTGTTGTTGTTGTTTTTAGATTTATAATTTGCCACTTTTCAAAACATTTTACCAAATAAGATACATCCATGAGCTACATTTGGCCTGGGGCTGCTTCTTTACCACCTCTGCCCAGAAGCCAGAGTTGCAGAATTGGGATGGAGGAGTTTTAGCCCCACCAAGCAGATATCTCAACGTTCAACCTGCTAAGTCAAAGGGTGACCCACTCACTAACGTGAGCCCTGGCTCAGTCTGTGTTTCAAGTCTGAAATGTCATTTCTCCTCTCTAGCCTGCCCTTCGCTGCTTCTCTCAGTAGAGAAGGAAATTGCTTTCTACCCTAACCCAGCATAAAGTCACTACTTGACGCCTAATGAAGGGGATTCTACGGTCCAGCCCATCATCATTTGCACTGTCTGCTCAAGGAGGCATAGTCAGGCCTGGGATGCCTAGGTAGCTACAGAGGAGACCGGCAGCAGGGGACTGTATTGGCAGCATCCTTCAAGAGGATCAGACTCTCTTAGGCATGTGGGCACCTTGCCCACAGCTACGTGGAAACAATGCCAAAACCACTGGTCACTTGATTTGATTCTGTCCAACTGATTATTGTAATCGGATGACAGACATATTTCCCTCTCCTTTTCAACTGGTGATGGAGGGTGATGGATCAGGCTCATGACTCATTCTTCGGGGCAGTTACCTAATGGGGAAGATTATCTCCTTTCACAGGCAAGCTGTGCCTGCCTTTTGGCTGCCTAAAGAGTAAAACCAGGTCCAAACGAAATCAAATGCCAGGAAATTTCAGAACTTCCCCCCATCTCATATGGCATTGTCTACAAAGGTCTTTCAAATGTTCCCTGCTCTATTACTCAGAGTAAAACACAGAGTAATACTCAGATACACAGTTGCAGAATAAGACAGAAAAGAACCAGCTACAATGGGGAATAAAGGAGGAAAGAAAAGACCGAAGATACTCAGAGCAAAATGGCGGGACTTCCCCCTGGGGGAGCGTGGAGCAAATACTTGGGAATGAGGGACTAAGTGGATTTTGATGGAACTACTACTACACTGAAGTGCTTTAAAATATAGAAGCTGTAGATTCAGAATTTTGTAATGCTGTGAATGGAGCCCTCTTCTGGAGAAATTTTTCAACAGGTATTGAAACAAGATCAAAACACACAGAGATGGACCTCCACGGGCAGAAAGAAATAGGAAGCACTGTGGCTATGTAGCTGATGTGACTGTCACGGAACCCAGAGTTTGCCATTTTCCTTCCCTTCTACCTCAAAGAAACTAACTGGGCTCTCCAAGCAGCTGTCTTTTTGGAAGGAGGGAAGGGGAGAAGGGTATTCTCAAGAACCTAGCTGTACTCTCACCCAAACAGTGACGCTCAGGCTGAGAGTGCGCGTTCCCGTGCAGATGCTGATACTCTGTGTACTGTTACTGGGGACATCGGTTTGCTGGGCAATTCCACTGTCACACATAGGAGATACTTCTAGAAGGAAATAGGTTTTATTTAATGGAAAACCCAAGGGCTAAAGATAGAAAAGGAGAGCAGGGAGGGAGGCAGAGCAGAAGAGATTAGCTAAGATGACTGTTGGGCTTTTAATATAGACTGTGGCATTACATAAACCCCAGATCACATATTCAGCCTTGCCGTTTATTAAATCTCTTTGGGGACTTGCTAAAAAAAATGGTTCAGACATGTGAACTCTGCCACTTTGATTCTTTTCACAACTTATGTCTCTGTTTCCCCAGTGCTTTTGAAATCTTCCTGGCTGTCCCATGTTGAAGCCATCCCAGGGCAGGGGGTGCTCTCTGCTGCTCCTCCCATCGTATTTTCTCCTGATCAGAACCGTCTGCAAATAAACACTGCCCTTAAGATATAATACATGATGTTTCGGGGGTACTAAAAAAAAGAACACTGAATCTCATTTGAAGTCCTGAAAATCAAGATTCTGACCCCAACAAAGAACTCCCCATTTTAAATCAACATCTCAGAATTCTGTGGAACATTTTTGGTCACTCCCAAGTAACTGCTCTCTAAACCTGAACCACTCCCTAAAATCCTAATTCTTGGGGGATTACTCATTCATTGTTAGAACTTTTGGCTAGTTGCAAGCGATACCCAAAGATGGGTGGGGGGTGGGAATCATATTTACAGTGTAATTTCTATGTTGGGACTCCTTAATCTGTTCCGCATTCATTATTTATCATAGCTAAATGCCAGAGGCCACTTCTGGGACAGCCTTTCCCAAAACACCCCAGGGGAGAAGAGAGGTGACTGTTCCTTGACTTTGCCAGCTTCCAACCATTGTTGTTTAGAATCCTTCCTCCCCCTTCCAAAATGCCTAAAACAGCAACCAGCCAATAAACGTAGAGATTGATGGCTTCCAAAGCCGGACCCAGAGTATTACAACTGCAGTGGAAAAACACGTACATGCTTGCCTGAACACCACTTAGGACCAAGTGACTAATTTGCTTTATTACATTGTTTTTCCCTTTCCTCTGTTTTCTCTCTGCCTTGAAAAAGTTTTGGTTTTGCCTGTTGACTCAAAAGCTCCAAGACTTTCTCCACTTCTCACTATGACAGACAGAGCTGTGTGCACTTATATCTCTTGCCGATCAAGTGAACTGCACCAAAACGATTTCTCTGCAAGGTGCTGTTGCAACCAGGATATCAATTAGTGTCCTAATGTGGATGTTTGCTCTGATTATGCATGACGATCTAAGAGAGAAATAAGCCTCAGAGAAGAGGCAATTCAGTTCCCGGTAGAACCTCTGCTCCCCCATGCTAAGGACCCGAGTGAGCTGACAGCCTTCAGACCCACCTGTGCCATCTGGGCCCGAGGAGAGAAGACACACCAGTTGCTTTACAAAAGGTATCAAGTGAGAAGTCCCGCGTGCACCGAGATTGCTGGGTGCTGCCATGCGGTCCGCCTTGCTCAAAGGGACGCGTCACTTTGGCAAGCCCTGGAATCCTAACTGAGGTCCAAGCATGCTGAGAGAGAGAAAAGGACCGTAAAGTCCCCCGGGAAGGGCTGGGGTAAGTGCTCCCAGATGCTAATGGTTCCCAGTGTGCCAAGCCTCATGATAAATGCATTATCTAGGACATCCTGTTGAATGCAATTAATCTACCTGGCAATCCCAGGAAGGTGATAAGATTATTTTACAGTGGAAAATCAGAAAGCTCAGAGATAGTCAACAACTTGCCCAGGGTGGTACGACCAGCCTAGGGTAGAGAGGATCTGTCCAAATCAGAGGCGTCCTCTGAACCACCCTACTAAATGGGGATAGATATACATGCGTACAGCCTCAGGGACACTCAGACTCCAGAAGTCTGGAAAACTCATTCATGGCCAGACATAGGATTTGTGGCAGGACTTAAGGTTACAGAGACCCCCAAGACACTCAGCCAGCAAAGCCCCAGTGTTAGAGAAGTCAAACGGCGCAGTCCTGAATGGGGGCTGTGTATTCAGGCAAGACAGAAATCCTAAGTGGGGGAGGGGCTCAACAGTCCAGCACCTTTCCCTGCCCCCAGGCACTGGCATCCACCCGCTAGCCCCCACTTTACTTCATTGCCATGGTCACTGTGTTCCTGGGACACTGGCCCATGTCCAAAGTCTAACCCCAGCATGGATCTAGCAGTGGCCTCCCTTAGAAGGCTGCCTCCATCTCCACATCCCAGCCGGCCCTTGCCCGGATCCTAGCTGCCTCCCCACCAGCCCCCTCTCCCCACCACACACACACTCGCGCATGTGCCCGTTCCCTTGGCACTCAGGAGTCCTGGCCAGGAACTCAACACCCATTCCTAGCACCCAGCGACACTCCCTGTCTCCTTCGCTCCTCTGTCTGGCCCTGCCTTGATCTTACCCACCCACTTGTAGGCTGCCAGCCCAGCCCGAGCCCCATAGGCTTCCCGGGAGGCCTTGGGGGACTGGGTCACAGTGCTCTCAGAAACCACAGGCCCCAGAGCAGGGCTGGGCGTGCCCCTCAGCCGCCAGCACCTCGGTCTGGCCTCCTCGGAGTACTGCTTTCCGGCACACAAACTTCCCGAGATCTTCCAGATACAGAGGTGGTTGCCAGAGAACCAAGTCTCCATCGCACCCCACCCCCCACCCTCTCCCGGGTCACCGGCCCTTCCCTCCAGCCTCAGCGCTCCGAGGGTTAACAGGCAGCTGCAGCCCTGGTGGGCAAGGCTTGAACTTTTCTCTGCGCTCCGCGCCCGCCCGGGAAGACAGCAGAGGCGGCAGTCGGGGCTCGGAGCCGGAGCTACAGCTGGCTGGACAAAGGGGGCGCGGGGGGCTGGGGCCTGCGTCCCGGCGGGGGGAGTGTGGCGGGGGGACGCGCTCCGGGCCCGAGGTCGGGAGGAAAGGAGCCCCGATGCGGGCTCGGCCAGAGCCAGAGCCTTTGAGCGACAGCAGCAGCCGGGCTGCAGCGCTAGGCTGGCGGGAGGCGCCTTCCGGAGCGCCGTGGGGCTGGGCGAGGGGGCCCGGGCGCCCGGGGAAGTGGGCGACGCCAGGCCGGCCTCTCCAGCCCGGCAGCCGGCGATCCGGACCGGAGCCCTGCTTCCCCGCTCGGCGCCGCGCTGGGGGGGGACCGCGACTCCTTTGAGTCGCCTCCAACTGAGTCTTTCTCCAATGCATGAGCCTCCGGAGGAGGCGAATCAAAGTTACCCCACTTGATGTAGGCGAGAATGTCGCCCCTGATTGCAAAAAAAAAAAAAAAAAAAAAAAGGACTCGGGAGCTCTCGCCTCCTCCTCCAAACGTACACACACACACACACACACACACAGGCAACCCGGAGTAAGAAACAGGGGCCCCCTAGGATCCCCGGGGCTGTGAATGACCTCCCTTCAAGCCCCAGGCTTCCTTCGCTGCCGCGCCCCAGAGTCCCCCGACCCCCGAAAATCCCCTCGCCCTGCCCGCACCAGACGATCCGAATGCAGAAACGGGGCGCGGGTTGTGCCCCGCAGCCCCTCTTCCCTACCTGGGACAGGAGAACGCACAGGAGGAGCGGAGTTCTCGGCTGCATTTTGCCCGACTAGAAGCGCCCGGCGGCGTTTTCATTCATGCACTTGGCTGCACTGAGCATATTTTCCGTGGGAGCCAGGCTTTGAGGAGAGGCTCTGCCTCACCAGCCAGCCAACTTCCCAAATAGATCAGCGGCAGCATCACGAAAGCATTGGGTAGAGGCTGATGACCAGGACCAATGGCTTTACAAGACGGATTCCTTCATAAAGCTCCCTCGTTTTGCATGGCAGATACAGGGCGAGCACCTCGCACAGAGCGAGCCCCTCGGAGGAGGCAGCCCGTTTGCTTTTTTGGACTGTTGGGGCCCAGCCTCACAAATCAGGCTGGGCAACGCCAGCCGATTCCACTTTTGCAGAGAATGGAATTGCACCGGGGACTGGCGAGCACTTCCAGCCCAGTGCAAAAAGATTCTCCTTATTAAAATGTTAATAAGAGCCACTTTAATTCCAATAAATCAAATAAAATGACCCCAGCAGTTCCAGCCCTTTCCACGCCTGGAAAGACTTGGAGGTGGATTTTTTTTTTTTTCTTTCTTTCTTCCTTTTTTTTTTTTTCTTTTCCTCTCCTAATGTGGCCCAAGTCATGATGGTGTTTGGTGTTTCCTAGCCATCTCACAAATCACAAAGACGACAGATCAATTCTTGCTTGTAGAAAAAAATCCATCAAGGGGCAATAGATTTTATTAACTGCTCAGGTGAGAGTCTGACTGGCTGCCTATTCCACAAATGTGCATCTGGCACCAGATTTGGAGCCATGATTTAAGGAAACTTTCTTTTTTTTTTTTCTATATGGATGTGATTTTTCAGAAACTCCTACCAATCCCAAGGGACTGAGAATAGTCATGGCCTTTGCTCAAGGGGTTTTGTAAGTGGGGGAGCTATAGGAATTAGGGTAAGAGGGATATATAGGTCTACCTTTCCCAGTAGGAATCTAAGAATACACAGTAAAGATCTCACTTTGTCATTTCCATGCAGCCTCCTTCTAAAAAGGATTTAAGGTATTTTAAAATAAAGGCATTTGTGCAACAGAATTGATGAAAACAAAATAAAAAAAATCCAGTCTGGGAGGAAAAATTCAGAAAACCAAAATGCTTAACAGAAACTCTTATTATATTTGCTCTGATTTGGATCTGAGCTTCCTGGTGGCCAAAGCAATAAGAGAAACATGTAAGTTATATAGTTCTTATTATAGAAAAATGTACACAAATATCTACTGGTGAAATTTATCCCTGGGGCTGAACAGTAGAATACATGTATTGTAGGACATCTCATAGAGCAGGACACTGAGCAATGGACCATGCTGAGATCTAGTGGATTGGGCTATATTCCCAGCACCTGGCACAGGGCCTAGAACATGGAGACAGTCATCAATGTGTGTTAAATAGATGTCTAGACCTAATCAAAGTGGCAGGGGGTGGGTGACAGAGAGTCTGGAGCCATACTGCCTAAGCTTAACCCCCAGTTCTGTCGCAGATAAATAAATTACTTGCACTTTCTGTGCCTGTGTTTGTTCACTAGCTAAATGAGAATATAAATCATACTGAACTTACAAGGTCGTCCTGAGGATTAAGTGACAAAATGACCACTCAATAAAGGTAAACTGATGCACTTTTAAAAATTCCTTCTTTGCCAGCTATTTAGTCCCAAGGTCACCTCGCGTGTTCCCAAGGTCACAGACAAAGCTGTGGTGCTATCTGGCCTCCTTGCTGCATTATCTAGCGCTGGCCCAACAGACGGCACTGGTCGCCCAATGGCCTCCAGAAAAGCCCAGGAAAGGTGGACGTTGCTGCTTCTTCCAGTTCCTTTAACTTTCCATCCTCTTTACTAAGTAGGAGCTGGCCCTGAACCTTTGAAAGGGGCAGTCACAGTGTTTGATATAGATGGCTGTCCCTGCTTGGAACTCATGTGTGGGGACCTAGAACCATGTTGCCTACCATTAAGAGTAAAATGGGGTATTTGGGAATTGGGCAGGCTTCAAATCAAGGCATCCGGAAACACCTCGTTTTCTCTCCATTGCACAGCAGGAGCCGTCTTGTCCGTCAGGGGCCAGCTGAGCTAAACCCACGGATTCAGCAGGCGCCAAGGCAGACAGGGAGCAGAGGACAGCTTGGGAGACGATAAACCACTAGAAGGGATAAAGATGGCAGAAGTCATCTAGCCACACTTCCACAAGCAGTTGGGACAGCAGACCTTAGGGCAGGGTGAGCAAGGCTGCACTTGCCCCAAGTGTGAAACCGTATTTTTGATTTTGTAGTTCGGCCGGCCCTTTCTGGGGTGGCTCCATGCCTTCAGCCTCGCTGCTGCTCACCCTGTAGGTCTAATATTCTCCTTTCCTGGCCGGTGCAGGGTTGCACTTGCCAGCCCCCTTGTGGTCAGCATGGGGCTGTGTGACCACTTAGAGCCAATAAGCTGTGAGCAAAAGTGTCAGGTGTCACTTCACCGCTGGAGCATTTAATCGCCGGTGAGAGACCAGCTGGTTCCCTAGACCAGGGACCGGGATGGGAATGTGTGCCGGTGGGGTCAGTCGGGGTGTTCCCGGCAGCAACAGCTGCCAGAGGCAAGGAACCGAGATGGACAGTGGCGGTGGAGGCCTCCGCCAACCCCAGGGCAGCTCTGCGGCAAGAGAGGCCTTCCATTCGGAGAGGACCCTAAGTCGGGGGCTGTGCCTTTGTGCCCTAAGAGGCCAGCTGTTGGATGTGCCCCCAAGGAGGCGAGTCATCTATTGTGAGGTTTGACTTGGCCAAGAGCAACATTCCAATCTGACTTCGGCTTCATCGTCTACATACAAAATGAATGCACTGACCCACAACAGATAACAGGATGCTGTGAGTCCCAGACTGCCAATGACTACACACCCTGGTGGTACCAGTGAAGACAAGGGCACATCTGCAAAAACTCCACCGACTCGGTCTCCGGACGGTACCTGTGCAGGCATTCACCAAGGTCCTGGGCTTTTCTCCTGAGTTACTGTCCCAGCAGGCAGAGTGGCTCCAGCCACCACATCTGAGTCCAAGCGAGCATGCCCTAGACCCTCTCCCGTACCCCCCCTACTTCCATCCCCACAGCTTAGATTTTAACGGCCAGGAGGAGTTAACTTCAAGAGTCTTCTTAGGCTTTAAGGCTCATCTTTAGAAACCCACGAAGTCTAGGAAGGCAGAAAAGATTTGTCTGCAAAAATGAGACTTAGTTTAGGATCTCCAGACTCTACTTACATGGGGCAAGTTGCTTTTACTCCCCAAAGCTCAGTTTATTCATCAAGAAAATGGGAATGATAATACGATAGTGCTACAAGAGTTGCTGTAAAAATGGATGCTACTTTTCCCCCTCAATCCCCTACTCCCATCCATTCTCAGAGAACATGCATTTCACCAAACACAGGATATCATATTTTGTTCAATAAAGACAGAAGAAAAATCATTTCACTGCAGTGATAAAAGGCCCCTGAAGAAGAAATCCATTTGGTTTTTTTGCATTTTCCCTTCAACTCCCTAATGGGAATCTTTGGCTGCTGGACAGATCGATGGTGGCAAGTGAGCGCTGAACCTGGGAACCACCCCCTAATGGCCCCTGCTTTACCACCCTGCACTCCAGCCCCCCACCAAGCCCCCGGCTGCTTTTGCCCAGAACCGAGGTCTGCCTCTGGACACGTACCATGTTCACACCGCTTTCTCAGGCACATCAGGCTGGCTCTGGGGCTGACAAAATCAGCCAACATAAAGTAGCTGTATCCTGAAGGCCCAGGTGGGGAAACTGCTGCCTCTCAATGACATGGGTGAAGACATCATTTCTGGCTGCGTGGAGGTTACCATGCACGTGCGTGCCATGGCTGGGTGTTACGTGTACAAGCACACGGCTGTGTGTGCGTAGTGAGGTGCATGCCGTACCTCCCGGCAGAGATAACTTACTCAAATTTTGGTGCCCTTTGAATGTGCTTCTGTGATGAGGCATTTGTACAGAACAGTGATAAACCAGAGATGCCCTTATGAGACCCAAGAGTTAGGAGTTCTGCCAGGAGCCCTTGATAATGGGGAGATGCTAGGACCGCCAGGAGGGAAGCCCACATTGAACAGCCTTATGGACAGAGCACAGTGCTGAAGCTGCACCCCTCCCAGTAGGACAGTCTGCTCAAAAACATCTGAGACTATGACGCTACGCCATCCCACAACACCCGGCCACCCAAAAGTAGCATCCTTGATTGTTCCTGAGCCACAAACCTGTTTTGTTTCCCCAGAGACCTTTATGTCACTTCATCTTATAAGTGGTCACTTGTGTTCCTGCTCCATGTCTCACCCTAGCCTGCATCTCCAGCTTTTACTCCTTGACTTCGGGTTTGGCCCCATGAACTTGATGTGGCCGGTGGAATGAAGCAGAAGTGATGAGGAGGCGGTTATAACCCCAGGCCCCAAGAGGCCCTGTGCGTTTCAGCTTGCTCTCGCCAGGGCCTCTACAAATGCCTTCATGGGCGAGCTCATTGGTTGCAGGAGGAGAGGCAAGCACCCCCATGAGCCCAGAGGTGCTTAGGTAAGCCCAGCAGAGCCCTACCCCGATCATCTGACCTATAGGCATGTGAAGTAAAATTAAATAATTGCTATAAATTTGGAGGTGGTTTGTTATATACCAAAAGCTAACCAATCCTTGCATTTGTTCACTTGTTATTTGTCTACCTCTCTAGAAATGGAAGTCCTGTGTCTTTCTGCTTCTGTGGGCTCAGCTTCTGGGACACTGGCATATAGTATGTGCCCAAATGATTTTTGCTGAGAATATAGGTTAAGTGGGTTCTATACTGAAAACTGTGTGATGCTGGTGTGAAAACTGCCCCCCCTACCTATACTGGCCTACCAGAGAGGCTTCCTAATGGTGACAGTTCAGTCCTGCCACATGGAAAGGATGCTATGACCTTGACAGTCTCCATCCCATGTGGCCATCTAATTCATCCTACAGCAAGGCGAGGTCTTCTGACGATAGTCTAGGCCAGAATCAGACAAAGTAAGGAACATGCTCAGAGATGTTTGGTGAGGAATACTTGGGGTCTGACAGCCTTCTGAATTTAGGCAATGTATAAAGAGCCCAGACATCTAAGACTAAGACAGGAAATGCTCCTTTGGCTTTGGGGATACTGCATGAAGACGGTGCCTTCACTGAAGGCAATCAATACCATCGTGCCTTCCACACTTGCAAGGAGATAAAATCGGGAGTGACTTTTAGGCCATCTCAGCTCAATGGCCTCACTGTCTTTAGCATTTCAATCCCTCCTTAGTAGCAAAATTGGGCTTTCAGACACCAATTTTATCCTGTGAACTAGTAGCCGTTAAAACCCCCCTCTAGGTGTCTCCCTTACCCAAAATTAGTGACTGGGGTTATTTCTACACAGAGAATCCTCTCAGCATTAATTTTGGTAGAGCAGTGGTTTTCAAAGTGTGCCCCTGGACCAGTAGCATCAGCACCCTTGGGAATAGGCTAAAAAAAGTGAAAATTCTCAGGTCTCCCCCAAGATCTACTGATTCAGAAACTCAGGGATGAGGTTTAACTGTGTATTACATGCTCTGTGTCTGCCCAGTTTAAGGATCATTACTGAAGAGAATTCTCTAATACTCACATATATTCATTCATTCATTCATTCATTCAAGAAACATTCGTCAAGTGCCTATTGCATATTAGCCACTGAGCAAGGCAGCAGAGAAAGAAAGGCAAAGGCATGGTTGTATACTTGAGAAAAAGTGACTCCCAGAAAGCCATCATTCTGTAACAGTCGGCTACAGGAGGTGCTGAGAGTCAAGGTAGCCAGAGCTATGAGGGATCGGGGACTGTTTACAAAGAGGTAACGGTCCCCTGTAGTTGGTTTCCATTGTATGTCAGAAGCCTCAGGGATCGTTACTTGATCGACGTTGTACTTTTTGTATCTGTCGATAAGAAATTAAATATAAATAGTAACAAAAACCTCCTGAAATTCAACACCTCCTTGTAACTGAACTTGAAGTTTATTCTTTACAATCCCATCTCGGCCTAGCTGCAAATGGCTGTGCTTGTACGTGTGTGTGTGCCCGTGTGCATGTGCGTGCACACACGCATGCGTGCACGGCAGGGGGTGGGGCATTATTTAGAGTTGACGGATAATTCTTAGCGTGCTTTCAGTAAGATCTCTTAACAGTGACAACAGGGCCACTAACCCACGGCCCCTGCCTATCTACTGTCCCCGACAAGGGAAACCTGGGGCTATGGCAGAGGGGAAATGAGGAAGGGAAGGCATCCGGAGGAGGGCTAATGAGCAGACAGAAGGCAGAAGACAGTTCTGGGCTGTTTGGGGTCTAGATCAGGATCAGCTTAAATGTCAACATCTACAGGTCGAGCTTTATCCCACGCACAAAGCAGAATCATCCAAACTATTTAAACAGGGAAGGTTCGATATCTCATTTGTGTTTTAGGAGGATCACTCTGTCTGCTTTGGAGCGTGGATTACACTGAAGGCCATCACGGAGGAAGAGAGACATCTTGGAAGACTATTGTGAAAAATAGAACCAGAGCAAGAAACTCTTTTTCGTTGATTTCTAACCAGTAAGCAATGAGGTATATTGCATGGCAATCTCTCCTGTTGCCTAGCAGTGTCTGGTACATAATAGTACACATAACATGAAGGAAACGTGCTTATTAGGTTACAGGAGATTAACTTTGAGCTCTAATGATTCGCCTCTCCCTGCATCTAATCCTGCTTCACTAATGGCGGAGTGAACGTCCTCACCTTTGACCTTGGGCTTCGCCACGTGGCTCGTTTCGGCTAGCCGAATGAGGTGGTATCGACAGGTGCAGTCTTGAGCCGGTGTCTTACAGGGTCTCACCTGTCTGTGTTCTCTTACACCTATGCCATCCTCGTGAAAGAACATGGCCTCCCTATCTAGCCAGTGCAAGGAAGATGAGGAACGTGAGGCTGGGCCCCCCCCACCTCCCGGGCCATCCACGAATCCGCAGTGAGAAACAAAGTCTAGCCTATCCCCAGCCAACCTGATCTAGAAACAAAGTCTAGATCAGCCAATCCCCAGCCAACCTCTGGCTCAATATGAGTTAATGCTTACTGTTGTGCCACAGATATTGTTGTGATGGTTTGTATCCAGAAACAGCTGACTGATACGTAAATGCACCCCCTTCTTAGGACGACATAGAACTCAGGGAATCGGCTGAAACCTAAATACGTAAATCGAGCAGAGACATTGACATGGGCGTGACCAATGTTTAAGGTTTAACACAAATCCAAGCCTTTAATAATTACTCAACTCACCAAAGATTCCTCTCTTACACCTACCTAATCCAAGTTGGCTGTCTCCTTGCAAATCCCTAGGTTCTCTTTAGAATATTTATTGCAAAGCTGCTGAATCTGTCTCTGGTTGTTTTTCTTATGCTAGCATAATTGTGAGGCCATCACTTAACAATTACTTGGGAAAATTTATTTACAATGCAAGGCAGATCCATGAATGTTTGTAGTGGATAAATTTATTTACAATGTAATCCAAATCTGCCAATGCCTCGAGTAGATAAAATTGTCCTGCTCCTCTAAAAAGCAACCCACCCAGTTAATAGTTTCTATGGTCTTTTATGAATAGTCCAAGGTCAGGCCACCATAATGAGTTTGGGAAACTTAATCTATGGAAGCAAGTTAAGCACAGAAAACTACATTTTAATGATTCTGAATGTGTGACAGCTGCCAGAATTTAACCAAATGAGAGCCAGAAAAGGCAAATCCAAGTCTCTTTTGTTTCTTAAGCTCAGCTTTTACAGAATTAAAACAGCAAGTATGCATTTCCATGACATCAGGAAGGACATCTGCCTTTTCTCCCCCTGGGATACCCTTTCCCACACATTGCCTGGCACAAAGTAGATATTCAATAGATATGGGTGGGATGTATCCGTGAAAGAGCCCAGGTGCATGGGAGAGGTCCTGCTTGGCCCTGCACAGATGGCATCTACCGTACGTAGGTTTACTGAAGCAAAACAAACAGCATACCTCTAGTATCAGCATCCATCTCTTGGAGGAGTGGTTCTCAAAGTGTTATCCTGCTGAGTGAGTGTCCCGGCTCAGTCCCAACACTCTACATCAAAATGTTCATTGTCGACACTGCCCGTGTTTCTACTGTATAAAACTCAGTCCCAACACTCTACATCAAAATGTTAATTGTCTACACTGCCCGTGCTTCTATTGTATAAAACTCAAAAGGAAATATGTCTGAAATCATAGAAGTCTCTCCTGGTACATGACAGAAAGGGGAAACTCGCCACAGCCCACGACCTATCTCCTGACTGCCTCCCCAGCTTCATCCCATTTCTACTCTCCCTTGCTCACAGTGCCCTGCTTTTCTCTCAGGCACCAAACATACCAAGCTCTTCCCTGCTCTGGGTCTTTACACATTCAGTCACTCTGTGTGGAATGTTCTTTCCTCCACTTTCTGATCATCCTCAACCCCCGGAATCTGTTCATATGTCACCTCTCCAGAAAAGCCATCCCTCACTAGCTCATCCTTCAGGAGATCATTTCCTTTTTTCCCTCATGGTATTTTCTATCATTGTCACTATTTTATTTACTGTTTGTTTCTTTCTACGTTCATTTTTCTCACTAGAATAGGAGTTTTGTGATGGTGACGAAATAGCTGTTTATTGGCCATTGACCTCCAGGACCTAGAACCATGGCCAATCCATGACAGGCACTCAATATTCTTTTTTTTTTTTTTTTTAAAGAAATGAATGAACAGATGGTCTCATGGCCAATGAGAGGAGACGGACTGTGGCTCTCCAGACGTATTAATTTCGTGAGCAATACTGTAGTGATCTGATGGTTAATGATGAAAAGACATCGACAGGGAACCACTATGCAAAATACGGCCAAGATTAAGTGTGCTCACTTAACATCTTGTGTTGTATAAAACAAGACGGAGGGTCCATGGGCCATGCGGGTCAACCAGGTGTTCCGCAGTCTATCCTTTCTGCCAAGACCAAGCTCATATAGGCTGTGGGCTGTGCTATGGTTGAACTGAGGACACAGTTTTCCCAAGGTGAATTGGGAGAGGCAGAGGTGAGCCGGGGCACACCTGAGCAAGACCTGGTAGAGTATTTTCAACCTACTTTCTCTTACTTGACACGTCAGGAATTCATCTAGAGCCTTTTCAAAGTGCCAGGTTCTTGTCCATGTAATGAATCTATTGATTCACTTTTTGTCCCCAGGAGACTCTGAAGACCACAGAATGTCAAGAGAGAAGACAAAGAACTCTTGTTGCTTGTCATGGACACTTACCGGTGAAGAGACAGGTCTCTGTGTATTCCCAGAAGATATTCATGACCCAGTTCTGAGGTTTTTTGGGAACTAAACGGTTATTTATTTCTGGACTTATCTATTTTATCGCTCTCAGCTAACATGACTTCCACATCCACAAGCTGTTCCTCTTTTAACAAAGAGAGTAGGACAACTATTTCTTCATTCATTCATTTAGCCACTGTTTTGATAATAAGCAGCAAGATATAGTAAAAACAAAAACTATTTTTCTGGTATTGAGCTAAGTACTTGATCTCTAGATTGCCAGTCTCTTCCAACTCCCCAGTCTGATATCCATATTATTGCCAGAACAATTTTTAAGTATCGAGTATCTATGAGGAAGTAGGCATCGTTACTCAGCAGTTAATAACAGCAACTTTGTGTATTGCCTTCGTTCTGTCACACAGGCTTCGATGGCTCCCCATTGCCTCTAAGCTAAAGTCCAAATCCCTAATTTGTCATTCAATGCCACACGCAAAGATTCTACACAAGCATTCTGCTTTATCTTCACCAACATAGCTCAGACACTAACCATACAGAACATTCTACCATTCATTCCACAGGACCTATGCACATGCTGCTTTTCTAGATTTCTCTCATGAAGGCCTAGTCCACTTAGTGATCCACCGCTCATCATTAAGGACCAACCACCTCAAATTTCACTTCCTCCAGGAAGTTGCCCCAATCCAGGCTAGGGTAATTGCACTTAGAACATTCATTATTCACTTATTGGAGTCCCTCACTGAACAATCATCTACTTGAGGTAAGGAACCAAGTCTTATTCTCATCCATATCCTCAACAATCCCAGTGCCAAGCACACATGGGACTTCAAGAGAACATCTATGCATGGATATGTACATGCATGAAAAATAATCATGAGAACTGTGGTGTGGATTAAGTGTCAGCAATTTTTCCAAGTTCTTCTCATTGAATCACAACCAGCTCCATGTGAAATCTGATCATCCCCTTTTACTGGTGACCTGCCCTGGGGTGGAAAAGAAGAAAGCTGCCCCAGGAGTCCAAGTACCTAAGTCCTAGGCCATCTCCACACCGTATCCATGCCATTATGGAGAACAGATCAGCATTCTCCAAGCCTCCACTTCCTTTCTTGCTAATGAGCACAACCTTTGGAGTGAGAAAGCCTAGGCTTCAGTTCCACTCTATCACTTACTGGAACAGTCTTAGGCAGGCTCCTCAACACATTCCCATCGAGCACTTGCCATCTGCCAAGCTCTGAGCGGCATGAAGGGAATAATTACAGAAATGAGAACTACCGTTAATTGAGAATTGTCTTATTATTTTAAAATGTGCTATTTATTGTCATTTTATTGAAATATTGCATTATTTAAATATTTTTTATAATTAGAATTAAATAATAGCCAAATTTCATTGATAATAGTAATAACTGCTTTATGTACTTTTACGTGTCCCATTCTTTAATATTTGTGACAATTTTTTATTTTTTTAAATCTTTTCAGTGTAACATAATTCATAGTTTATGCACCACACCCAGTGCTCCATGCAACACGTGCCCTCCATAATACCCACCACCAGGCTCAGCAAGCTTCCCACCCCCCGCCCCTTCAAAACCCTCAGATTGTGTTTCAGAGTCCGTAGTCTCTCATGGTTCATCTCCCCCTCCAATTTCCCTCGACTCCTTTCTCCTCTGCATCTCCCCTGTCCTCCGTGTTATTTCTTATGGTCTACAAAGAAGTGAAACCATACTTGTGACAATTTTAACAGGGTTCTATTTCTAGTCCCACTTTAAAATGAGTCATCTAAGGAGTACACATGGAGAAAGGGCTTGAATCCAGACCTCCAAACTATATAACAGAGACTCTTCACCTGGGGCACCTGGATGGCACAGTCTGTTTAAGCATCTGCCTTTGGCTCAGGTCATGATCTCGGGGTCCTGGGATCGAGTCCTGCATGGGGCTCTCTGCTCAGAAGTAAGTCCACTTCTCCCTCTGCCCCTCCCTCCCATCTCACTCATGCTCACTCCCTCTCTCTCACACTCTCTCTCAAATAAATAAACAAATAAAATCTTTGAAAAAAACCTCTTGACCAACTTGCCGTATGTTAACAGACAGACCCTGTCCCTAACCTTTTAAAAGTGCTCACCCCTCTCTGAGTCTGAAGATGCCCCTTTAGTCAAGTGTTGCTGATCGTTTCTGTATCATAGATTGCTGTGCAAATTAAATTATTTGACTCATGCAGAATACACCCTGGCCTCTCTGATGAGTGGATAAGACTAATCACCCATGGATCCCTAGTCCCCGTGTTCTGTGGAATCAGCCCAAACTCAAGGGCCCCCACATACCACCCACACGGCAGTTTAAGAAGAAGAGAACGATCATCAGGGGTTTGGAACCAGCCTCTGGGTGACAGAACTGGGCACCTGTGTGGTTTGGGGGCTGTTAACTGAATTAATGTTTCCCAATATTTTGGTCTCAGCCAGTTCTGTCCCATTGAGAGTATATAAACAGTGGTGACCTGTCCCAAAATGGTAAAATTCTCACTGACCCCAGACAGCCAACACCAGGGAGTGATGGCCGTAGGGCATGGCCACGTGACTTCATGGCCTTCAAGATAGATTCGAAAACTAGATCATATAGACTTGGTTGGACCCCCCCCCCATCTCTCAGTTACATCACAGTCATGGGTTCTTCATCATGGGCAGAAAGTTTGGTGGGCTTGTGTCTTGGAGGAGGGGTTACAGCATAAAAAACAATGATGTCACTGACGGGTAACATAATAGGGTACTTACCCTAGTTACCTTATAGATATTATACTCCTCAATCCTCGGAAAGTGGTTATCATTCCTATCGTCACAAAACACCATCACAATGCTCACAGTATCAGAGAGGTTGGGCGGCCAGCCCATTCTCACTCAGAGCTAATCGAGAAGACAATTAGAGCCCACAGGATAATAACTCATTCATTCTTTCATTTTTCCATTCACTCACTCGATCATTAAAGAAGTATTGATTGTGTCCCTTTTCTGTGCCAAGCACAGTTCCAGAAAATAGAGCTGGGAACGCGGCGGTGAACAAAACAGACCAAAATCCTTGTTTTAGTGGGGGCAGGGAGGAGGAGGCAATGAAAAGCAAATATAAAATGTGAGTAAGGTGGTGGCAAGGATTCTGGTGAAACACAGGCAGGAATGGAAGCAGGAATGCACAGGAAGAGATCTAGAATTCCACAATCGCTAACGCTTATTTTATGATTATTCTGTGCTGGTCATCACTCCAAGCATCCTGCCTGTACGCCCTCATTAAATCCTCCCAGCCACCCTAGGAGGCAAGTCCTATGCTTAGAATCTTGCCTTAGATGAGACGATGAGGCACCGAGGGGTCTTGCCTGAAATTCCGTTGCTAACAAGAGGCAGAGGCAGAGCCAGGACTGGACTCCAAGTGTTCTGGTTTCTGAAATTACTCCCTTACCCAACCAAGTTGCACCGTAGCCCCAGAATAGGCTAGCTTAGCTGGTCAGAACTCTTAGGTGCATGTTTGGAACCTCCTTGTCTTGCTTCTGCTTCCTTCCTCCTTTGTCCTCCCCCGATTTTTTCCTCCCAAGCTTCCACCTTCTTCCGGTTACTAACGGTCCATCCTCCTCCTCCTCCCTGCCCTACGTCCACAAGAGCTGCCCTGCCATTAGATCTCCACCTCGAGAGTGGGACACCTGAAAACTAACCCAGGTCCTCTCACAGCGCTTGACCCCGGTCACTCCGTCGTAACGGAATGAGGTGCTGGGCTAAAAGTCCCCTCCTCGCTAGGGCTGAGCTCAAGGACGCACGAAGAGGGTTAAAAGGACTAACAGACCCATCCTGCTACCGTCCCTGTTTTGCAGATAAAAAAATTGACTGTAAAAATAACCAGAGGACCTGAGCTGGGATTTGACTTCAGGACTGTTTGACCGTAAGCTCTTAACCACTGGACTTTGCCAGGCAGTTTGAAATAGGTGCTTCACTCCATAATGGCTTGAAGAATGAAGGGACAGGTGGATTAGTGAACAAAAGGCTCAAAGAAATGGGCAGATGTGCACAGGCATGAAAGCCGCAGAAAACAATAAAGGTGGTATGTGCATGACAGGGCACCAAGGACCAGCCCGGGCTGCTTGATAAGCAGCTTTGGAAATACACAAGACCAAACACTCTTCCCAAGTATTGCTGTAAATCCAAGCTTGCAATCTCATAGGCAAGCCGACTTCACCTTGTTTTTCAACAGCTGTTTTGGACGGGTCTCTTGCAGGTTTTTATTTTCTTTTATAGACAAAAACAAGTGTGTTTAGGGGACATAATTGGGGGGAGGCACCTGGTCAAACTAAGACCAGTACCTGGGGAGGGAAGCAGCAGTCTTGGGAGAAACAGAAATGCAGAGGTGCTGGGAAAGGGGCTTGTGCCGCTAATCCCTCACACTGTGACTTTACCAGCTTCTAATCGCCTAATAGCAGGGCACATAATTGGCAGAAAAGATTGCCCTGCCCTTTACACATATGTCTGCAATTACTTTTCAGACTGGGGCGATAAGTGGCATGATTGGTTTCCCCGTGCAGGCGCGGCCGCTCCTCGGAGACAGGAGGCCTTTCTCCCAGAGCCGGCTGGCGCCATGGGTCACAAGAGGAACAGCCCCCTGCCGGCAGATGACTTCCATCACTGAGGGGCAAATCCCCAGCTCCTTGCGAGGGTCTGACCTCCCCTCCTGCTCCCTCCTCCGCACACTGCGTCTCACGCCAGCCTCCCTCCTGAGCGCCAACAGCCCCAGCTTGCTCTAGTCCCAGCGTTCATGCTTACGGCACCTTCTGCCCCTAACCTCTTGGGCGTTCTTTAGGTCTCGGCTCATGTGTCACCTCCTCAGAGAAGACTTCCATGAACATCCTCTTAAAACCTCTCTTTACTTCCTAGCCCCAAGTCACACCTGTCACTTCTTTAATTCTTTTTCTTTTTACCACATACCATGGTACAGTGCCTTGTGTCCTTGTCTCTGTTTCCTAACTGGGATGGGAACTCTATGAGGGACGCCCTCTCAATGACACTTCCTCCTCGGTGCTCAGAAGGAAACCTGTGACCGTGTGAACACACACGCATAATGGAAGTGAGTGCTTTGCCACGTCAGCCATGCTCAGACGGAGGGCAGCTCCCGCTCTGCAAATGCTCTCTGTGCCACCCAATGGGACGCGTGCTCTATGCATACAATGAAAGGATCCGAGTGGAAGCTGGAAGCATGCGCTCTTGAGACCTACAGACCTGGGTGACATCCCAGTTCTCTCATTTGAAGATTGTGTCCCTGGGTGACATCCCAGTTCTCTCATTTGAAGATTGTGTCCCTGGACCACTCTTGGACCAGCCTGAGGCCCGGTTTCATCCTCGGTAAATCGGGACTGAAAATAGCGCTCTCACCTGATTGTTGCTTGAATTAAATGGGATGACGCTTGTATAACACATTATCCCACCAGAGCTGGCACATAAACAATGCACAGCTATTCAATACATAATAACAGACGCTGGCATTTCCGTTCGCACGATGAGGAGGAAGAGGGAAGACAGCAAACATAACAGCTGAGCACAAGCTACGTGGCTGGTAATCTGCTAACCTGACCTTCATGAACTTGTTTCCCCATCGCAATGTTCTGAAATAGGCAAGACTATCCAAGTTTTCTAGATGAGGAAACCAAGGCATCTGGGAATCAGGGACCTGTCCAGCACCACCCCATTCCTAAGGGACAGATTTGGACCTCAAAGCCAGATGCTCTGCTTTTTACATCACGCCTGGGTCCCTCTCCTGAAAAAGGAAACAGATCACAGAGAAGAAACAGAACACGGACACAGGCAGCCTTGGGGCATGGGAAATTTAGTGTGAGACTCAGTTTAGATCCTCCTAAGTCCTTCTCCATGACTGCTCCAATAGAGAAAGACAAACTTTGGGTAGGGTTGCCAGAAAGGACACAGGATACTCAGTGAAATTTGTATTTCAAAAGAACAACAAATAATTTTTTAGTGTATCATAATTACTGAATACTTCTGATAATCTTCTTTTTCTCTCTCCCTCCCTTTCTTCTTTCCTTCCTTTTTGTTTTTTTTTTTAAACCTTGTATTTCATAGCCTTGTATTTCTTATAACTACACAATATGTATATGGTTATGAGCCAACAAGTGTGTTACACAGTTGGGAATGTCGGTTCAGTTCACTGTTTACCTCTCTGATAATGACCCTAACCTACCCACAAAGGTGTTGGTCCTACCACCAAGCTATCCTACCCTACCTGACGGGGAAGGATCCTGAACTACTCTTGCCAACCTGATTCTGAACCAAGAAACATGGAGATTGGAAGAGGAGCACTCGGTCCAGTTAATGTCCCATGGAAACATTTGACCAATCTCTCTTTTCTTTCTTTTGGTTTTGGTCTTGCTTTTGTTTGAGTTTTCTTGTTTTGTTTCAAGTGGGATTTTGGCTCTTGCAATCGAATCTCTCTTGACGAGGCCATACCTCTTCTGTGGTCAAATTATTTGTCAATGAGAGATATAAAAATGATCTATATTTTTGAGTTATTGGATGAAGGCTTTATTTCCTTTTAAAAATTCTCCAATTTCCTCAATTGGTTGCATTTTATTTTAGATTAATATATATATGTATATATATATATATATATATATCAACAAGTCCATCTTATGGAAAATATAACATGACTTAATGTCTTGAAAATAACAGTAATTCTCAGTGCCATCAGCTGTGATGGGTACCCTCCAGCCAGTCCTCCCATGCCATCTGGATGGCAGAGGTACATCCATGCATGCCTTCTCTGAAGGAAAGTGAGAACCCATCCCAGCCTGCCTGTGTGGTGAGGGTCTCTCAGGGCAAAGACCAGCCTCTTCACTGCCTGACATCTGTGGCCTCAACCTGGCCCAGTCAATTGATTTCTCTATATTCCCCAGTGGTAGAGAAACACAAACAGAGCCCTATTATTCCCAGAACTTTGAAAGATAAGTTCTAAGAATTCCAGATGGAGGAGGGAATTGCTCATCCCAGTTACAGAGACTTAGTAGTCCCTCTAAAAATATCTGAGCAGCCGTGTTTGTAACAACTGTCATGTTCTCACTTGGTCCCCAGCCCTGGCCCTGGCCCTGACCACCAGAGCTCTGCCCAGCTCCTGATCCTTATGGTCTGCCTTTTATTTCTGTCCTCACGCTGTTGACAATCCGCAGTCAACTGAACGTCACAGCACATATTCCAAAACTGAAAAATCTCAACTCACAAGAAAACCAGAGTGTTTTACTCCACTCAACCCACTCCATGACCCCTTTATAGATCTTCAAAACTTTACTCTCTTGGAAAAGTGCTAGCACCCATTTAGCCAACTGCCTGTTTCACTGGACAAATATAGTGACTTCTTTAAAAGAAACGTTATCTATATGCTGTTCAAAAAGCCTTTCTGATGTTCACTAACTTATGGCAAGGACCACCATTCTCTCTGCTAAGCATCATGAGGCCTCGTCTTCCCCCACAAATGTCACAAGAACCCTTCTCCCCTGAAAGCCTCAAGGCAGGGCCCCCAGGAGTCGTCGGTAGTATATGTGGATTTTTAAGCTTATAACTTGATGTACTAAGGATCTGGGCTGTGACAGTCCCGGGTCTCTGAGTGGTGAGTACTCTCCCCTCCTCCCTGCAATGCAGTTCTCATAAACTACAAAGTTTTGCTTAAAAAAAAAAAAAAATCAGTCTTTATTTTTTGTAAAAAGTTTTATTTCCCAGGTTAAAAACAAAAACTGCCTTCTCTAGCTTTGACCTTCCACTCTCTCTGGCATCAAGCTTTTACCCCCTGTACTATTTTACCTGTTGCTGCCCCAAAACTCAGTGGCGTCAAACAACAGCAAACATTTATTATCACTCATAGGAATTCAAGAGCAGCTTAGCTGGGCAACTCGGACTTTCGGATCTCTACTAGGGGTCAGAGATGGGTCAGGACTTTCATCCTTTGAAGGCTTGACTGGGATTGGAGAATCCTCTTTCAAAGTGGTTCTTGCCTGCAGCTGGGAAATTAGTGCTGACTGTCGGCAGGGGGCCCAGGTCTTACACACAGGGAACACTCCACAGGGCTGCTTGAGCTTCCTCATGTCATGGTGACTGTCTTCTCCAGAATGAGAGATCCAAGAGGTCAGGGTGGAAATTGCAATGCCTTTTATGACCTGGCCTCTGAAGGTCACAAACTCCAACGACCACCTACTTGAGTGGCCCTCGGAGCCATCATGGCACGAGATTACATAAGGGTGTAAATACCAGGCACCCGGGTTTCCTGGAGGACGTCAAGGAGGCTGGCTCCCACACTTACCATCTGACCTTTTCCTTCCCCCTCTACCTCTGGTCACCACTCCGCCATTCCCATTTTAAGTCCCCGGACCCTCTACAATAATTGGTCCACCTGGCTGGATGGACCTTTACCCATCACGTCTGCCTAAGCTGCAACCTTTTAAATTATTTAAAATGCCATTATTTACTAGAGCAAAACTCTTCTCTTAAAACTATATATTTATAATGGAGAATCAGTGAAAGCCACCTTGTCATCTGCTTAGGAGAGAAAAGATGTGGCTGCTCTGGCTGACCGTAAGCTCAGATGGTCTGAAGTTAAACACAACTGACACAAACAGACCAAAGAACATTTGCGGCAATCTTAGGCTATATTAGTAAATGTGGAATGTGTTTATCAAGGAAAGTGGTGATCTTACTGATGATTGAAATAGGGCAGACTCTGAGGTTCAGAGATGAGGGGGCAGGGGTGAAATCCAAATGGAAACCCTAAGAAGAATGCCAGGCATTTTATACTCATTGCTATCATTAGAATATTTATGACCTGTCCAAAGGGCACAGGTTGAATCTCTCTGCCTATCATATTAGGAGGTGGGAGGTGGTCAGGTCATGGTCATTGTGGGGTGGAGCCTCACAAGTAGGACTGGTACCCTCGTGAAAGAGACTCTCCAGGGCGCTCTTACCCCTTGTAGCATGTGAGGACACAGCAAGCAGTGTGCAGCTGAAAGACAGCCCTCACCCAACCATGCTGCGACCCTGATCTCAGACTTCTAGAGCTGCAAGGAATACATTTGTGGTGTTTCCAAGCCGCTCAGTCTGTGGTGTTTCATTACAGCAGCCCAAACGGACTAAGACAATCATTATCTCCAACACACCGTCTGCCCGATTTTCTTACCACTTCGCTCAGTCTTCCCCTGCCATAGCATCCACTTTTTCCCCCACCTTGGATTCCCTCATCAATAGCTTCTCACCAGACCCACAGAAAAACCTTCACAGCTTCCTTCACCTTTCCCCCCTTAACACCCCATGACAGCCCTGCTACTGCCCCGGCAGACCCAAGGATAACGGCATTGACAAATGGGCACAGTGCTTCACAGTTTACCAAGTGCGCGTATGTCAGCCTATTATCCCATCAAATCAGGGTAGCCCTGTTCCTTGAGGCCCCACGGGAAAGCAATCATGGTGAGCACCATGCAGTCGATGAGGGGAGTGAGACATTTCTTGCTTTATCCAAGGAAGAAGATCTTCACACGCGTGGTTGTGCACAGTTACAAACTGGGAAGCACAAGCTTATAGGTTCACTCCACACAGAAGGAGACCATAGCCCAGACAGCTAAGTCGCGTGGCCATGGTTTCATAGCATGTAGGTGGCAGAGCCAGAACCAGTGACCCAAGTATGAGGACTCCAAGTGCTTGCTTACTGGAACTGCTCGGCCCTATAACAAAAGCAGCCTCCCTCTGGATGGGGTGGAGGACGTGGAAGGGCAGCAAAGAAGTGCTTTTTCTTGTCCCAGCACAGGATCCCAGGGCAGGGGGCACCCCTTGCAAGCTCCCAAGAGCTAAATGCAATAATGGTGTGCACTTATCAGTCCCCATTGATCTTCCCATCTCCCTGTGACATTCATTATGGAAAACAGAGGCACGAGGGAAAGCAGGCGCTAGAATCAGAAGCAAGCACAGGAGCCCTTTGCTGCCGTTAGAGGCTTTCTTTTCCATTTCTAATAAACCCTGTTAAAAGCCTGTGCTGGGGAGTGTAAAAAAGTAGAGCACAAGGAACAAAGGCAAACATCTATTTTATTTGTGTGACAAAGACTCATGGGAGAAGCTGGCTCTGGCATAACAACACAGCTCTTCTCCTCGATGTTACATGAGCAAGAGAATTCAAAAGAGCTTATGGGAAAAACACAGGGGATTATTTGGAGCCTGGGAAGGCTGAGGGAGCAGAATGTCTGACAGGCACTACCAGACAGGGGGCCAAGACGGGGAGCAAGGGGGGTCCAAATCTGAGCAAAGCCTAGTCCCCTTCCCCTCAGAGACTCAGGACAGAGGGGAAAAGGACAAGGGGAGTTTGCCAGAGGAAGCAGCTTACTGAAAAATGACTCTACGTTCTTCTCCCCCACCAGTAAAAAATTAGAAGGTGGCTTTATCCTTCCTTACCCCCACAATACCACGTGGCAATTTCCCACCTTTTTTTTTTTAAAGAATTTATTTATCTATTTGACAGAGAGAAATCACAAGTAGGCAGAGAGGCAGGCAGAGAGAGAGAGGAGGAAGCAGGCTCCCTGCTGAGCAGAGAGCCCGATGTGGGGCTCGATCCCAGGACCCTGAGATCATGACCTGAGCCGAAGGCAGAGGCTTAACCCACTGAGCCACCCAGGCACCCCGATTTCCCACCTTTTAATACACAATTACAGAGGGCTGGCGATTGGAGGCGAACAGTAAAAAAGTCCTCTTCTACCAACTTGGAGAAAAAAAAGAGTGGGAAGGTCAGAGAGGCTTGCCTGCTGGACCATTCTAGGGCATCCCCCAGAAGAGGCCTCTTGCAGATAGAGGTATCTACTTCCGGTCACCTCATTCCCTCATCTTGAACCTGCAGAGAAGACCCCAGATTGACAGAGTCACAGAGAGGGCCAAGCCTCAGTTAGGATGAAAAAGTTAGCTTTTTTAAAAAGTTATTTTAAGATTTATTTATTTATTTGAGGGTGAGCAAGGGGAGGGGCAGCGGGAAAGGGAGAGAGCGTCTCAAGCAGACTCCCCTTGATGTGTGGAGCCCCATGGGGGGCTCGATCCCATGACTCTGAGATTATGACTTGAGCCAAAATCAAGAGTCAGATGCTTAACCAACCAGACCACCCAGATGTCCCAAATCAGCACTTCTCAAAGTGAGCCACCTGGGAACTGGGTCAGAGTGTAGTTTCAGTGGGTCTTGGGACTGGGGGTGTGGTGGGAGGAGGGAGGAGCCAGGGCAGCTATGCTGAGAGTCTGCATTCCTAACAAGCTCCTAACAAGGTGATGTTGTTGCTATTGGTCTACAGAGCACACCTAAGTAGCAAGACCACAAGCTTCAGTTTCCTCTGCTATAAAATGGATTTTGTTGATAATGATTAATAACTAATAATAGCTGATGGTTTAAAATGGCTAATGTGATTATAATATCATCGTTATCTCTCATCATAAAAAGTAACTGAGGGGCGCCTGGGTGGCTCAGTGGGTTAAGCCGCTGCCTTCAGCTCAGGTCATGATCTCGGGGTCCTGGGATCGAGTCCCGCATCGGGCTCTCTGCTCAGCAGGGAGCCTGCTTCCCTCTCTCTCTCTGCCTGCCTCTCTGTCTACCTGTGATCTCTCGCTGTCAAATAAATAAATTCTTAAAAAAAAAAAAAGAAGTAACTGAAACACGTATTCTAAAACTGAGTTGTAACCTGTAAGGCACCCTATAAAGGTAATTAATATTCCGGGATGTCTTCAGTTCATCACCCAAACACACCTGGAACCCAGAGAAACATTCTCCAGAGGAGCAACGGCAGGGGAGGGAGTGTGTCACCAGAAAGCCCAGATGTTATTCTCTCCTATAATTAGGATGGCAGAAAGGAAATTTATTTCCTCAATCCTATGTCCAAGTCCATTTATTTTTGCCTCCTACTCTAATTGTGATTGCACCAAAAGGATTCACCTATAGGAATTGACCAACTTTCCCCTTTCCCGACCCAGACAGCACTTAGAGGTATCCAAGATAACAGAACAGGTACACTTGAGTGAGGAAGTCCTGAGCTAAGAGAGTGAGAGACTGCTGGCTACGTGAGAGTTTCAGATGCTAGGAAAGAAAAGCAGAGTTTAATCACAGCTGACTTGGATTATGTACATAAGTAGGGTCCATTGTGACCTCCAAGACCAATTGCTATCCTCAGCCCTCACCATTGCAAAGCTACTGGAAAATGTTTACTAGAGCGAACACAACAGCTACTCTATCCGGTGGTGTTCTCTGGTAGAGAGCTCGTTCCTGAGCTGACGGGGGTTCCAGGGAGTTGATGTCCCCAAGAGTAGCCACCAAATACTGACTGAAGACTTCATAACCAGATACTCTGGTTTCCATGCCCTGAGGTGGGGCCACTGAGAGGTGTGGCCTCATAGCTCCAAGAGAGCTCCAGCGGGATGAGGCCCCAGCTGCCCCCAGAGAAAACCAGTTTATTAACACACAGCCTGAATAATGTCCTCCCTTCCCCGTTGAATGAGTTTCCTGTCTGCTGTAACAAATTAGCATAAACTTGGTAGGTTAAAACAACAGAAATTAATTCTCTCACTGTTCTGAAGCCTGGAAGTCCAAGAAGAAGCTGTTAGCTGGGCCACGGTCCTCCCGGAAGCTCTAGGAGAGACTCCTTCCAGCTTGTGCTGTCTGCTAAGATTCCTTGACTTGTGGTCACACTGCCTTCTCTGTTTGCATCAAACCGCCCTCTGTCTCCTTATAAAGACCCATGTGATTGCATTTAAGGCCCACCCAGATGACCCAGGATCATGGGCCCACCTCCAGATCTTCAGCAATCATATCCTCAATGACTCTGCCACAGAACTTACCATCCACAGGCTTCAGGGATTAGGACATGGAAACCTGTTGCCTATTTTTCTCTTTACCACACCTGCATCTCTTCCCTACCCCCCACCACTGGAATCCCTAGGATCATTTCCACACACACCCCAAATTCTTGCTCTAAAATCCTAGTCTTAGGGTCTGCTTCTGTGGAAAGACAGACTAAAGCCCTCTTATTTGTTTGAGTACATTGAAAAAAATGGGACTTTCTCTCTGCACTTTAGAATTTTTTTACATACATTATTGTCATGAGATGAGATCACCTGGGCCAGAGCTTTATAAGATGGAAGAGGAGCCCCTCCTCATAACAAAGGTCAGTACCTCAGATTCCACTGCAGACTCCAGCCCCCTCCGCCTTCTCAGGATCTACAGCATCACCAGCGCAGTGATCTCCCCACTTGCTCTGTCGTCAGCCTCCCCCTCCTCGCTGCCTCTCTTCCTTCTACAGCAATACACTCTCCAGCCTTTCCCATCTCAGAAAGATGCCACCCCAGCAGGGGAAGTACACGGATGCAGGCCACTGTGGTTGAAAGGGACAGTTAATCCTTCACGTGGGAAACACACAGCAGTCTCCCACTCCTTCACCCTTCAGCTCCAGCCTCCCAAGCACAGACAAATAAGGGTGACAGCCCCCAGAGTCACTCTTGCCTCTTCATCTGAATCCTAGCCCCAAAGTAGGAGGACCACAGGAACACCCCTGAACTTCTCCATCGTGTTATTCCAGGGCCCCAGGGCCCTAATATTTTCTCAAATAGTATCATCGACCAAACTATGCTTAGTCGTTACCTCTGTAGGGTGCTTTACGCCTGGATGGACATCACAAAGGCTGATACTTTGCCAAGCACTCTCTGTCTATAGACATTGGTCCTCACTGTCCAGGGTGGAATCATCTCCAAGATCTGAAAGCTGAGTCTTGCAGAGATGAAAACTTTAATTTATGGCCCAGCAAGTAGGAAGTAGGAAGTGATGAAACAAACACTCTGGACAAGGCTGATGGACTCCTGACCACTACTCCTTACACCCCCTCAATTATAAGTATAGGATCAGCTCCAGGCTCAGACCATGGCCACCCTGGGGAGTGCTGGCAAGTCCAGGCTCAGCTGGCCGGGAGCCCTGCTCTGTGTTCACCACCACCCCACCCTCTCACCCTCTTGCCTCCTAGGGCCTCACTGCTGCCCTTAGCTACCTTTGACTATTTCCTGGAAATTGACAACAAAGTTGAGTGACAGTGACAGGAGCTCAGATCCCTGCCTGAGGAAGAAAAAGGAGGCCTGATTCCAGCAGGGGAGTATCTATGCCCCTCTTGGCGGGAGTCTGCGAGCCAGCACCTTGTTATGCTGCGAGAGTACATGCAGGCTTCTTCAAGCCCATTCATCATTGTTCCAGAAAGTCCATGCTTTGATGTGGTAGCCTTGATGGCCTTCCTCCTGCTGTGCGGGCTCCAGCAATCTGGAAAGCAGTGCAATTGGTAATCAGTCCCTCCATCATTAGGGAGAATAGGAGAGATTCTCCTGTGGCCGTGGCCTCCCAGTGTGGGTGAGCAAAAGGGCAGGCTGTGGTTTTTTTTTAATGAAAAGGCTGGCTCATGGAGGCCTGTCTTCAAACAGAGGTGATCTGAAGAGGAACAGCACTGCAGCAGGAAGCACAAGGAGTGTCTTTCTGTTTGACTCTCAAGAAAGTCAAGGATGGGCCCAGGCTGAGCTGTGCATAGAGAGCTTTGTCACTCAGGAGTGAAAATGGCCACTGGTTTCCAGAGATGGCCCTCAGATAATGGGAGCCTACGGCTGCCTGGAAAAAGATCTGCCAGCAGGGACAATGACCTGCCCAGTTGGGAACTCCACACAGCTATTAGGATGGCACATGAGCTCTGGAGTCCCCTAAGCTGGGCTCTATTTCTGACTTCCCTAGTTCTTCCCCAGGTTTAAGTGTACTCTTGACACATGACTTATCTGTTCTGAGTCCTGATTTCCTCAAAAGTGAAATGAGCAGGATAAATGTCACTAGATTGTTGAGGTTAAAATGGGATGAAGTATATAAAATTCCTGGCACATAGTAAGTCCTCATTAAATGTTAGCTGTCATCAGCCTCATCGTTGACAAAATGTAAGGCTCGGTAATGGGGCTACTCATTCGGCCTTAGAGATGGGAAGGACTTGCTCGGGTCCTCAAATGGTCCCTCATGTCCAAGCAAGGCCTTGGAGGCATGGGAAAGTTATTCTATTATAACTTATTAGAAGACTTATTAGAAGACTAAAAATATTAATGAGCCTGACACTAATCATCTAACAAGCCCCAAAATAGCAACGGCTTAACAAAATGGAAGTTTATTTTTTGCTCATATAGCAGGTCACAGTAGGTGTTCTGGTTGGAGGGCAGCTCTGCATCTTTAACCTGCTGCCCAGAGTGAGGACATCCAGCTGGTGAAAAGGAAGTGAGCACAGGAAGTGCACGAGAGGTTTGTATCCAGCAGGCCTGAGGTGATGCAGATCACAGCAGCCCACACTCCACTGCCTAGAACTCCAGTCAGGTGACCCCATCGAGCTACAGGGAAGCCTGGGAAATATCCGTGTGCTCAGGAGAAAAAGGAAATGAGCTTTGCTAAACACATTCAATGAATAGAAATGAACAATTAAAATGCCTCTTCTCAAGAGGCCAGGCCCATTCTTGAAGGCTTGTCCTCAGGGCTCAGGAGGAATTCTGTGTGGAAAGGCACGGCTGAGACCCTGTGTTCTGGAACTCATCAGTCATGTGACTGCTAGTCAATTCCTTCTTCCCTTTTGGCCTGTCTTTAGACTCCAAGTCCATGCAGATGGCAGGAAAAATAAGGTGGGACAGGTCCTTTCCCAAAAAAGAGTAGCACAACCAACACATGACGTTAAAGAAAAGTGGGCAACACTGACCTTGACTTTTCTTAAGGGTGAAGAAGAAAAGAGGGGGCCAGTATCAAAGACAGGACTTTGAGTAACTTTCAAAGGCACAAAGGGTCTTCAGTCTTCACTGTGAGGCTGTGAGGTAACATATGCCCTTATTATTCTGGGCAAGTCGGCCAACCAGACTGGCTTTGACACCATGCTGGACTCGCAGTTCATCAAGACAGCTGGGAAAATATGAATTGATCTTTGAACAATGAATTATGTTTTCTATGTTTGCATAGTTTCATTCCATAATGTGGTTATGGTTTGACCTCCCAGGAACAAGGGTTTTAACCCTCTCATTTTGCAAAGACAAAATATTCAAAGTTGTGCCATGTGATCTAATCATAAGCCATCATCCAAATGATTTGAGGGTCATTCTGATCAACCCCACGTGGTCAGTGCCATCCAGGCATTTCATAGATAGTAGGAGAGTCACTCTGGTCCCTTACAGAAATAACTAGGTGACCATAGGCATAGAGATGCAAAAAATAGCTTAGTGAATGACAATTTTGGTAATCAGTACAAAATGCTTTCTCTAAGTTCAGCTGAGAACTATCACACAGACATTGCACCAGTCTCATTGGGTTTCAGGTTTCTGATCCAAGAAACCAGAAATTCTGGTATCCCTTCTTATGCAGATTAGCTTATCACTTAATAAATACTCATTATTTATGGGTAATAAATCGTGGGAGCCTTCATGTGAGGAATAGATTTCTCTGACCCACTGACACTGAACTTGGTCTTATGACTCACTTTGGCCAACGAAATGCAGTTGGAAACCATAGTGTAACACTTTTGGACCCAGGCCTTAAGAGACATTGTATCATTCTGCTCATTTCTCTAAGAGCTTCCAGCCTCTGTCATGAGAAGACCTCCTCCCAGAGAGATGATACCCCTTTGTCCTGGGCCCAAGAATGAAACTATGTGGAGCAGAATCACCTGAGCCAACACCGACCCCAGATGCCTCACGGATATATGGCCAAGAAATAAATACTTAATGTCATTCGCCACTGGGTTTGGGGATGCTTGCTATAAGGCATTACGGTGACAACAGCTAAAGGGGACACTCTCCATATGGCAAGAGTATAGCAGAATGGATAGCAATTATCATGAGTTTCCTAGAGGACCTAATATTGGACCACGCCTTTGAAGTAGAGCTCTTGTTGGAGCATGTCTATGGGTCAAGTACCGAGAAATGATCTCCTTCCTCCAGAAAGTTTTCCATGTGACTCCATTTTCCTATACCCAGTAACTGGAGTGGAACTTTGAGTTCATTCTGTTCTTCATTTGGAAAGTTTATCATTTAATATCTCTGAAGTCAGGTTGGACACACAAATCCTGGTTTTGATAGTGCAAATTTCCTCCTTTCCAAGGAAGGCAGAGATAACGACTCCAGCACAGATGGAGGAGATTTCTTCGGGGAAGGAAAGCAGCATTTAGGTTAGTTAATGCTTTCCCTGGTGAGCCATTGTATTCTTGTTTGGGGTTTCTGGGCCCTCGTTTTGGATACAGCAAGACTTTTCAACTGAGATTTATAGCATAAAAATAGTCAACATGAGCAAATGAATCAATCTGGGAAGCCATCTTGCCCTCCACATAGTACACTTCTTTCTGCTTCCCCCAAGTATTTACCCTTTCCTTATAATCATTATTTATCTGATGAACCCATATTAAAGCACTTTCATGGGTATACTCATCCAAAGGCTATCACAGTACACATGTTGATATGATTGCCGCCTTTGTTTAAGTATGTGGTTTTGCCTATCGATTTAAGAAAGCATTGTATCTTTCCATTATGAATAAATGCTAGGGAATATCCATTTGGGTCTGGTTGCGTTCCACACTGTGGAGGGCAATGGGTAACTAGGAAACCTCCCTAGTTGTTCATTCCCAACCCCAATGCTCTGGCAGTGCTCTCTTTCCTAGCCTGAGTTCCAGACAAAAGGGAATATTGCAAACATTAGGAAGTTCTATGTGGAATGCTGCCACTTTCCCTCCCCAATGATGCTCTCCCAATCTTCACTTTTTCCTAGGCAATCTCATCCATTCCCATGGCTTTAAACATCTTTTCACTGACAACTCTCACATTTAGACCTCTAGCCCAGAAGGCTCCCCTGAGCTCCAAATTCATAAAAACATAACTGTCTATTTGACACCTACACTTTGATGGTTTATAGACATTTCCAAGATAATATGTCCAAATGGAATTCTTGATCCACTCTCCCCCCACCCCACATATAGACATCAAAGCTCCAAAACTCATTTTCCTCCGACCATTGTCAATATATACCACTTCCATTTTTTCAGGGACATAAGTCAAGAGTCTGGGGGTCATCCATGATTCTCTAGCTCCCTCAGCTCCTTCAACCAATCTCTTACAAACGGAGTCCTGTGCTGTCCATTTTCAAAACACATGGAGGTGCTATCACTTCTCTCCACCACTGCCACCATTATCTCTTCTCTGGACTCTTGCGAACTCTTCTACTTGGCCTTCCTCATTCCAGTCTCCGTATAACCAGCCAGTGTTTTTTTTTGTTTTTTTTTTTAATGTAAGTGAAGCCATATACTTCTCATCAAAACCCTCTAGTGACTTCCTGCCGTAAAAAATAACCACAGACTTAGTGGCTTAAAGCAACACAAATGAACTGACTTACAGTTCTGGAGGTCAGGGTTTTGAAGTGTCTTATAGGTTAAACACAAGGTGTAATCAGAGCTGGTTCCTTTCTGAAGGCTCCCAGGAAGAATCTGTTCCTTGCCCTCTCTAGCTTCTAGAGGTCCCCTCATTGTTTGACTCATGGCCCTGCATCACCTCAGCCACCGTTTCTGTTGTCCTTCTCTGACTCTGACCCTTTTACTTTCCTCTTATAAGGACCTTTGTGATTATACTCTGCCCACCCTGGTAATCCAGGATAATCTCCCTATCTCAAAATTCTTAGCTTAATCACATCTACGAAGTCTCTTTTGCCATGTAAAGTAACATACTCACAGGTTCTGGAGACTAGGATATGTTTATCTTTGGGGGCCATTATTATGTCTAACACACTTATTATACCACTTAGAAGAAAATCAGAAATTGTTTTCCTAGCCTACAAGGCCTGACAAAATTTGTAGTCCTCCTATCTCTCTGATCTCATGCCCCACCACTCTCTCTCTGCTCAATCAAACCCCACTGGCTTTCTTGCTATTCTTCAAAAAGGCCAAGCCTGCTCCATATTATGTCCCTTCTCCCTAGGAATCCCTCCGCTAAATGTCCATGTAGCCATTCCTTCATGTAGTTCACTCTCTGTTTAAATGCAACTTATAGAAAGGGCTTCTCTGACCAACTATCTAACACAGATCTCAAAGACACATACACACACACACACACACACACACACACACCCCATCATTGTCTTAGCCAAAGATGGCTTACCCATCTTAACCAATCTTGTTTTTATTATTAGCATCTTTTTATTTCATTACTTATTCATTATGGAATGCTCCCTTCCAAATGTAACTCAGTGCCTATGATGTGTCTGGCACCTAGACAGCATTCAATACATATTTGGTGAAGAGATGAATGAAAGAAGAATAAAAAGTCTATTCCACAAGTACAATGGGACACACACAAGGGATTTGGCTAATTGAAGATTTAATAGAAAAGAGAACAGTTAGGCGAAATTTTGAGGGATAAATAGACATTGAGCAAGTGGAAAAAATACCTACCAGGGCTTTCCAGATCTAATAGTCCCTGAGAGAATGAATAAATTGAATTTGTGGATCAAGAAGCCAAACACTCTCTCACCTTGATGAAGATAACCAAAGGGCTCCTTGGCTTGAGTCATGTCTACTGCTCAGCTGCTTGTTGGTTAACAATCCTGTTTTCTCACAGCTGGTTGTCAAGCAAGGCAGGCCAAAGAACTCAGGGGTGACTGACGCCAATATCCACACTCAGGGAGGAGCAAGAGTCTTTCTGGTAGGTGACTTGTGGCAATGATGAAATTGAGTTTCACTCAGTTGTACCTTGGGAATGCAGAAGTTGTGTCTTTTCATTGTATTATGCACTATTTGAGTCCCCGCCATGTTCCAGGCATGGCGGATGCAGTTTGGGCCTATTCCCCTAAGGTTCTGGTAGCTTCATGACCCTATTCATGTCAATACACAAAGGGTAGGATCTCATTGATGCAGGAAAGGGAGGGAAGCAGAGCAATGTCAATTACTTTGACTCAGGCCAGTTGGACCTCAGTTAGGGTAACTGAATATGGTCAGTGGACAGTCTGTAGACATGGAGGTCGTGCCTATATTGACAGCACAGACCCTAATTTTCCATGCCTCCTAAAGATCTAAATCTTTATCAGAGCCTCTCATTCTCTTGTGACTTGCTCTGGCCAGTGGAGCCAGAGGCCTGATAAAACACTTGAGCAATTCCCTTCCCTCTTAAACCCATGCCAACATCATGAGAACGTGCCCGGGTTTACCTATAGAAGAGATGAGAGAGATGTTTGGGAAAATAAACTGATCCCAACAAAGATAATCCAGACTCACTGGCCTCAAGCAAAACTGTTAACTTAGCACAGAATAGTGAGCCAAAACCAGATCAGCTACACCTGACCCGAATCAGCAGACTGAACCAGTTACCAGTTATTCATAAGAAGTAGGATATGGTTGTTGTTTAAGCCACTGAATTTTGAGATGCTTTGTTTCACGGCAATAGCTAAGTGATACAGGATCAAGACAGGGGCTTATCCTCTGAAGGGCATCAACACAGAGAGACAAGAAATGCTGTGTTTCAGAGGATCCGTGACCATATTGACCACTGCTAAGCCCACTGAGTTCACTGGCCACGGATTCACATCTGACAACTTCGAAATGTAGGATGTACGGCCTGCCTGAGTCTAATAAGCTCAGGTACTGAGACGGTTCTACCCCCAGTGTGACGTCTGAACTGATCACTAATATTACGTAGCCAAAAAATAAGTCTGGGCTGGTGCTAAATGGCTCAGGGAAAGAGAAGAGGTTCTCCCTTCACTCACATCCGAATATGCTTCTTGGTAATCAAGGAGTAGAGGTCAGCCTCCATAAGACACCTTCCCCGGTAGCCTCAGCAGCCACCCAGAGACCTTGAAGGAGCAGCATGGACAAAAACCAAGCACAATTTCAAACCACTCCCTCTAAAGTTTTACCAGAACTTGACGGACACAGATAGATGCTCCTCAGACAGCAAAGACTGCTCGCAGATTCACCCTCTCCTTGGAATAAAATCAGCTGGACAGAATTTTTCTTTCCAACTATAAAACGTTGTTTCCAAACAAAGGAAGTGAGATGTTTTCTATAGCTGCTCCACATCCATTATGCTTTGCAAAAGCATTGTTCGAGAGGTTTTTATGATGCAAAAAAAATAATTAAGATGAGAGGCACTTCTTGTCTCAGAATCCTTTTTGTTTAAACATGTTTTGCAAATGGCCAATATCTCCTGTTACTTAGGTTAGCATCCAGAAAATGTTAGCACTTGATTATAAAATCAGCAGCTAATATGCTTAATGACTATCCATTATACCCAATAATAGCTGCACTGTGCTTTAAAAATGCATTTGCATTCATATTCCTTTGACCTGTCTACCAGAACCTTGAGGCAGCCATGCTCTAACCATTTACTAATAATTGCCCTGGTTTAACCTAGGGGTCCTCGATGTGGTGTGGTATACTAAAAGAGGGAAGGAAATGCCTTCTGGAGGAAAGAACAGAGTCTTAGCTCATAAGTTGCTTTGTTTTTTAAGAGTTCAGAGCCCATAGGTTTAGTATTCAGTTGGGTGCTTCGTTCCCCCAAGAGCTAGTGAACCTCAGTGGGGAGAGGGGGCATAGAGGAAAAGACCCAAAATTGGTGGCTAAGGGAGCCCAGTGGAGATGATTGGGAGACCTTGATGTTGAAGGGTAGCTGGGAGCAAGGATCAGTGGGTTGTTTGTTTCATGGCAATAGCTAACTGATACAGGTTAAAGACAGAAGCTTATCCCCTGAAGGGTATCAACACAGAGACAAGAAATGCTGTGTCTCAGAAGATCCATGATAACATTGGCCACAGCTAAGCCCACTGAGTTAGTGGCCATGGATTCAGATCTGAAAACTTCTTAAGATGTATTGCCTGCCTGAGTATGATCAGCTCAGGTACTGGGGTAGTTCTGTTCCCAGTGTGGTGTTAGGACAGATCAGTAATACTATTTTAGCCCTCTAGAAAAATAAAATTGTGTCCCCTAGCCCAAATTCATATACTGAAGTCCTAACTCCCAGTACTTCAGAATATGACTATATTTGGAGATGGGGTCTTTAAAGAGGTAATTAAGTTAAAACAAGGTCCAATGGATGAACCCTAATCCAATATAACTGGTATCCTTATAAGAAAAGGGCATTAGGACACAGACAAATGACAAGGGAAAACCATGTGAAGACTCGGGGAGAAGATTGCCATCTCCAAGCCTAGGAGAGAGGCCTCAGAAGAATCCAACCCCACTGACATCTGTTTGTTTGTTTTTTTTTAAGATATTATTTATTTATTTGACAGAGAAAGACACAGTGAGAGAGGGAACACAAGCAGGAGGAGTGTGAAAGGGAGAAGCAGGCTTCCCGCTAGGCAGGAAGCCCGATGTGGGGCTTGATCCCAAAACCATAGGATCATGACCTGAGCCGAAGGCAGGAGCTTAACGACTGAGCCACCCAGGTGCCCCAACCCCACTGACATCTTGATCTCGAACTTCTAGCCTATCGAAAGATGAGAAGATAAATTTCTACTGTTTATACCCCAGTCTTGGTACTTGTTATGGCAGCCAAGCAAACTAATACAGGCAAACTCAAGTAGCATCCACATCCAGAGTCCAGTTTACACAAACTTGACACGGAGTGGTCTCTAATGGTCTCAAATAGATGTGCTCACCATCACAATTCCTTTAGAAGCATCCCTACTCAACGTCACACCACCAGCTACACGCAATGGGGATTCTAGCTCTCCCTCGGCCTTCGTGATCTGAGGAACAACTGGTCCCATCCCACTGCTCACATTATAGTCCCTCCTGCCCCCCAACCCGCCCGGGGAATCTCCCCTACTTCTTCTCCTGCCGTGCCTTTTAGATGTGTTGTTCTGTACTAAGCTAGTTTTCAGGTTTTCTTCCCTTAGTCATACTTTCCCTATTTGATCCAAACTTGGGAACTTCCACTCCAAAGGGCAGCACTGCAATCAGAATCTTTGTAGACACCCATAAACCAGATAAGTTTTGCTCTGGCCCAGTGCTTCTCAAACTTCAGCGTGGGTATGAGTCACTAGGGTATATTGTCAAAAGTCCAATTATGACTCACATAGGTCTGGATGTAGCCTGAGGTTCTGCATTTCCGAGAAGTTCCTGGATGTTTCTGAGGCTGCTGGTGAAAGGGTTGTCTTTAAGTGGCTGGACCTCTAGCCCAGGGGCACTGTTCACATTTGGGGCCAGATAATTCTTTATTGTGGGGATTGTTCTGAACATTATAACATGTTTAGCAGCAACTCTGGCCTCAACCCCTCAGTTGTGACAACTGAAAATGTCTCCAGATGTTGCCAAATATCTCTGGACAGGGTGGCAGGATACAAAATCACCCCAGTTGAGAACCATTTCTTTCTTTCTTTCTTTCTTTCTTTTTTAGGATTTTATTTATTTACTTACTTGAGAGCACAAGAGACAGAGAAAGAGAGAGAGCGCTCGAGGATAGGCAAGTGTGGGGGCTGTGCAGGGAGAAGCAGGCTCCCCACCGAGCACAGAGTCAGATGCAGGGCTTGATCCCAGGACTTAGAGATCATGACCTGAGCTGAAGTTAGCTGCTTAACCAACTGAGCCACCCAGGCACCCCTGAGAACCACTTCTTGATACTCTATGCTAAACTTAGAGTGTTGCTTATTGAAGTCTTTCCGGTCACAGCATAGAGCGAAATATAAAGCCAACAGTAGGCCAGAGATGTGCTGGATAATGGAGGAGGTAGTTTGCCATAGGAGGGACTTCAGCTGTCCCAGACCTGTGATAGCCACCAGGACTACCTACATAATTTACAGCTCCCAGTGCAAAATGAAAATGTGTGACCCCCTTATTCAGAGATCAGTAGCAGTTTCAAGACAGCATCAGCAGAGCCCTGAACTGAGCACATGTGCCCCCACGAGTGGTACCTCCAGGAAGCCGGCACTGCCAGCCACCTGACAATGCTCACTAAAGGAAGACCCACCTTGAAGGACTCTCTGCCTGCCTGTCATCTCCCCCAGTGGGGTTAGGGCTGCTAATGGCCTCTACAGGTTTGATGAGCTGAACATTGGAAGAACAACTATTCTCAACCATTCTGTTTTGTTCAATTTGTCGTCCGATATATTTCCCACCAAGAAGATAAAGGACTTGAATCCTTTTTTTAAAGTACTGATTGGTAACTAAGGACCAAAGAAGGTAAAGATGCTGAAGACGGTTGCTCTCAGTAAAACTATTTGGTACAATGACAGAGGGGCCAAGGCGGATGAACTCAGAACTGAATGAGTTGATACACAGTGATAAGAGTTTCCCGAGTAAATTCCCCCTAACTAGAGGAGCTTGTGTAGGAGGACTCAGGCCATCAGCAAACAGAGAGAGCCTTTGCTAGCTCCCCACTCTGCTTTAGCCAAAAGGAAGAGCTTGAGCTGGAAGTTAGACTGACAGGCAACCAACACAAGGATGCAGGAAAGTCAGACCTGCCTGGAAAAGCTGGTGAGCAGCGGAGGGCTGAGCTAAGTCCTGTTTGCGAGAGCCCAGCTTGCCTCCCGGCACAGCACGGGCTGCAGCAAGCCGTCAGCAGGACGGGGCCATGAATAAACCCCAGTAAAGTGCTCTTCAGTGAAAGAAAATGATAAATGGGTCATGAGAAACAACTACGGCTCTCAAGAGTGATAGGAAACAGCTGAGTGTAGAGCAAAGGCACCCCGACTTAACTAGATACTCTACCTTGGACCAGACTACTACTTCCTTACTGCATTCTTATGGTAAATGTATTCCTTTCCTAGGGCTGCTGTCACAAATAACCACAAACCGATGGCCTAAAACAACAGAAATTCATTCTCTCACAGTTCTGGAGGCCAGAAGCCAGAAATCAAGGTGTCAGCAAGGCCGTGCTCCCTCTAAAGGCTCCAGGAGGGACTCCTGGCTCCCCTCTTCCAGCCTCTGGGGCTCCAGAGGTCCCTTAGCTTGGGGCAGCTTCTCTCCCACCTCTGCCCACAGCCTCCTATGGCCTTCTCGTTTGTGTCGTCTATCTCCTTATAAAAGCACTTGTCGTTGGATTCAAGACCCACCTTGCTAATCCAGGATTTAACTCTATTTGCAAAGACTTTTTTTTTTTTCCAAATAAGAGAACATTCACAGGGGATGACTATTAGGATATGGTTCTAACTCTTTGGAAGCCACTATTCAACCCCATAAATTTTTATTTATGATAGTAAACAAAAATTAATATCAATATTTTTGGGGAAAATCTGTTATTTTAAGGAAGATGCCCAGAGGGGCAGATCATGTCCCCTCCTTGCATGCTTCCAGAGGGAGAGAGAGGGACTGGAGTTCTTCTTGCCCTCCGTTTACACTACCTCTCTCATTCATTCTTATGGGAGGGTCATTTTTCTGTGGAAACTAGGGAAGGTACAACATCCTCTAAGCCATTTAGTGAAGGTAGAGAAGCAGGCAGCATACCTCCTATGCCAACCAATGGTGGGTCACACCATTGGTCCAACCAATGTTGAACATGGTCTATGTTCAACAGCCATGTTGAACCAACACAATTGGTCCAACCAATGTTGAACATGGTCCATGTTCAACAGCCATGTTGAACCAACACAATTGGTCCAACCAATGTTGAACATGGTCCATGTTCAACAGCCATGTTCTCCAGCACAGTTCATCAAAGACCCTCAGTTTGAAGGGTTTGGCACTGGCCTTGCTCATTAACACATCTGAGGTTTCACCTGATAATCACTTGCTTCTTCATATCTGTTTTCAGTTGGGTATGGGTTCACAGGGAGGGAGTGGGGAGGGTTAGATTTCTCCAATCTCTAATATGCCCCTTCTCTATTTTCCCCTCTTTATGCATCCCTAAACCATCACTTGACTATCCGAGGCAGGGTCATCGCTATCGTTTACTGGCGCTTAGCTACGGAAACTAAAGATGTATGGTCTAGAAAAGACAATCAACATTTATAGTTGTGGCCTTGTAAACGAAAACTCGGAAAGTGAGAATACACATTATATAATGCAAGAGGTGAATGGCGTAATAAAAGTTCTGAACTTGACAGCAAAATGTCAACATAAAATCTTAAATATTTACTTAGCCATATGTTGACTGTAAAACAGCAAGCATTCCCTGGAATGAAAGAATAAACAATTGCCTTCATAACTGTGAAAATCAAGAAACCCCTAAATGTCTGTCAGAAGAAGGTGCCTGAATACATTTTGGTACCTTCCTACCCTGAGGTAGTTCATAGCCACCAAGAAGAACAGAACGCACAAGTTGCAGAATGATACATGGTAGATATAGTATAGGGCTCCATTCTTAATACAAGAAAGAAAAAAAAAAAAGCTACAGGGGCGCCTGGGTGGCTCAGTGGGTTAAGCCGCTGCCTTCGGCTCAGGTCATGATCCCTTGGGATCGAGCCCCGCATCGGGCTCTCTGCTCAGCAGGGAGCCTGCTTCCTCCTCTCTCTCTGCCTGCCTCTCTGCCTGCTTGTCATCTCTCTCTCTGTCAAATAAATAAATTAAAAATCTAAAAAAAAAAAAAAAAGCTACAAAAATTTACCCTGGGCTGATGACAGTGGTCACCTCTGGAAAGGGGAAATGGCTTGGAAGCAGCGGGGGACAGTGAATGGAGAGGTCCACAATTGGGGAATTGTCTTAATTTCTGATGATTGGAATGTGTTCTCTTGTTACTTGAACAGTTTTTTTGAAGGTTTTAAAAAATTATTTATTAGAGAGAGAGAGAGAGAGTACATGCACATGTGCTCCGGGGGAGGAGCAGAGGGAGAGGGGGAGAGGGAGAACCTTGAGCAGACTCTGGCTGAGTGCAGAGCCCAACATGGGGTTCGATCCCATGGCCTGAAATCATGAGCTGAAATCAAGAGTCGGAATCTTAGTCAACTGAGTCACCTAGGCACCCCATTACTTGAATAATTTAAATCATCATGTCAATTATTTTATTTTTTAAAAGGCAGGGGGCAATTACATGGATTTTTCAGAGGCTATAAAGGGACAGTTATAGTTTATAAAAAATAACAAACACACTGAAAAGATTTAAAAAACCACTTATTTATCCAACTGTGTACACATATATGTATGTGTGTGTGTGTGTATACACATGAAGTCATATATATATACATATATAGCATGAATTTATTGACAACTACTTAATTTCATTTTGTAGAATATAAAGAATCACTTGTGAGTCTTTTTGAGAATCTTTTTTCTTTTTTTCCTTTTTTCTCTTTCTTTTCTTTCTTTTTACTTCTTATTATTATTACTATCTTCCAAACAAGTACAAGTTGCCTTTATCCAAAGAGCAGACCCTACTCCCCACCTTCCTCTCTGACTTCTCAGGGATGTGGGTTGAACTGAGTCAGTCCTGTGCTCTGAGAGGTCATGGCAGCAAGACCCTTTTCATGCGATTAGCGTAGGTAGAGCAATCTCTGGTCGTGACCATGGGATTGAAAGGAAAGGCCACATGGTGTGGTAGAATCAGCAAGACTCAGAGTCAGATCGACCTAGTTTAGAATTCTGGCTCCGCCAACTTATAATTAAATGGCCTGGCAGAATAATTCCATCTCACCTATAAAATAAGGGATACAAATAAATACTTTAGAGGTTTAAGAGTGAGGATTTAAGGAGGTACCACGTAGTAAACATCCCGCGAGGACCGGGCCTGGCATGAAATATGACGGAGGGAATGCTCACCCTTGCCACCTGCATATGGTCTCTGGAGGATGGGAGGAGGTTGTCCTGGTCCTTCGCGAGCTGACAATAAGCAGGGGAGAGGGGCAGGAATGGCTTGCCTACCAGCTCTGGACCCTGTATCCCTTGAACAGGGACAGGGTTGGGTATAAATCCTGTAACTGGAAGTTTCCAAACCCCTGGTAAATGCAGGCTACCTTCACATCTCTCTTATTCCAAGGTTTTTGTGTTAATGCAAGTGCCTCTCAGCCCACTTAAGCTTGGTCTTTATTTAGTGCAATTAAAGTACACAGTGTTTCCTCTTCTTTTTGGGGTAAGGCCAGTTGTGCAAAATAGTTTCTAGAATTTCTTAAGGAAAAATATCAGTCTTCCATTCCTATTGGCATTTGACTGGTTTAGAATTAGGAGCCTTGCTAGTGAGTCTCCATACTATTTCTGTGTCCTTCCCTGCCCTCACTGATGTCTTCAACAACTGGTCATACCTTCCTTAGTATGCCCCGTTTCTGAGTGCTGGGGACGGTGCTCCAAATTTCCACTGGTGAATCAGATGCTAAAAATAGAGCCTCCATTCCTCCTATAAAACCCAAACCCTGTCCACCCTCTCCTCTCTACAGTGTGCTCATTCCCTACCAGAACCGCCAGTACCTTTCTTTGCCAATTTGTGCTTCCTGTCCACCCAACAGGCCACAGGCAAGGTCCATAAAGTGAAAGTGAGCTCTTGAGTGTCCGGTAGACTTTGCTACACTCACAGCAGCAAAAATGAGAGACTGAAAGTGTGGGTGAACATTGGCCAGGCTTGCTGTGAGCATTAAATTTCATAATGTACTTAAAGTGCCCAAGATAGTACCTGGCACCTGATGGTGGTGGTGACGATGGCTACATGACCCCCTTCTCTCCCCCCACCCCGCCTCCTCCTTTTTCTGACCATTTTAACATTCATAGCAGCTATTGTTTCCGGAGCTCTTAGTAAGTATCGGGCCCTAAACCAAGGGCTTACCCACACCATTACATTTAATCCTTGAAATGATTGCAAGGTAGATCTTATTGAGCATCCCTGGCTGTGGGAAATGCAGTAATTAACAGTAAGACCCTGGGCTACTGAATCCAAATATCTGGGTTCAAATCACCACCTGGCACTTGTTAACTGTTGGTCTCTGAGCAAATCATTACTTCTCTGGGACCCTCAGCTGAAAAATGGTAAAACAAACACAGTATCAGCTATACTGGGCTTCAGAGAGGTTTAGGGTCAGGGTGTAACATTGACACATGGTAAGACTCTCCTTGCAGTTACTGTCTCTCCCCACCGTCTTCTGCTGTTCCTGATTCGGGGGAATAAAGCTGTCAAACAGAACAACAGGGACCTTGAATCTTATATGCAAACTATAGAGGGCAATAAATGTTCTAGTGGCCAAATTTTTAAGAAAGGCAGAAAGAGGGGCACCTGGGTGGCTCAATGGGTTAAGCCACTGCCTTCGGCTCAGGTCATGATCTCAGGGTCCTGGGATCAAGTCCCACATCGGGCTCTCTCCTGAGCAGAGAGCCTGCTTCCTTCTCTCTCTGACTGCCTCTCTGCCTACTTGTGATCTCTGTCTGTCAAATAAATAAATAAATAAATCTTTAAAAAAAAAAAAAGGTAGAAAGAAGCAGGTGAAATTAAGTCTAACAATAAATTTTATCTGACCCAATGTAACCCAACTATTATCATTTCAACATGTCAGCATGTAATCAATGTAAAAATCCTTAATGAAATGTTTGCCTTATCATTATTATTTTTTAATACCGAGTGTTTGTCATCCAGTGGGGACTTCATACCTGTAGCATATCTTGGGTCGCACCAGCCAGATTTCAAGGGCTCAATACCTACATGTGGCTGTCGGCTATGGTGCGGAAGACGGCTGTGACAAAGAAGATGGAGATGGATCAGGGAGGCAATGTCAGCTGTCCCAGCCCACACAGCTTGGAAGAGGTACAACCAGGATTCAAACTGTGTCTTATTCCAAAGCCTGCCACGATTTTTGAAAGTCACACAAACAGAGAGTGGCTCAGGGGCCTAGTTTTATTTCTTCTAGGTCTCCATGCAAAAGGATTAGCATGCTCTAAAGTCACTGGAGACCCAGCCCTTCATAAAGCTTGCAGGTTGCCCCCCCATCTCTTCTAGCCAACTGCTCTCCTACTAATACACACACCTTTTGGGGGACAAGGGGACCTCTGTCTCTTATTCTGTTAAACAAGGAATGACAGCTGACCTCCTCAGTTCCCTTCCCTCCCCACTAAAGGCATGAAGATAAACTCTTTTCAGAGGCTCATGTGTCCTTTCTACCTAAGACCAGACTTTGGCAAGTCTAGGGTGTCCTCAGGGAATGAAATGACTAATTGGTGCCGGGTCTCTGGGGACAGTACACCACTTGCTTATTCACCACAGCAAAGGACACATAAACCTTAGTAATCTCTCCAAATCACCTTCAATTGCTTGGCTCGAGTCCACACACCTCCATCCCACCCCTACTGCTCCTCTACCCTTGAGCCATTTTTGAAAGCACGTCTGCCGGAGGTGACCTTCGGAAGAGCAGCTGGTGGCCTCTCTTTATTCCCCTGTTCCGCCCCGTTTGAGGAGGTCACGGGGGAGCCCCGAGTTGTACTGAAAGGTGAGGGCCTGCTGCCCTCTATCCCAACAATTCCCTAAGAGCTGGTTAAAGATCAAATATTCACCCATTCTCAACAAATGAATGATGTTTTCAGTTTTGCCATCACGCTAAATTTATTCAATCTAGAAGGTGGCCTTTTGGATGCGCTAGCCACACTCTCCATAAACACTGCAACCAATATCAGTTAGGAGTAAATGCCCCAGTGACTACAGCCTATGTTGTTTGGGTGAAAACTGTAACTTATACCATATCAGAAGAGGGGATCTGGAGTCACAGAACCACATGTCTCAAACGCGGGAGCTAACCATCCATATTCAAGAGAAATGAAAACTCTCCAACACTGTATATAATTTTCCTTTCCCCTATGAAATGATGGTGAGAGGAGCTGGTAGTGTGCATGTGTCTTTGAATGTCCTTACTTGGCCTGAGAAGAAGTTGATAATCCTATCTAAGTTCCCTAGAGTTATACAAATGTGCCTACACATAATAGTATATTTAGACCTTAAAACTATTTTACCATGTAGGTATTTTATAGATTTAAAAGATCTCCATGTCTGGGAACTACAGATCTGATACTCGCCTAATGGCATGAGACCTGGAAACCCCTAAAAACCAAAAAGAAATGTACAGATGAACAAGCTGTTTGAGGGGCAGCAAGTGAGGGCAGTAATTCAGTTCTGTCACTTCCTTGGGCTCATCGAGTGGTTCCTTCTGAAAGGAATGGGCCAGCTTCCTTCCACCACGACAGCATCATTGAAAGAGCAGCTAGCATTAATCGTGCAAAGTGTCTGCACACACTACAATGTTTCTTCTCACTGTAACTCTGATGGATGGGGATAAATATTCCTGCAGTGGGGATAAGAAAATCAAGAGGCAACTTATCCAGTTACAGAGCTAGTAAGTGGCGGGTCTGGAATCCAAACCCAGGTCAGTCTGATTCCAAAGGTGTGTTCATAACGCTGTGCTCTAGCATATGGTACAGCCATGCGGAAGCAAATGGAACACTGTAGGTGTGAAAATTACACACAGTGTTGCAGATTTGTCTTTCACTTGGGTGGTCAGGTCTGGTGTTTGGGATATATGATTCAGGAGTGCCAATATCTCCAGGTCTGATGTGGTGGAAGTTAATTAGAGCTTTCACCCAGAGGACCCATGCTGTGCCATGCCCCTAGCTGACATGGCTAGAATGGGAGCACACAGTGTGGCTGGTGCAGGGCAAATCCTTCTCAACCTCTTGTCTCGTTACTCAAGGAACACAGCCCACTGCGAAAGGCAATTCACCGTCTCACATTTCCTCAATCTCCCTGTAGGTAGCCTGCACTCTGCTATGCGTGAATACAAGGGTTTTCCATGTACCAATCATTTCCTCATCAATGTCTTCACAACTCATTCCCATGAGAGCAGTTGTAATTACACCAAAAGGTCTAAATGGGTGGCAGTCAAACGGAGCCCAAATTTATCAGAAGCCCATACTCCTGCTTCCTTCTAACCTCTACACATCCCCGCACCACCACAAAAAGACAAAAGGAGCAGATTTCGAGACCATCCCATGGAAGCTCCGACTGCACTTGGCTGTGAACTCAGTCGATAAACATGGTGAGGCACATTGCACACGGCTCTGATTTAGATAATCACTCAGCCAGCTCTGGGCATAACTTGAGTCCTGCGTTGTAACACAAGAAAATAGACTTGGCTTCTGCCACCCTGGAACCAATCTTGGCCTGCTGTGGATCAAAAGCAAGAGAACCGTATATTCTCATCTGCACAACCTTTATGGGTATCTATCTATGGTTTGGTTCAGGTCCAGGCACAAACTTGAATTAAAGGTTAAAATTGATGACTCAGAGCTTAGCTGGAAACGCAGCCCAGAAAATGGAGCTATGAACTAGGAGGAAAACGCGTCTGAGGATGAGAGGGAGATGTGGAAGCGCTGGGGGCTCAGACTCGTGTCCCACCCGCCTGCCCCAGGAGCTCCCATTAAGCTGCCACGCTGTGGGCAGCAGAGGGCACTATTAATACTCGGAAGTGAGCAACACACTTGAAGAAACAGGAGGTTTAGAATAAGTTTGAGTATGGCATTTGGACAGGAGAAGGTCATAAGATTGTAGTTACCACCTTTACTCTTTCCTGTCATCAAACTCAGATTACTAAAATTTTAAAGCGGCTACAGGATGAAATGGGCTTCTGCATGGAACTTCAAGTTCTTAGGATCTAACTAATACACACACACACACACACACACACTCCATGCTAGGTGATTACTATAGTTCTGCTTCATAGGTGCTAAACGCTGCCCATGCGTTATCTTACTTAATCATCAACTCTACCTGGGTAGGTTCTGTTGTTATCTCCATTGACAAATAAGGAAACTGAGGTCAAATAGGTCAAGTGACTTGCTCAAGTAACCGGCTGGTAAGTGACCGACTTGAGATCTGAGCCAGCTTCACATGCCAAAGCCCACATTTGTAAGCAGCGTGCTATACCTCATGGCAGACCGCTCTTCCGTAATGTGAGAAGAAAACACCAACTCCTTATCTACTGATAGGAATTGGAAGTGTTGTGAATTCTGTGTTGCCACATCTATGCTTTAACAGTTGTGAAAAGTAAGGCTACTTAAACCCTGCCGCAGCCTCTCTTCCTCCACCAGCCGGTTCCTGACCGTGTTCCAACAAAAATCCAGGGTTAAAACCAATGGCTCTGTTAGAAGTTAAATCCCCCAAATCTGCATATAGCCCAAGGGTTTCAATGCCAACCCTCTGGTAACCCAACTTCTCAGGAAGCCATAAAGTTAAGAATTGTTCATCCTTTGATCCATCTCTATCTAGAAGATCTATGACAGAGCATGGTCTGAAGTCAATGCCCAGTAAATGATCACAAATACATATGTCAATTAGCCAACATACACTAGTGATTCAATGACAAAGCAATAGAATCAAGAAAACCACCGGCCCTACAAGTGGCTGACTTTCTGGAAATAATACCATTGCAAATTTATAACCTCATCATCTCTAAAATAGTCCACTTTGAAACGCTTATGACATTTAACTCCAGTGTTCTGGATCCTTCCAGAAGCACTGCCCTAATATTGTTCATCGTGTTCCCCTAAAATTAATCTGATAGGGATACAGAAGCTATTCCTCTTAAAATGTTTAGTGTTTGAAGTGTGTTACAGATTTTCTAGCTCCGTTTCTTTTCTTGGAATGACATATGCATGGTGTGTGTGCCTCTGTCCTTCCTACTCTCTGTGCCTAGGACATACCTTGTTAACGGATCATGACACCCTTCCCATTGAGCCCAGATGGCTAGGAAATATCCATCAGATTGAGTCCCTAAGGTAGAATCTACTTATTTTTCTGGCTCAAAACGTTTGGAATCACCCACTGCAGCATCACAGCCAAGTGATGACCCAGCTCTTGTCTGAAGAGCTCCATAAACCAGAAATACATTCTCATAAAGATAGCATATTTATTCTTCAGAACTATCAGAAAACTTTTTTAGGGACACTTCTGGGGGAACACAGTGATGGAACACTTGTGCCTACTATGCTTACCTCTTTCCAAAGTTTTATTAAAATTGCTTGAAGGTATGAACAACAGACTGCAGATGGTCCTTGCAGGAAGCAAACAAACAAACAAAAGCAAAAACAAACAAACCAAAAAAACCCCCATGACAAAAATCCAAGGGGAATTCTTTCTAACTGCATTAACGATGGGATTAATGGAAAAGCACATTCTTGGAATACACACCATAAGTCCTAACCTTTAATTCAGAGTAGCATAAATGCTCCTAAAGAAAGTAGGAAACACATCAACCATTTAGTCCATTAAGTTTCACTTTGTGCCCTTTTTTCTACAGTGGAAAGAAACAGAAGGCAAAACTCAGGAGCATCCTTTGGAGATCATAACTGGGGTCATCTGAGGTCCTTTCTTCTGTCTACGTCAATGGCTCCTTTTTATGTCCATTCATTGTGAGACAATAACATTGACATGCTTTGGCAAGAATTAGTTTTAATTCTGAGATGCTTGGTTACCTACAGGAAAAACCTTGTTCCTAGCAACGTGGTCTCTCCTGTACACATTGTACAAAGAAGAAATTACAAACAGTGTCTGAGCAACCAGGTCAGGTAAGAAAGTCCCCTCCCTCCAATGGGCCTGCACTGAAGAGTTACCTGCCTGCTAAGCGTGAAACATGAGTTTGTGCCATGAAACAGCCCTGAGATCTGATCGGAGACAGAAAAGCAACCCCACGTGGGCCCTGAAGTCAGTCTGTTGACAAAGCAGCCCTCTCTCTCCAAGGAAGAGCTCACGGGATTACAGCAACATCACAGTCGGACCAAAGAGGCCACTAAGGAAACAATATGTGGGGCAGGTGAATAAGAGAATGCTGAAATGAATGAGGGATAAAATGAACAAACTTGAAGAGACAAGAGGCATAGGGAAAAAGAAGAACATGGCTCTAGAAATTATGTTCTTTAAGAAATGGGCAAAGCTTGGGTTTTTGCAGAGCCAGGCCAGGAGCCACACGAAAGACCCCATGGGAGGTTGAGAAACATAGCATGCGGAGAGCTCTCTACGGAGGCTCACTGGGAATCTGGACACTCAGTAACAGAACCTAGGTCCTCCTCAGGGACAGTCAAAAGTGAAGGAATGACATGGAAATTAAGTCAGGGACGTGCCTGTGAGTGCCTAGAATCTCTGGAGGGATGAGGAAGCTGGCACTGTTTCCAGAGGATTCTCTGCTTCTCATCACTCAGGTCATTTTCTTGGTGATGCCTTATCTGCTGAGTCATAACTGAGCCTCCCCTTTGCTAGTTACAAATACTTGTGCTTTTCTTCATATTTATGTGCATATAAGTTTATTGTCTCCCAGACTGGAAACCTCATGGGGACAGAGTCCTTTTTTGCCCACTGCTGGGCCCTTAGCCTCTAAAGGAGTGCTGGGCATGTAGGAGACAGTTAATGAGTACTTATGACATGAGAGCGTCCATAAGTCAAGGGAAGAAAAATTTGTTACAACCAAACATAGTTTACTCTTTTGAAGCAAGGATAGTTTAACAATAGGAAATCTGTAATATAATACATAATATCAATAGGTACATTTTAAAGATAAATTGAAAAATAAATCCACAAAATGTAACCTAGTCATAATTGAAAACAACAACAAAAAAATATTTAGCACGTTAGGAGTAAAAGAAAATTGACTTAACAGGACAGAGAAACAAAGTTAAATGAATCGTCATTTTATTTAGTGGTAAAATATTTCTCTCCAAATCAGAAATTAAGTAAAAGTACGTAACATCCAAAATAATTTTAAATATTTTTCTGGGGGTTCTAGTCCATTGAATAAGTCCCAGATGGAATAAAGAGTTAAACGTATACATAGGACACATTTTTAAGTTTTTAAAAAGTGAAGAGGGGAAAAATATATTTTTCCTTTAAAAAGGAAAAACATATTTGTCTCCACAAAAATTAAAGTTCTTTTTAATTTTTAAAAGCAATGAAATACAGGGAAAATGTTTTAGAGCCCACACAAAGCATATGAATGCATGTATTTGTGTATATATTAATTTTATTTCACTGAGTTTCAAAAGTAAACAAATTGACAAAGCCTCGATACATTGAGAGCACTTATAAATCTTTAATAAAAACTCCTCAGGCAATTTTTAAAAATTCCAAGTCACAAAAAGCCAAATTACAAAAGAAATGCAAATGTCCAAATAAACAAAAATGACTTGATTTCTCCAGTAAAAAAAATGCAAAATAAAACAATATATATGATCATGTTCTGGGCTTTTGGGGCAGAGTGAAGCAGGGTAGTGGGAGAATAACTATTCAAAGTCAAATGTTGAAATCTACTTTTCTTCCACTTCTGATCCACTCTCGACACTATAGCCGGAGTAATGTTCTCAAAGGCAAACATGGCCAGGCTACTTCCTGATCCAAAACCCTTCCAGGGCTTCCTACTGCTTCTAGAATAAAGATGTAAATCCTACACAGTCTACATGACCCTCCATGATCTGGCCCCTGTTTCCCCTTCAACCCTACGTCCCAATATGTATCCTCCATCAGCAAGAGGCGTCCTCTCTGCACTGAGTGTTCCTCATTCCCTCTCATCCCACTCTTTACAAGCATGATCCTCTCCCCTGGGACACTTTTCTCTTTCTCCCAACTCACCTTTATTCCTGCTGGGTATAAGCTCAATCTTCAATCCCAGGGAAACGTACCCTGGTCTCCCTGGATAGAAGGGAGGTTTTCCCAGTAGAGTGTTTTGAACACCATGGACTGCTGCTTCCTGACACCTATCGTAGTTTTAATTTTATATTTATTTTGGATGGCTGCTTAGTATCTTTCTCCTTCCCTAGACTATGAGCTCGGAGAGATCAATGGTCCATCTGTGTAGCATGAGTACCTAGACCCCAGGAGATGCTCAATAAATATTTACTGAAAGAAGCAAATTACTCTAGTTCATCTTGACCTCCGCTAAAACAGCAAGACCTAAAGCTTCACACATACATAGTCTGCCAGGACAAACAGTGGAAGGACATGCACATTTCTGAATATCGCCCTGTTATAGGGTTGAACAAAAATGAAATTACTATCCTTCAACATGGTGCCATCAGACCATGTAATCTCCAATTTTATTCTTATCTATTCCCATTCGTGGACTCCAAAGTGAGATGTTATGTTTATCCCTTCTAGTTTTCTTTTTGTAAACTAAGCCCATAATTTCAACCTCTTTAAGATCCTTCTCTATTTTCATGTCTTCTCCGGTTAGTCTTCTTCTAAATTACTGATGAAGCTTACATGGTTACAATGACAAAGACGAGTGTATCTGTCGTTTCTTAACCCCTTACTTCAAAGCGGCAGATCCATGGGACCCTACCTGCATGCTGACTCCTGTCACCTTCACAACATTATGAGGTGAGTGTTTCTTCTCAGGGGTTGATAAATCTGTGGCTCTGAGGATCAGTTAACTTATCTTAGATCTCGAAGCACATAAATGGAAAGACAAGGATTTGAACTAGGCATCTTTGCCTCATGCCTCTTTACATGACTCTGATGGTGTAAAAGCTTTCTCAGCCATGAAGTCTACTGTTTCAGCTCAATCTAATGCGGATGCCTGCAATATAGCTAAAATAAGAATAGACCGCTGCCTAACATGGCTTCAAAATCATTGCAGCTCATCAGGCTAATTTTCACCAGCAGAGGCCTAAGTCAGAGGCTTGAGTGAACCCTTAGAAGCCTGTTACACTCGCAGTAATCAGTCACTTGTTCTAGAATAGAACAGGATGTTCTGGAACATGTTTGAATATCTAGGAAAGTCTACAATGATGGAAATACTCTATTCTGGGCTGTCCGATAAGATGGTCACTAGCCATATGTGCTACTAAACATTAAAAATGTGGCTAGTGTAATGAAAAAAACTGAGCTTTTAATTTAATTTACACTTAAATTTAAATAGCCATACAAACTATGAGTTGGTCTTATTATATCAGCCTCTATCTCAGACTTCCTCATTGTCTTCAAAACACAATTGACTCTTAAAAAGATATAAAGAACCTTAAATGTATATTATTAAGTGGAAGAAGCCAATTTGAAAAGGCCGCATACTGTAGGATTCCAACTCTCTGGCATTCTGGAAAAGGCAAAACCATGGAGACAGTAAAGATTAGTGGTTGCCAAGAGTTGATGTGGGAGAGGGATGAATAGGCTGAGCATAGAAGAACTTCAAAGTCGTGAAAATCCTGGGTATGATGCCATCATGATGTATATGTCATTACACGATTGTCCAAACCCACAGAATATGGTTTATGACACCAAGAGAAAAACCGCAATGTAAACTATGGATCTTGGGTAATTATGATATGTCAGTACAGGCCCACGAATTGTAACAACTGTATCACTCTGGTGGGGGGATATGGATAATGGGGGAAAGCTATGCATGTCAGGGGGCAGAGGACACTGTACATGGGCAAGGGACACATGTACATTCCTCTCAATTTTACTACAAACCTAAAAATGCTCTAAAAAACAAAAGTCTTCAAAAATCACACGACAGATTACTGGTTAGAAATCAAAATGTGACGAGGAAAGAACGCTTGCCAAGGAGCCACGTGCTCCTTACATTTCCCACCTTCCTCTGCAGGTAGGTTGGCGCCACGTGACTAGACGTGAAGTGCCACATGGCTCTAAGGTTGAGGCAATTAAGGTTCAGCATACCTCAATATCCCTCTCTCCCCTAAGAGGCCGTGTGTTCCAAACGACACAACTGGCACGTTAGGAGAAGGCAAGTCACAAGAGAGAACTAAGTCTTCATTCCTCCAAGCCTTTGAGATTGCAGGATTTTTTTTTTCAAATATTTTATTTATTTATTTGTCAGAGAGAAAGAGAGAGAGAGAGCACAAGCAGGGGGAGCAGCAGGTAAAGGGAGAAGGAGAAGCAGGCTTCCCACCGAGCAGGGAGCCTGATGTGGAGCTCGATCCCAGGACCCCAAGATCATGACCTGAGCCAAAGGCAGACGCTTAACTGACTGAGCCACCCAGGTGCCCCTGAGATTGCAGTATTAACTGTTACAGCGACATCACGTTGCTGAGGCTGACTCACGAAAATAACAATGAGCGTGCTCAGAATTCTCGGCAGAGTAAGAGCAACAAAGAAGCAGCAGAAGCAGCAGGATCCAGAGAGACGAGAAACTAGACAATACATTCCATTAGCACTGATTTCTCTGTCAGTAGCATTGACAGTATAGCACTGACTTTTATGTGTTACCTTGGTGGAGTGAGGAGCCATTTTTTACAATAAGTGTCCTCCAGGTTCATAATAGCAGATAATTAGGATGGTAATCTCCATTCTGTTATCCTACAGTTTGCTTCTAAAGGCAAGTTTTCCCCCACACTAAACACCATCTTGCTTTTTTCCTTTAGCCTCAGTCTTAAGCCAATTACATTACGTAAGTGGAGATTATAAAACCCGCATTAGCGGTGATTCCTCTGGCAGCCCCACGTCCCTGGAGCTGTCACTTGGCAATTGTTTAATGGGACAGATGTGAACCTTTGGTATTGGGGGTAATGTGAGAAATAGACATTTACGGCCACAGCTTATCAAACTGTACTCCCTTTTGCTAAAGGCAATTCCTGACTATGATTATTGCTAAGTCCCACCAGTCCTCCGTCCCTCCCCAGCTTAAAGAGTCAGTGGCCAGTTAGACACCATTAGCTAAGATCCACTACATCTTTTGCTAAAAAAGGTGCATTTGTTTAATAAATATTTAAGAACACCTGTGCCCCCAGATATGTGAGACATTCAGAGATTTCTGTGCAGGAACAACTCAGGTCTCCAGGACATAGTTCAGATGCCTACTGCTATCTCTTTGCCCCTCAAGGGTGCAGGAAATCATCAAATGTATTTCTCGATTTCATGACCTGGTGAAAGTACCAAAGCCTTCAAGACATTGAAGACTTCAACAGTACAGAGTAGTGTTGGGGAGCCATCCCAGGCCCAACAGTGCAGGCATGAATCCTGGTCATGCCCTCTGCTAGCACTGGGACTAGACTGCTACTTATTCTTGCTGGGCTCCTGCACAGTGGACACTGAAAGAGTACTATTCCCTTAGCTAATGTGGCGTGTCCATCCCCCCCGCTTTGATCTGCTTTGTTCCTTTCATCCCATGCCCTTCAGAAAACCTCCATGGACTTCTGGAGCCACTTCACCTAAAGGAACCGAGAGAGTCAGAAGTGTCTGGGAGCTCACGATGCCTTGGGCAGCTGCAGTCCATGACTGCTGCAGGAGTCTCAAAGTCCAGGACAGTGCTGCCTGATTTGCCTCCAGAGCTGCCTCAAGGGATCAGGCTGAGGCTAAAATTTAACCCTCGAGTGGCTGCTTCATGGCTCCATCCGGTTTCTCCCACTCTTCCACCCATTTTCCCAGGGAACACTGTCTTTTTTTCTTATAATAAACTTTTTATCTTAAAATAGCTTTTATTGTCTTATTGCTGACGCTGGGACTTCTAGTATGATGCCAAACAATAGTCGTGAGAGTGGGCATCCTGTCGTGTTCCTGACCTAAAGGGGAAAGCTCCCAGCTTTTCTCCATTGATAATGATATGCGCTGTGGACTTTTCATAGATGGCTTTTATGATATTGAGGCATGTTCCCTGTATCTCTATACTCTGAAGAATTTTAATCAGGAAAGGATGCTGTATTTTGTCACATGAGTCTTCTGCATCAATTGAGAGGATCATATGGTTCTTATCTTTTATTTTATTAATGTGCTCTATCATGTTGATTGATTTGCAAATGTTGAACCACCCTTGCATCCCAGGAGTAAATCCCACCCTCTTACACTGTTGGTGGGAACGGAAGCTGGTGCAGCCACTCTAGAAAACAGCATCCTCAACACGCTAAAAATAGAGCTAACCTATGACCCAGAAGTTGCACTACTGGGTATTTACCCCAAAGATACAGATGTAGTGAAAAGAAGGGACACATGCACCCTGATGTTCATAGAGCAATGTCCACAATAGCCAAACTGTGGAAGGAGCCAAGATGCCCTTCAGCAGATGAATGGATAAAGAAGATATGGTCCATATATGCAATGGAATATTACTCAGTCATCAGAAAGGATGAATATCCACCATTTACATCGACATGGATGGAACTGGAGGGGATTATGCTGAGTGAAATAAGTCAAGAAGAGAAAGACAATTACCATATGGTTTCACTCATGTGTGGAACATGAGGAAGAGTGTGGAAGACCATAGAGAAAGGGAGGGAACACTGAAGGGGGAGAAATCAGAGAGGGAGATGAACCATGAGAGATCATGGATTCCAGGGGAAAAATGAAGGTCTCAGAGGGGAAAGGGGAAGGGGTATGGGGAAGCTGGTTGATGAGTATTGAGGAAGGAATGTGTTGTGATGAGCACTGGGTGTTATATGCAACTAATGAATCATTAAACACCACTCAAAAACTGATATGTCCTATATAGTGGCTAACAGAACATGCTTTAAAAAAACCAATAAAGCAATTTATGATTTACAGAAAATCTACAAGATAGTACAATATGCCATACTTCCCATAGGTGGGGTTCCCGTATACCTTACACCAAGTTTAGCCTATCGTTAACACTGTCCACTTGTCATAACCGAACCAATATTGATACATAGTTATTAGCTAATGTCTATCAATTTTATTCACATTTTCTTAGTTTTACCTAATTTCCCTTCTCTTTCAGAATCCTATTCAGGATCCCACATTATATTTGGTCCTCAAGTCTCCTTAAGCTCCACTTGCTGTAACAGTTCCTCAGACTTTCTTTGTTTTTGATGATCTTGACAGTTTTGAGGAGTACTGTCAAGTGTTTTGTAGAATGACCCTCAATTAAGATTTGTCTGATGTTTGCCCCCTCAGATCGCACCAAGCCTAGAGTTTACCTAGGACTGAATCCTTGATCAGTCTTCTCCCCTTCCCTATCCTGCTGCCTCTTACTCCTTCACAGGCTTAGTAAATCACATATACATGAACCCTGGTCAGACTTGACTTCCAGGAAAGCAAACCTAAGGCAACTGACAAACAGGGGTGGTCCCGAGAAAATGAGAGTTTGATGATGAACCATTTGCTGGCTCGTAGGCAATAAAGATTCCCTTCATTAGAGCTCTAGGGAACACCAACTGTCCCTGATGTAGGAACATAATTCAAATGCAAAGACTTCTCCTGGGATGAACCAGAACAGGCTAGAGGTGGAAGGGTATCTGTTACCTCATGCAGTATTTCTGGTGTTTGAAAGGTAAGGGGGTGGGGAGAAGGTATTATTATGAGGACCGTAGAATTGAGTGTTGCTACTGAAAACAACACTCACGGATGCTTTGAGGAGAAAAACAGACAGTGAAAATGAATTTTAAAATTCCAGGAAAAGATAACCTGGAATGGTAAAGCAGGCATCCCTGAGATTCCCATTCTATCCCTTGATGGTGCAGGGATACTACTTTAATAAGCCACCGAACAGGGTTTCCCACAAATACCTACTCTGGCCTTTATAAGTATGATATCAAAATTTCTAGCTACTTAGCCGAACACATTAAAACAGAAAATCAGTCAAACTGGCTATGGACCTATGCAAAGAGGAGATGGTACTCTTAGGCTTTACAGCATGTGGGTTTTGTCAAAGAGATAGTTCGTCTGTCACAAGGCTTTCAGCTTTTCCCAATTCAATTAATTGGAATCTCACAGAAAAGGAAATGCTGTAAAATAAAAGATTCAAACATCTGGGACCCCAAGCACAATCCAGTGGAAAGTACTAATATGATGCATTCACAGCTTGTGGATGGGAATTTTAAGAGCTTTTATTTCTAAGAACCACTGCTCAGAAAGAGTATGGCTCCTTTTTGCAACTAGTGCACAAGGTAGGTTTAGATGGTGGTTTTTCTAAGAATGCAGTTAAGTGGGGGAATATCCAATGTATTCATTCAATCAAAATATATTATTTGAATGTGTCTCTGGGGCCAGCAATGCTGTTAAGGTATAACAGTGAACAAAGTAGATGCAGGTCTTGTCTGTCCTTACAGAGTTTAGGGTCTAATTCCATTTCAATAGCTCCAGGTCCAATGTGGTGGTGGGGGGAATCGTGGAGAAAAGGTGGCCCCTACAAAACACGTGAACTTCAGTCTAGGGACACAGTCATACTGAGGCACCTTCACCCTTTTTACTCCCTCTTAAGGCTTTCCATCGGCTAATCCAACCAGAAGCCACAAGGCCAAGGAGCCCTACTGATGGGCTGCCATTGAGGGCACAGAGCAGGAGAAGAAAGGAGCAGAGTGGACCTGGAGGGACAGTGGAAGACACTCAGCACATGGTCATGACCCAGGGATGACGATGAGTAAGTACTATCTCCACAAACTACTCCAGGATACTCTCACTCACTCCATACTACAGAAGAAAAGATTCAGGCATCTGAGACCCCAAGCATAATCTGGTGAAAAGCACTAAAATATGGTGCATTCACAGCTTGTGGATGGGATGCTCTCACAGTGTCCCTGGTCACCTGTGCATAATACTTTGTCCCATTTAATTCTGAATCAAATAACCTGCTCTAATCTATATGATGGGTTCTTGCCATCCCACATAAGATGTTTTTGTCTTCCTATATATCTTCTTTTTTTTTTCTTTAAGTGGCATATATTTATTTTTTAATTTCTATTTATTTTTAAAATTTCTTTTCAGTGTTCCAGAATTCATTGTTTCTGTGCCACACCCAGTGCTCCATGCAACACATGCCCTCCATAATAGCTACCACCAGGCTCACCCCACCTCCCACCCCCTGCCCCTTCAGAACCCTCAGTTTGTTTCTCAGAGTCCATAGTCTCTCATGGTTCATCTCCCCCTCCAATTTCCTCCAACTCCCTTCTCCTCTCCATCCTATATATCTTCTTGATATGCTCACCCCCCCTTTCCTTCCATGTGACCTATTTCTTTGGAGCAAATTATTCCCTTTGAGAATGCTGGAATTCCTCAAGCATCATATTTAGCCTTCTGATATGAAAATACTGATGGGGATAAAGTCTGTAAAATCCCAATCTGACTGCCAATTTGTGTGCAGAGCCACTTTCAAATGAGAGCTCATGAGGAAGTTGAAGAAAAGGCAATCTGAAAATAGTAAATAAATGCCTAGGGGATAATGATGTATGAGCAGAATTGTTACTATTAAACACTCACTTGGTACCGCCAAGAAGAAGAGTTTTACAGCGAAGGACGACCTTGAGAGCAATGCAGTCTACCACTGAGGAGGATGTGGATGGCAAGAAAATGCCAGTGATACGCACAACGACAGCACCATTGGCACAGATCCACTTTCAAACGCCTACTGAGTGCCTGACGCTACACTCCGCCCTTTATCCGTATTAATCTCATTAATATGCTATTGATCTGATTAATAGTAATGTATACACATCTCATTTAATACTCGAATTGATATTATTACGATCACAGGATTTTTATTTTATATATTTTATCTTACTCAATACTTAAAAGTGATAGTGTTGTTCCAATATTTTACGCTATCCCTGTTCACATGTCATACATTTAATCTCATTTAATACTTAGCATGTCAGCATTTTTATACATATAATTTTATGCCTTCTAATACCTTTTATCTCCTTGGATACTGAAACTGATATTCCCCTTTTGGCTTTACAGCATGGGGTACTGACGCCCAGGGAGGGTCAGCGCTCAGAATCACGAGGCTGGTGAGTGAGGCTGAAGGGCAGGCCTGTGCGTGGCCCGGCGCCCTTGCTCTCTCCACTACAGACGGAGTGCCTCCCCCAGCAGTAAGAGCTGACACGCCGAATCGTTGCTGCACACCAGGCTCTGCGCTATTTTTGTATGCACTTTCTGCATTTGATCTTCACGACAACCTCATGAGGTGGGTTCTATTTTCAATGTCTGTTTTGCAGAGCTCAAAAATGGCAAGCAGACAAGTTATAGTAATTAAGGGAGACTTGTACTCTCCAGACATTTGTTGGGAAATCTGGCTAAAAATAGAAGGTCTGGCAAGTCACTGCACTGGGCACTGCTTCATCCTTTCAGTGTCAAGGAAGCCATGAGGTGACCTGTGACTGAGGGGTTAGCCTGTGTTAAAGAAGAAAGATGAGTTAGTGATGTGGGAGCAGAAGCCTCAGCAAAGTAACTCTGTCTTCAGAGGTTCTTCATCATGTAAGAAAAGAAGGACCAGCACTGGCAGGTACAAATTGTGAAGGCTTGAAAATAGATTTTTTTTTGAAAATAGATTTTTCTTTTTTTCTTTTTCTTTTTTTTTTCTTTCTTTCTTTTTCTTTTTTTTTTTTTTTGCATAGAAGAGTTTTGTGGTGGCAAGTGGCAGTGGGTGACTCTGGCTCCTTCAGCAAAGAACAATGACTACTACAATGAAAATAGAAGTATGGCTGTCCACTCTACACAGAGAAACATGGGCACGGAGTTTTAGAGGCCAAATAGTTACAGGACTTAAAACAGATGAAAGATTCTAAAGAAAGGTTGTAAAGATGAAATGTCAAAATGCTCCAGTGAGAATAAAAAAGGGGGGAAGCCAGCAAAGTGGCCCTGTGGCACTCTGGAGACATTGGGTCTTAAAAGGCCCAGTGACAAAGACAGAGCATGTGATCAGAGAGGGACAGAGATGTGACACCCACATCGACCAGGACGAATGCTTTAGGGAGGGGTAAAGCCCCAAATTAATGTAGGCAACAGCCAAAGAAAGGCCAGGCATGCACACAGCACTCATGCCATGACCCCTGATGAGGGAACCAACATGCCCTGACCCCATTTGGGGCTCTGGAGTCTGATGGAACTGAGCAGGAATCCTGGTTGTGCCGTAAACTAACCTAGAGACCTTGGGCATGCCCTTCTTCCAGAAAGGCACAAAGCTAATGTCCTTGTTTCCTGCAAGTCTTGGTTCATGCTGTCACCTTCTAAATGAGGCTACCCTGACCACCCTATTAATTCACACCCCCTTGCGTTCCGTCCACCACGCTAGCTCTTTCAAACTCCCTTTTCCTGTAGCCTTTCAGTGACCTCTTGGCGCAATGGTAGCGCGTCTGACTCCTGTTCCAGGCTTTCTTTTATCACATGACTTACCATCTTCTGTCATCCCGAACGTACTTATTATGAAGCTCAGTGTGTTGTTTATTGTGCATCTCAACCCCCCGCCTACACCAGGGCAAGAGTGTGTGTTGGTTTTGTCCAAAGATGTTTTCAAAGTGCCTAGAATAGTACTGGCACACTGTAGTGCTTAATGAATAACATGAATGAATGAATGAATGAATGGTATTCTTTAATTACTCTGACTTGTCTGTAAAATGGGACTGCATTCACCAGGTTTTACGAGAATTAAGTGAGATAATGTATATAAAACCCTCAGCACCATGCCTGGTAAAAAGTACTCAACAGATGAAGCCAATGGTAGGGTTTTTCATATCCATCAATTTTCTCCTTTGGTCATCTATTAACTCTGAAAAATAATATCTTGCAGATGAGGAAAATGCGATCTATAGAGATAAAGCCAGTTGTTAACTTGATCTAACATCTCAGAGGTTTCATTTGTAAGAATGGTATAAAGAGAATTAGGCCAGAGGATAGACAAAGAGATTTGCTCCCCACTTTTTTCAAGCCTTTTCTAGCTAAGGATGGTTAGCCCCAAACTCACTACCATAGAGACAGAATTCCCGAAATACTGACTAGGTGTATGCTCAGTGAACATTTTATTTCCTAATGTGGCAACCACTAGAAATTATGTTGGTTCACCAGGAGGAATGGGTACTACATAATTGCATTTCCTTCCTTAAAAATGTTTCTGAGACAACAGAAGAAAACTGTAGGCAACGCAAAATATACCTTGATTTTAACAGGGCACATAACAAGGCCCCCTTTAGACGTTACCCATAAGATAGTGAAATGTGGTTTCACTTCTTGGATTCAATCACCAGGACCAAAGATCAGTAAACTTTCACCGTAAACAGCCAGGATGTAAATATTTTAAACTGCGCAACCATATAGGTTCTGTCAAACTACTCAATTTCACCATTGCTGTGTGCTGTGTGAAAGCAGCCATAGACAATATGAAATGGATAAGTGTGTTTGTGTTCCAGTAAAACTTTATTTATAAAAACAAGGTGCAAGCTGGATTTGGCCCAGGGGCCATAGTTTGCTAACCCCCAGCCCTGATAGCGGAATGACTATAGCCTAAGAGTGCCATGGACTGAACTGCCAGAGAGTCTCTACTGCAGCAACATGAGAACAGGTTGACTCCATTCATAAGCGATACAAAGCTAGTAAAAAGATCCAACAGGAATGACAAGTTCAAGATTTAAAATTAGGCTGAGAAGCTAAAACTAGCAGCCCAAATAATGTGATATAAGTTCATAAAAGTATATTGTTCTTTGATTAACAAAACATCATAAACATCAAAACAAGCTACAATCTACCAACAAAGTGACAGAAAAACTGGGTCTGGCAGTCGCTCAGAAATAATCTGTGGTTGGCCATATGCTGCCCTCATTATTTATTCACTCCTTCGTTCATCCATTTACTTAGTTTTTAGCTATTAATCCCCAACTGGCTTATGCACAGTGCTAGAGTTTTTTAATGATAAACAAAATAGTCTCAATCCTTAAGGACACATAGCAATCTATTGGACAAGAAAGATACCCCTTGGGGAGCCTGGGTGGCTCAGTGGGTTAGAGCCTCTGCCTTCGGCTCAGGTCATGATCCCAGGGTCCTGGGATCGAGCCCCGCATTGGGCTCTCTACTCAGTGGGGAGCCTGCTTCCTCCCTCTCTCTGCCTGCCTCTCTGCCTCCTTGTGATCTCTGTCAAATAAATAAATAAAATATTTTTTAAAAAAGAAAGAAAGAAAATATATGTTTATATTAAAAAATTAAAAATTTAAAAAAAGAAAGAAAGAAAGAAAGATATCCTTTTATTTGTTCATTCATTTGTTTTTTCAACACCCAAATTCTGTAGTCAGTGATATGGCTGGGTCGGATCAGGGTGTGGGGATGAAAAAGGCAAATGAGATTTAGTCTTTGTCTTTGAGGAACTCTGACTATAATCTTCGAGACACATATTATGTAAACAAATCAATTACAATACAGCATGGTATACACTGTTTCAGAAATACGACTCAAATGCTGTGAGAGCACAGAGAACGGAATAGCTAATTCACCCTAGAGGATTCCATGAAACCCTAGCATTTGCACTGTTTCTAGAAAATGGATTAAGAGTTTTACTATCAGACGCTGATCTACTCTTTAATGTCTGAGGGATTTTGCTGTCTGGTTACAAACAACCACAAATACTTGTGTTTTGCTTAATATTCCATTTACTAAAATCATCTATTAGAATACAGGCAAATTTTTAAAAACAAACACTTTGGATAATGTAAATGTCACTTACAAATTTGACTAAGCTCCTTTAAGGAAATTAAACTGCACTTACAGCTGTAGTTCTATAGTTGGGTTTCCTGCAGAAGCATTCCCTGATCAAGGTTTGAGTGTGCACAAGATGTTTGAGAACTCCAGGGACACCGGGGAGGAAGTAGGGGGATTAATCCACCATAAGCCCCCTCTCCCCCGCCATTTGGTTAAAATGTACTCGGATATTTGGGAGGCAGCCTTGCAACATACTGACTCAGGAATCAGACTTCTCCCATTTAGTGGTTCTGGGGCTCGCTATTCTTCTCTGGATCTGCTGCATTGACCAGCAGCTGAGGAAGAGAGAGAATGAAGGGTTATGCTTAGAGAGTTTTAATGGGCTAGCCCTAGTGGTAGTGTTCATCATGTCGACCCATTCTGATGTGGCTGGAACCATAGGGTCTTCTTGTGTTTTTGTGACTGGCTTATTTCATTCAGCCATGTCCTCAAGGTCCTTCCATGCTGTAGCATGTGACAGAATTTCCTTTCTTTTGAAGGCTGAATAGCATTCCATTATATGTATATACAGCATTCTGTTTACCCATTAATTCACCGTTGGACATTTGGATTGCTTCCACTTCTTGAAATATACTTAACACTACTGAACTACGCACTTAAAGATAGTTAAGGTGGTTTTTACAAAATGATGTAGCTGGGCAGCCTCCAGCATTCGGCCCCATGGTGATATGAACCTGAGATGGAATGACCTCCTCAACTGATGGTGGACAGAGATCTAGCCCACCCACACTGCTTCTTTCTTGCCCCTCTCTTATGGACAATAATCATTTTAAAAGGCTGCTTCCAAAATGTCCAACACCTTTATGCCTCTGATGGTCCCCTCCCGCAGAGAGGTCTGCAGTACAGGATAACATGCCCCGTAGATCCAGAATATAAGTGCCCCAAAATACTAGCATTCCCATTCTCCCAGGATTTCCAAGGCTTCAATTTCCAAAGCCCCATGTCCTTTCTCTGGGACACTTCCGACTTGCGAATACAGATTACAACTTGTGAGTATAAGTTCTGGCATTAGGATCAAACAGATCTGGGTTTGCAGATTGGCTTCTGCACTTGCAATCTGCGTTGTGTTTCAGGAAGTTAATTAGTTTGCTTGAGCCTCAGTTTCCTTGGCAGTGAAGTTAGACTAAAGTAAGTTCTCTCTTGGATATTTTCTCCAGATCCACTCTCTACACATCTACCTCCTTCTCTCCACCTGGGAGACCAACCTATATGGACTACTACAGTGGCTCTCAGCTGGCACAATCCTGTCCCCTCCAGGGACATTTGGAAACATAGAGACATTTTTGGTATCACAGCTAAGGAAGCTGCTATTGGCATCCAGTGAGTGGAAACCACAGATGTTGTTAAACTTCCTAGTGCACAGGAGGATTCCCTAACAAAAAATTATCCAACCCTAAATATCAACATTGCAGAGGTTGAGTAACCCTGGACTATACCAATAGGTTTCTGTCCCTCCGGTTTCTAGTTGGAGTTGGCCAATAGGGAACTCTAGCAGGAATCAAGAGAGGAAAGATTAAGTCAGGCTGTCCATTCCCTTTAATCCCACTCAAAGAGGTTACCTGAGGTTGGCTGTGTCTGTCCCAGTAGACCCCTGCTCCACTCAAGGTAGGTTTTTCTCTTTCTAGAATCTGGTAGCTACTGCCTGAGCTCATCAGGATCCCCTGATCCTGGCCCCAGGAAGACCACACTTCCTCTTGGGGTTCCTTTGTACTTTGCTGCACCTTTGTAAACCTGTAGACTTTGTAAACTTTGTAGAACCTGTTTCAAATAAGCTCTCTTCAAATAATCCTAACTAGGTGATCTGTTTCCTCTTGGGATTCTATGTGGTATCAGTAACAATCTCGTAAGGCTGCTAGGTTTCAATGAAATCATAGAGACACTCGGCGCAGTATAAGGCACGTTGTGAATGTTCAGGGAATCACAGCCTTCTCATGAGGCCTCTTTGGGAATTGCTGTTTCACTGGATCTTCTGAACAGACGACCCTTCCTTCAAATGAGCCACCTGAAAATTTTCTCCCTTCTTAATTTGGAGCATACACGGATCTTAAAGAGTAGATCAAGCCTCTTTTTTTTCCCCCCAACAGCTACACTCCAATATCTAGAGATAACTGTTCTGCCACAGAGCTCAAATATGGTGTTAAAATATGTTCTGAGTTTGAAAGAAATTCCAGGTCTGTTTCTGCTCTGGGAATGCAAGACATTATTTGTGTCCCTGTCATATAAATTTAGAAGCAATGTCCATGCTGGCCCTTTTCTCTCCAAGTTTCCTGACTCAGTAGAAAGAATGCATGAGCCCGATTTTTATTCCTGGTGACAAGAGGAGAAAGGTTGGGCTACATCCTCTGCAGACGTGGTTGGAAAAGATTCAGACTCAACAATGGAAATCACCATTCTCCCCCCCCCCCCCCCCCACCGCTCAAGAGAGCATGGGAGCCTCTGGCGGCTTCCCCACAGGTGACATGCAAGACCAGAGTCCAGGCATAGAATGTGTTTGAGGATATGTTGGAAACATTGGGGCAAGTCCATTCATTCATTCATTCATTCATCCATTCATTCATTCAAATATATATTGATACTTGAGAGTAACTCTGACTCTTTCACTTAAGTCTGTTCTATGTCATTACCTCCAGCCCGTAGAACAATAATAATTATAGATAATATCATGTTTTCATCCACTGTCTCATCTAGATCTTTCAAAGCCTCTAAGAGGTGGTTGTTCCTATTGGCCCATTTTAAGGATGAGGAAACTGAAACTTGGAGAGAGGAAGTCATTTGCCCAAGCTGCATGGCACTGAACTATGATTCATAGACAGACTGCTGAACTCTAGAGTCAGAGAGACCAGCCTGAATACAGTACCTTGCTTTGCTGATCCTCTTGTCCTCTATAACAGCAAGACCATGGCCAAGGTTAAGGACTAGCAGCTAACACTATGATTAAGAAGCAAAAATATAATAATAATAAAAATAAAAAAAATAAGGAATTTTGAGCCTGGCAACCCTGAGCTCCAGTTTTGTTCTGTCTCTCAACAGCTACGTCCTTCAGGCAAGTCATTTAACCTGTCTGGGCTCAGTTTCCTCATCTGCAAAGCGGAGGATAATAATGTCTGCCTTGTAGGGTGAGAACTCCCAACAAACGCAGAGGTCTCCAAAGTGGGGTGTGGGAAGAAAACTATCAGCATGTTGATTTCTAACTTATTTAATTCATCTCCAAACAACAAAGGAATTCAGGCTCCACTAATAATATAAATGTATGCATAGACATGGGACCCCCATGTTTGACATGTATGTTAGCTCTTTTCTTTCCTCTACAATGCCGAATGGCTGGTAACACCCCCGCATTCATCCATTTGCTTTTAGCAAATTGCCTTATGTGGGAATTTATACGTGTCTGGAAAATGGATTTAGGCTTTGTAATAACCAGTGTTTAAGCAACAAACTCACAAAATGGACAAGCGACTTAAAAACATTCCTGCTAAGGATCTATTTAGAAAAAAACACTAACGAGGTAAGTAGGAGTGAACATACTCATCAGGGCTTTTCATGGACAACTCCACAAGGCAAACAAGATGATGACATAACCCAAGGTGACAAAGTGCTGACCTCTACCCACCCAAATGGAACCACCGTCAGAAGGTTTGGAATATGGATTTACAACACTGTAATTAATGACAATCTTTTCTCTACATGCAACTTGGAGATACTAGCTAATGATAGTACAAAGCCACCACAATTAGAGAGACATTAAATTTGTTTATTCTGAGGTAATTTCATCCTTCTAAAATTTGTTTTGTGTATGTTTTATAAGGTACTCAAAAAGCACCACTTGGCAGTGTATAAGTAACTAATCAAATGTAATAATGTTAGTAATATGTACTTAAAATCATTTTTATTGGTGGGTATGCCATTTAAAAAGCATGGAGACCCCTGAGCTAATATACATAATAAAGCAATTGATTCACAAACTACCATGCAGTAGTTGCTCAATAAAAGGCAACTGTTGGAATCAAGAAATGGGCAGAGGACATGAACAGACATTTCTGCAAAGAAGACATCCAGATGGCCAACAGACACATGAAACAGTGCTCCATATCACTCGGCATCAGGGAAATACAAATCAAAACCACAATGAGATATCACCTCACACCAGTCAGAATGGCTAAAATCAACAAGTCAGGAAATGACAGATGCTGGCGAGGATGCGGAGAAAGGGGAACCCTCCTATACTGTTGGTGGGAATGCAAGCTGGTGCAGCCACTCTGGAAAACAGCATGGAGGTTCCTCAAAATGTTGAAAATAGAACTGCCCTATGACCCAGCAATCTCACTACTGGGTATTTACCCTAAAGATACAAACGTATGATCCAAAGGGGCACGTACACCTAAATGTTTATAGCAGCAATGTCCACAATCGCCAAACTATGGAAAGAACCTAGATGTCCATCAACAGATGAATGGATCAAGAAGATGTGGTATATATACACACAACGGAATACTATGCAGCCATCAAAAGAAATGAAATCTTGCCATTTGCGACAACATGGATGGAACTAGAGCGTATCATGCTTAGCGAAATAAGTCAAGCAGAGAAAGACAACTATCATATGATCTCCCTGATATGAGGAAGTGGTGATGCAACATGGGGGCTTAAGTGGGTAGAAGAAGAATCAATGAAACAAGATGGAATTTGGAGGGAGCAAACCATAAGTGACTCTTAAACTCACAAAACAAACTGAGGGTTGCTGGGGGGAGGGGGGTTGGGAGAAGGGGGTGGGATTATGGACATTGGGGAGGGTATGTGCTTTGGTGAGTGCTGTGAAGTGTGTAAACCTGGTGATTCACAGACCTGTACCCCTGGGGATAAAAATATATGTTTATAAAAAATAAAAAATTTTTAAAAAATATGAAAAGAGAAAAATAAAGTCACTTATAAAGAATATACTTGAAGTGATTTAAAAAAAAAAAAAAAAGGCAACTGTTGCCCAAGTGTCTCGGTCAGTTAACCACCTGACTCTTGATTTCAGCTCAGGTCATGACCTCGGGGTTGTAAAATCAAGCCCCACCCAGGGCTCTGTGCTGGGTATGGAGCAGCACAGAACCTACTTAAGCTTCTCCTGCTCCCTTTCCCTCTACCTCTCACCCATCCTCTAAAACAAAACAAAACCGCATTGTTAATATCAATTCCTCATTTATTGAGCACTTTCTAATTACATGTTTTTGTACAAGTCTTAAAACAATTTTTTATGAAAAATTTCAAACCCCCCAAATGCAGAAAGAATAGTTTGATGCACCCATACATAACTTTATCCAGCTTCAACAATTATCATTTTGCCAACCTTGTTTAATCTCTTCCCTAACTTATTTTTCTGGACCATATGAAAGCCAATTCATATCATTTCACCTGAGAATAATTTGGTGTGGACCTCTAACTGAAAAGAACGATTTGTTTAACTCCCTTGCCATTTTCACACTCAAAACAATTATCAGTAATTCTTTTAACATTATCCATCATGCTACTATTATTACCATCATTATTACTATCCTTAATGAAATGAAAGTATGATTGGGTCCCTCCAACATCATTCCATCTTCATGACCATGTCTGAACTCCTCACAAAGCCCTAATCTACCCCCGCCTCCTTGTCCATTCCTGTCTTCTCTTCCAGTGTTGGCTCTTCCTGCTCCTTCAACCTGCAAGACTCCTTCCTCACTCTGGAGCTGCCCCCCTGTCCTTTCGTACCACATCCTACCCATGTGGCCTCCCTGGGAAGCCCTGACTGCTTCCGTACTTGCTGCCTGTGCTGACTTCCATCTCCGAGTTCATTGTATCATCCGTACATCCTGTCCTCAACATTCTGTGCTCCTTGAGAACTAGGATGGTTAAATTGTGTGTCAGCTGGGCTAAAGCATGGTGGTAAAGCATGACTTCTGGATGTGTCTGTAGGAGCGTTTCCAGAAGAGATTGGCATCAGAATCTGTATACGGAGTAAAGAAGATCAGCCCTCACCAAAGCAGGGTAGGCATCATCCAATCTATTGAGGGCCTAAATACAACAAAAAGAGGAATGGCAAATTTGTTCCTGCTTCTTGAGCCAGAACATCTTCTTCTCCTGCCTTAGGACAATGGCTCTTCTGGTTCTCAGTCCTTTGGGTTTCAAATGGCGCTACACCACCTGCGTTCAGATGGCAGACCATGGGACTTCTCAGCCTTCACAACTGTGAGAGTCAATCCTTCATGATAAATCTCTCTGCATATGCTCAAATGTGTCCTATTGATTCCGTTCCTCTGGACAACTCTAACTAATACAAGAATCAAGACCATGTCCTGCTCATCAGTGTAGTTCTGCACAGTGCCTGGGGCTTGGTGCCTAGCACATCCCTATAAGGGTTGCAGGACTGGAAAAAGGAATCGTTCAGGAGTGGGAAGGTACAGTCAACCCTGACGGGCCAAGAAAGGGGAGCAAATAACATAATGGGGTCCATCGGGACAAGGACACAATGAAATGTCACACCAGGAAGGTTTGGATCAATAGATGAGCTCTAAAACCCTAAACAAATGAAACGGTCTTGGCTTTCCATTTAAAAAGGTGCCACATGGGACCTGCAATTGATGGTAGCCCTTTAAGTAAATCTAGAATAATCAGATAGAAGTTCCACTTTTCCCTAGTGGCAGAAATTTTCTCTAGGGCAGAAATTTTTATTTGTATCATTCACTGCTGTACCTACATTGCCCGTACACAGTAGGTGCTCAGTGAAGATTTCTTGGGTGAATCAATGAATGGATAAATTAACGTAGGTCTGGTTGAAGAAAGATGTAAACTGGATACAAGTAGAGACAGAAAAATAACTGTTTCCTCACTACCCCTCAGAATCACCTACGGGGAATCACCTAACCTGCTGACCCTGTGACAATCAATATCATGCCTACCTCATTTAATCTTGTCTTTCCAGTGTCCTGCAGAATCTGGCATCTAGCAGTGCTCAATAAATCACTGTGGAACAAATGATTCTTTCTGTGAAATGGAAGCTAATATTACTTAGCTTGAGATGAATTAGGATTTTCAACACTCTTCACGTCTTCTGTGAAAGTTCTATATTAATTCAATCTCTAAGTGTTTTTAGCCTTGTTTTTTAAGAGTCTTGAATCAATTCCAACTTATCAATCAAGGTCATATTTGTCATTGGAACATCTGCTTGCTAACATGAGTGTGCTTGCATTTTGTTAAGCTTTCTATTTTTATTAGCCTGGCATAATAGAACATGCCAGACCATTTCCAGATCATGGTACTGTCATAAATGGGGTACTAGTGTCTTGGGAGCTACTGGTCTGTGCCTCTGGGGGAAAAGAGAGGTTCTGAAGACACAGATATTGCAAATTCTACATTAAACAGAAAGTTCTTCAATGCAGGATTGCTCAGAACATTTGTTATACTAATATGAAACTAAAAAGAAGGTATCGAAAGATGGTAATCTCCAAATTCTCTATTGCTTAAAACCCTATACGTTTTAGATATTTGATGGAACACATTTTAACAACCTAGAGATTGCCTGTTCCAAGAACACAGTTTTAGAAATGCCATTATTAAAAATACCAAATCATGAGGATCCTTGCACTTTCTAAACTATTCAGCTTGCTCAAATTAAAATGGCTGGTCTACCATAGTAGAGAAAGGCCCAAGCTTATTCAGACACCCTCTTCTGCTCCTCATAAGTGCAGACACACCAGAGTCAAGAGATTGGGCTTTCCTGTGAGCCTGACTTGGTACAAGTCTCAGCTCTGAACCTTCCTATATGTGTAACATTTGCAGGTCAATTATCTCTCGACCTCAGTCTTCTCATCCATAAAAATAAGAACAATGACATTGTAGATGGGCTAGATGGACTACTTAACCATGACAGTAGGGATTGACTTTGAAGTGTCATGACAAGGTCACGTGGGAAGTGATAGGTCATTCATGGAGTGTCACGCACTGTTGGGGAATCTGCAGACGGAGCTGTAAACACAGCAAACAGAAGTCCTTGCCCTTACGAGATACCAGCCCAGCAGAGGAATAAAGAAACTTCAATGGAACCCACTTCTCATGTGGTTCCCAGGGGCAGCCAGCGTGGGCACCAGAACTCTAGGGCAAGAGCAGGTGCTATTGGTACAAAGTCCGTTGCCATGTTCCTGATGAATGATGGGGAAGCTGTGAGTTCTCCTGTTACGGGGAGCTACCTGAACACTGCCTCTGCACCGTGGCTGCAGCATGCCTAACAGGGGACAATGTCCCGACTCCTCCTCCTTCCCATGATGGAAGCGCATAGCAGGGGAACAACCGTGCAGCCTGGAATGCCTCGGGGCCCATGTGCCCGGAAGCCCCGTGGTAAGGGCCTAAGACAAAATGAGACCAGTCAGGTCAAAGCCTCTCCTCACCTGAATTGTAAGATGAGCTCTCCATGTTTGATGTTGGAGACTAGAGTCACAGATACCTGTGGGTGACAGCCACTGGCCACCCAGCACCTAGAGCCCTGTTCATGCAAAAGATTCATACAACTATTTAAACTGAGGGGCACACACCTGGATGGGTAGCTGTTCAGCGCCCTGTTTTGTACTTCTGTTTCCCAGTGATAGGGAGCAGCCTGCACCTTCTCCATCACCTGCCTCCCTGGGAGATGGAGAAGTGGCCCCTAAATGTGCTTGCTTTCCTCCCTCCGCCTGCATCCCTCCCACCGCAGCTCTCTCAGAGGCAGTAGGCATTTAATCGTGCATGCCACAATGCATTATGCCTGAAGCTTAAGAAGGGGCTGCGGGCTCTACGTACTTCCCTCTGCAAACTGGGTGCACACCAACTCCTGTCCTGCCTGCTTGGTGAATCATAGTCCAACACGTTCTCATAATTACCTCGGTTTCAGGCTTGAGATCCTAACGAACTCAAGAAGGCGACAAAATAGTAAGTTTGTACCAAATAGAATACAACTGTGCATACCTCCTTTGTATAACACTTAGCGGCATATGGTGAGAGCCAAGCACTAACAAAGTTACAAAGCAATCTAAGGGTTAGGGAGACTGTCGTTCCTTCTTGGGCTCTGGCAGGAGCGCACGTTGCTAACATTGCAATTTCCCAGATTGTCTGAACACCTGCAGGCATTCAAGGACCCTCCTCCTCTCAAGCACTCTCCTTGATGTCTCATTCAACAAGACCATCTTAATTCCGGGAGAGGTACAGTGTTTGGGTTGGAGAGACTAGGTCACAAACAAACCTTATCTCATATGCCAACCCAGAATGTCTGGGGATGCCTGGAATGCTGTGTTGAGAAGGATTCTGAGGCTGCACTTGGGCTCATTGGGAATGACGACCGCTTAGTGACAATATTTGCCGGGAGGAGGACATGGGTCTATGAAGATGTCTGTACACACATTGACATTTCTTCTGGTGAAAAGAGACTTAACCGAGGAATTGAACCCTGTGTTCTTGGGAAAGTCATTCACTGTCTCCAGCCTCAGCTTCCGGTCTATCCAATCAAGAGGATGACAACATCTCCCTTGTAGGATCCTGGTGAAGTTCAAATTCAGTGTGTAAAACTGCTTGGGGAACCATAATAGGTGAGATTATGTAATTTCAAAAATATCTACATTCAAATAACTGTGTGTAGATTTTCTTTTCTTTTTATAATTGTATTTATTTGAGAGAAAGAGAGAGCACAGGTAGGGGTAAGGGGCAGAAGCAGACTCTCCACTGAGCAGAGAGCCTCACGTGCGGCTAGATCCCAGGACCCTGGGTTAGGATGCCTAACCCATTGAGCCATACAGGTGCCCTTCGATTTGCTTTTCTAATGCTCTAGCGAAGGCTTTTTCAACCTCAGCACTCCTGACATTTTGCCATGGATTGTTCTTCGTGGTGGGGCTGTTCTAGGCATTACAGGGCATTTAACAGCATTCCTGGCCTCAACCCACTAGATGCCCATAACAGATGCCCCTAACAATCAAAATATCAATCAAAAATGCCTCCAGATGGGGCACATAGGTGGTCCAGTCAGTGAAGTGTCTGACTCTTGATTTCAGTTCAGGTCGTGGTCTTGGGGTCATGGGATCAGCCCACACCCGTCTCCACGCATCAGTGGGAAGTCAGCTTCTCTCCCTTACTCTTTCCCTCTCCCTTTGCCCCTCTCCCTCTCTAAAAGAGCACTTGTGCTCTCTCTCTCTCTCTAAAATAAAATAAATTAATGTAAAAAAACTATAGCAATCGCAAGCCCCAACAAAGAGATTTTTATTTAATTATTCAAGTGTCGTTGGGGCACCAGAGTCTATCCCCCAGGTGACTCTTAGACACATTCCGGAGTTGAAAGCCTTTCACAAAGCTGTAAGGAATCCTTTCTGAGCGGACACACATCCCCCTCTCCTGCAAGCTACAGCCCCATGGACTCCCTGGGCCTTGGCCATGTGCTCTTTTGGGGAAAGGCCACAGGTCCTCCCAAGGGGAAATGAGGCAGAAGGTTTCCCACACTCCAACCCAATATGCAACTTCCTTCCTCTCTCAATCACAAAAATTCCAATTTCTCATGACTATATGAAGCAATTTATCCTTTAACAGATGATTGAGGGAACGGGATGAAGGAGATGGTTCAATGTGATGGATATCCACGCATGTGCCCCTTAAAGCAACTTTCCAAAGACAACAAAAGCCCTAAGATCCCTTCGATAAAATGGAGCTAGACAGAAACCGTGCAAGTAGCATATGACGAGATACCGATGGTAAAATTAAAGGCAAACATTGTTGATGAGCTCACTAAAGCCTGAAGTGCTAAAGCACAATATTAGCCTTGGTGGAAATAACTCCACTGAAGTATGTCCTTCCTGCTACACAGCTTTCCTAAGGCTCTGAAAGCCTTCTGCCTCTCACAGCGTCTCACTCTCGGTCACCAGGCATTTTCAATACAATGAACAGAGAAGAGAGTTTGGGAATGAAAGTGAAGGGTAATTGAAGTGTTGCCTTGATCCATTGTTACAAGTGAATAGGCAGAGAGACAAATACTCAGTCCCCAGCGCAGACCCTCACAGAAGCCCTTCAGCGACTGGGACTAGCACAGCAGCCAGTCCATCAGCATGTACTTACCGAACACACACCACAAATAAGTCACGCGCTAAACTCTGGGGGATACCAAGATGGATAAGACACAGATCCTGCCCTCTAGGTGTTTGTAGTCTAGTCAAGGACTTAGAAAAACATAATCAATAATACTGAATGGTCTGAGTTTAACTTCAAATGAATAGCTCCAAAGAGAGATACTGAGCTGGGGGTTTTAGGCAAAACTAAGTGAAAATCGCACGCGGAGGCTGGGCATTCCGCTCAGTCCGCAGGCATCAGTTCTTCTGTACTGACTTGCAGGAGGGCTGTTAGCCTCCTGAGTGAAGGATGCATGCACCTGTTGGACAGCCAGGGGAGACTGAGAAAGGCATGGCACTATGCCCACCTCCTCCTGGGACCCAGCAATCCACTGTGCTGCACAAGACAGAAGTAAAGGAAAGAAGCAGAGAGCCGAAGGGAAGAGCCATCTCCCAGCTCTCCAGGGGAAACAGTGGCTGGATCAGCAGGAACTTGGGGGCTGAGCAGAGAAGGGGAAGTTCTTGCCCTCTGCCCTGCGACAGAAGCAGCCTCCAGGGCAGAGCTCTATTTTCCAGCAGAAGAAAACAGGCTCTCATTATGGGACAAGGGTGTGACAAGGACACCGAGCTCCCGGCAGAGCAACACAACCCCATGCATGTAGGGTGCCATATGGGACACCCTCAGGGACTCCAGGACACACTTGAGGTATCTTCATTCTGAGCTTGAGGGTTGGAGAGCCCTGTGATACCTGTGGCAGAGCAAAAGGAATGGCAACTAAGCAAAAAACATGCAGACTTGAACTTCAGAAGAAAAGCCTGCTTTGACTCTGATTCTACAACTATGTGTGAGGTCAACAGAGCTATAAATAATCAGCGCCGCACAGGCTGACACCAACATGTCACGGCACCCAAGAGCCTGAAATCTCTCTTGGCCAAGAAAGCTGTTCTTGAAGTGACATTTAGCCCTCAGAGCCCTAAAGATTCCAATCCAGCAGCTTGGGTCCCCAGTGAGGCCTTGCCTGGGCACATGAGACAGAGGACGGGACTTTAGGATTGATGCTGTCAGTACGTGCCTTGGTCCAAGCCCCTCTCTCCACTACCTCCTGACAACTGGTCTCCTTGTCTCTAGAATACATGTGCCATATAGCAGCAGTGTAAGCTTTTCAAAGCTCCAAATGAACCATAACACTGTCCTGCTCAAAAGTCTTCCAATGTCTTCCCCTCTCAATTATGATAAAAGCCAAACTTCCGGGACGCCTGGGTGGCTCAGTTGGTTAAGCAGCTGCCTTCGGCTCAGGTCATGATCCCAGCATCCTGGGATCGAGTTCCACATCGGGGGTCCTTGCTCAGCAGGGAGCCTGCTTCTCCCTCTGCCTCTGCCTGCCATTCTGTCTGCCTGTGCTTGCTTTCTCCCTCTCTCTCTGATAAATAAATTAAAAAATCTTAAAAAAAAAAAAAAAAGCCAAACTTCTTCCATGCCCACTGGGCTCACGGACCCATCCTGCGCACTCCCCAGACTCATTCCCCAATTTTGTCTTGCTCACTTCACTTCAGTGACAAAGGCTTTGTCATAGACCCAGAATACCCCTAACTCATTCCATGCCTCAGGGCCTTTGCACTTACTGCCAAGATACTACTCTCCATATATTCTCACCGTTGTTTCATCTCTTCATTCAGGTGTCTACTCAAGTGTTACGTTTCCACAGAGCTCTCTCCCCTATTCCATAGTCCCTAAAAGAGCCTCCATCATCTTCTACCTCCTTAACTTATTTAATATTTCTTCATAGTACTTAACTCCCAATATCACATATAAATTTGCTTGAGTGTTTGCGTATTATCTCTATCTCACATTAGAATATAAATGCTAGGATGGCAATCTATCACCAGTGCTTAGAAGTATGCCTGCCATTTAGTGTACAATAAATATGCATTAAAAGACTCCTTCTCAAGCTACTAGGAAAACTGCTAAGCCCTCTAGCCCCTCCTTTGAAGACCCGGCTTTGGAAGCCGCTAACGTGCACTGAGCTTCTCGATGACAAATGTCCCCATCTCATCCCTTGTCCCCATCCCAGCATGCATCAACACCAGCGACTTACTATGTATTCTTATTTGTTTTGCTCCTAGCTGCCCATATGAATATCATCCCGAGGCAAGCATCATACCTCACATTTTACCACACCCCAGGATCAGATCTTACATTTATTAGATTTAAATATCACTGTGCTGGATTCAACTTCTCTTTCCAGTCCACTGAGATCTTTGGGATCCTGATTCTTTCCTTTGGCATGACACTGCCCCGGCCCGCCACCACCCCCTCTGCCTTGCAGGGGTTGGTGGTGGCAGGCAAGCCCTTCCCTCTTTTGGTCCTGCTTGTACTGCCAACCAAGTTGGGAGAATCGAGGTACGGCCTTGGCTCCCTCTTGTACGTGCCCAGCCTTGCCTACCTCTCTGTCCCCAAAGGAGGAGATACAGAGAAGGCAACAGACCTGGGTGCTGGCCAGCCCACGGTTTGAACCCCAGCTTCTCCACTTCCTTGCTTTGTAAGTTTTGGCAGTGGGATTATCGTCTCTTTCCTGCAGCTGAGTTAGTTTTTCCCGATACATAGAAACCACAGTTCCTATCTCCAGAGTTGTTGTGAGGACTGGACACGGTGACAGAGCACCCAGTACAATGCCAGGCATTTGATGAATACATCATCTATGTGCATTCAAAACCAAACCAACAGCTCCGACAGGCCACATTGGGAAACAAGAGAGGAGACCGAAACCCAGCTACTTCACAGAGTCTTTTTTAAGGAATGGGGAAAAAAAAATCCGGGCCTCCACAAATGAATTCCCAGTCAGAGGTCACGTGGACAGTTCTGCGCGTTGGTTCCATGTGCACCTCATAGTCCCCAGGCATCCGTAAGTCTGAAGATGCGGGGCTTGCCCCGGGGGCAGCAGGGATCGGTGCCGGGCGGGGCGCAGGGACGGCTGTAGAAGCCGCCGGCCCGGCAGGCCCGGGGCCCTCACTACCTTCCGGCCCCACCCCCACCGCACTGATAACAACGTGCTCATCCACCTGGCGTTTCCGCATCTACCTCACGCTCATTTAAATAATGGCACAAACCGTAAAGATGGGGAGATAATCATAAAAAGCTCAGGGAAAGTATGCAAATAGAACACTCGCCAAACTCCGAGAAGGCTGAGAGAACAAAGATAATCAAGCACATTATCAACACGCCCCAGGTGTGAGGCGCCGGCAGCCCGAGGGGAGCCCACGCCGGCAGGGGAGAGGGCAGCCCTCACCCATCCTGGTCTGGTACCTGCTTTCATTTATGAACTTGATCTCCCTCCCCCTCCCTCCCTCCCTCGCAAACTCCAGAGAATCTTACCAGAGGGAGCTCGAGCACATTAAAGGGTGCAGGAAAGTGGAAGTTAGGTGTTTCCCATAATGTGTATTCTCGACCCTGCTCCCTTAAGATGTTCATCCCGATGGAGCAGCCACAGCAAGCACTCAGAATGATGCCAGGGTCATCACCCCCTGCTCAAAACCTAGGTGGCTTTCACCATGCTCAGAGTAAAAGGCAAAGCCTCCCTTTTCCGGGGCTTCTAAGGCTGAACCCACCCCTCTAACTTCAACCCCATCTCCGTCCCTGGCTCCACCCAGCCACACTCTGCTCCTTTGCCCACCACCACCCTGTGGCTCAGGGGCCCCAGTGTCCCAGAGCTCTGTGTGTCCTGCAAACTGCAAGCCCTCCGCCCTGACCCTCCCTCTCCCGGCTTTGCCTTTGCTGGCACTTATCACCATTTGAAATAGCTTCTCTTCTGATTCGTTCTTTGATTTTTTATCTTTCTCCCAACTAGAATGCAAGCCCAATGACAACAGGGCTTCTTGTCTAATATCTGTCCAGGGCTGTCAACTTACCTGGCACATGGAGGAGGCTCTATACATATTTGCTCAATTAACCTTTTGTCGTTGACTAAAGCTATACACATGTTTATTTTGATTTTTCCATTTTCTTCCCCTTTTTCTATTTCATAGCATTGGTGGGAAGACTGAAAGAACTAATTCCTGATGAAAAGTTTACTGCGTTGCACCGGGTACATGATACATACTTAATGAAGGTTGAATGCCCTTATTATTGAGCAAAATTCAGCTCTGTGTAGAGTGAGCCCTGGTAACAGACCTTCCTCATTGTGGCATTCAAAAAGGGATTGTGTAAAGACAGCCCTACATTTGGCTCTTTTGCATAAGAAGGAAGTAAGGGGAAGCAGGGTTCACTTGTGGGCAAGGCCCTCAGGGTCAGGCAGAGCTGGAGAACTCACAGGGGGCTTCCTCACCCCTGTCCAATAGCCCCTCAATGAACAGTGCTCACCCCATCCTCAGGGCTCCCAGTCTCCAGCTCCTTGAGGGCCTTCTAGTGGACCCATCGCAGGCTCTGTGTGTGTGCGTGCAATAGTTTTAAGTCATTAATGAGAATCTCCCTCTCATCAGAATCCCTGTACATCTGAGTCTGACCGAGACACAGCTTCGCGCTCCTTGTCCTTCTGTCTGGTGAGCGTCCCTACCTCCAGCTCACCTTTGGAGCACACCCCCCCCCCGCTTGCATCTCCCACGGTCCCCGAGCACGTGAGCACATCACTTCCAGAACAAAACCACTTTCTCTTAGCACCACTGTCCTCAATCACTCATGTGTTCAGGCCCTCGGCCAAAGGACAACAGCAGGTGACACCAGTCACACCCAAGACTCTGGGAGTTTGCAGGGCTGATTTCTGGCCCAGCTGAGTAGCCAATGGCTCCTTCAGAACTCCACTCAAAAGCATCTCTCCAGAGAAGCCTCTGCTAACTATCCAATCTGTAAATTGTCTCCCCTCACTTGTCACTCTCTATCTGTATCCCCCTAATCTTGTCAATCCTCAGTCTGATTCCCCCAGATTAGGAACAACAGCATCACTTGGGAACTTGTTAGAAATGCAGAAACTTGGCTTCACCCCAACCTGCCAAATCAAAATTTCCATTTTTTTTTAAAGATTTTATTATTTATCAGAGAGAGAGGGGGAGAGAGTGAGCACAGGCAGACAGAATGGCAGGCAGAGGTAGAGGGAGAAGCAGGCTCCCTGCTGAGCAAGGAGCCCGATGTGGGACTCGATCCCAGGACGCTGGGATCATGACCTGAGCTGAAGGCAGCTGCTTATTAACCAACTGAGCCACCCAGGCATCCCTCAAAATTTCCATTTTAATAGGGTTCCTCAGGCCACCCATATGGACATGCAAGTTTGAGAAGCACTGCTTTAGAGCTCTTCTCACAGCCTCTAATTGTCTCATTTGCTTACTTAGTAATTATTTATCTCACTCTCAACTAAAAAGAAAGATTCATGAAGGCAGGGACCTCCATGTCCTACTTATCATTGCATTTCCAGTGCCTAGCTACTGGCACATGGTAGGTTGTCAAATAAATATGAAATACTAAGTAAATGAATGAAGGAATAAGTTTCCAAAGTTTCTTCAAACTCTAATGTTTTAGGATCAATGGTCTTCTTTCTAGTTCATTTCCTTCTCCCTATCATCCAAGCTGCGTTTACCTGCCTTCATCAAGCATTCACTCACCAACTTCTGTGTAGGATGTTCTATGTTGAGCCCTGAAAAGAGTTCAAAGGCAGCGTCTGCCCATAAAGACTTCGTGGTTGAAAAGATTCACCTGTAAGAAACAACTTCTGTTTTATCTGATTAGATCTGTGGTTTCTAACCCACCTCCCTGATACTAGCATGAGCTATGTTTTTCTGTCCTTAGTAGCCAAAGAACTGGCTTTCTCTACCCATAGGCTTATATTTTTCTGACTTGATACCTGAATGTTTTGTTCAAACCTGTCATTGGAGCATTTCCTGCTTCTCCATTATTAGTGATCTTTTATCACTTTTATCACAAGTTCTGGACTTGTAGCATGTTGCTCTGCCTCCAGCAGAAAACATTCCAGTGACCACAACCCTGGTATATGCAATGGCGACGTTGGGTCCTGGGATATTCCCCCTTTACAGCTTGAATGTCCTCATGTGCTTACTTTGCTGGGCAGGTGGCCTGCCTCTCAGATTGTGGGGAGCTTTGTTTTATGTCTAGCTTTAACCCTAATTTCCTTGCTTCTCTTAACTAATAGTTTCTTACCCATACTTTGCTGTAAGTCTCTTCTTCTCACCAAAGGGACTCTTCATCCCTAGACACTCAACTAACAGTACAAAATAACTTGTTCCCACATGCCCTACATCAACAATAAAAGGAGAAAACTCTATGATCATATTAACACCGGCCAAAAAAGAATTTGATAAGCTTGTGTAGCCATTCTTAACACATACTCTAAGTAAAACAGAAATAAAAAGGAAACATTTAAATATAGTGATTACTTTTTAACAGAAATTAATGATACATTTTAAAAGAAAAAATTTCCATAAAAATGAGAAACTGAGTAGAAATGCCAACCATTACTAATAAATTGGTTCGCATGACCTAAAAGGGTCTAGCCAGTGCAATAAGGTAAGGATATTAAATAATAGAGCTAAAACCAGAGAAGAAGAGGTTAAACTCCTTTTCTTGGCTGATGGTTTGATTGCATATCTAGAATTACTACATATGCTAATTTTTTAAATTATATAATTCATAAGAGTATTTAAGAAGTTTCAAAGATATAAGAATTTGAGGGGAAAATACATTCTCTATATGCTAACAATAAGTACTTAAAATTGGAAATAATAAAAAAAAATTACAACAGTGAAAAAAAGTTTAACAAGAAAGCCATAGGACCTATATGAATTAAACTGTAAAATCTTATTCAATGACATAAAATAGATTTTGAACAAATGTAAAGAGAAACTGGGTTCTTCATTAGGAGATCTAATATCATAAAAGTGTCAAAATTTTACATATAAATATATAAAATTTAATGATATTCCCATTAAAATATGAATAGCATTTTTTTTCCTTTTCCTTGAAGGTAAAATAATATTCAGTTCATATAAATGAAAAATGCTCAAGAATACTAAAATTTATATACATACATATAAAAGCTAACAATGGGAGATTTGCCTTATCTGACACCAAAATAGACTACAAAGCCACTCTTAACAAATCAATACAAAATTAGCATAAGAATAGGGAAGTTAATCAGGAGGAAAGAATAAAAGATCTAGAAATGGATCCCACTGAATATAAGATCTTAAAATACGGTGAAAGAGGTATCTCCAGTCAATAAGAAAAGGATTGTTTATTTAATAAACGACCCTGCATGAATGACTATTGAATTTAAAGAATGAGGAGTTGGACTATTACCTGCTACCATATAAAAAATAAATCTACATGGGTTAAAGAAAGGTGTAGATATAAAATGTTATACAAAAAAAAAGAAAGAAAGAGGAAAAAGCTGCACGGTGCTTGGGTGGCTCAACTGGTTAAGCCTCCAATTCCTGATTTAGGCTCAAGTCATGATCTGGGTGGGGTTGTGAGATCGAGCCCCACGTAGGGCTCTGCACTGGGTGTGGAGCCTACTTAAGATTCTCTCCTTCCGCCCCTTAAAAAAAAAAAAAAAGCAAGAACGTGTATATTTATAGCCTAGGGGTAAGACTTCATACCCAAAAGAAGAACCCTATGTTCCTAAAAATAAAATTAAAAAATTGCTAGACTATGTATATTTATAGCCTAGGGGTAGAACTTCACATGCAAAAGAGGAACCTTATGTTTTAAAGGAAACACACAGGGGATGTTTTTATTCTATATGAACATTAGCTACAAAGCCTATATAATGTAACTGTAAACCACAGACTATTTAAACAAAACTAAAGGTAACAGTTTACAACAGAGAACCGGAGACCTGAAAAGATATTTTCAATACGGAGGATGTAAAGGCTAATAGCCATGCTATACGGAGAGCTCTTAAAATCTGACAAACAGAAACCATCCCACAGGAAAAATTAACACACGATACAAATAGGCAATTCTCTGAAGAGCCGACCCAAATTGCTAATAAACATACAAAAAGATATTCAAGGTCAGTGATAGAGAAATGTATATTACAGTAACCCTAAGTTTTTACTTTGCAGTCATGTCCCAGGCAAAAATTAGAAAGAGAGTGAAGACGAATTGCTGGTAGGTATGATGGAGAAGTTCTCTCACTTATTGCCAGTAGAAATGTGAAGTGTTTCTGGAAAGCCATCTGGATATATCTATTAAAATTAAAAATACACACACCCTTCAACCCAGAAACCCCATTCCTATGATTCTTCCCTGCAAAAATAAAATCTTCAGTATCTAAAGATAGATCTTCAAGGACATTTATTATAGCATTCTTCAAAGAAGAACAAAGTACTGAAAATACTAAATGCCCATCAGAAAGACATACTTATTACATTATAATCCATTCACATTATGAAACATGATACTATGCAAATAAGTGAAGAATGGTATTTCGTGTACTTGTCGAGATTAGAACTATTGAAGAGTGTAGACTGCAAGGTAGCATGCATGTTGTAATGTCATGCTTTAATAAACAAGACATTTTTAAATAATCCCCATGCATTAGGTGTGTGCATAGATGTCTTGCATATGTTATTCATGTGCTTGCATTTGTTTTCGTTGGTGTGAAGAGAAGGGTGTGGAAACCGGCACACACCTTACATGGGGTACGATGGGCAGACAAAGGGAAAGAAATATTTGTTGGGGAGAGGGGGATGATTATACTTTATGGATGGACCTGTTCATGTGGCCCTCCTGAATTGTTTTTTGTATTTTTGTTTTTAATTTAGTTTTATTTTTTCGGTGTTCCAAGATTCATTGTTCACGCACCATACCTAGTGCTCCAAGCAATCCGTGCCCTCCTTAATACCCACCACCAGGCTTACCCATCTCCCACCCCCTTCTCTCCAAAACCCTCAGTTTGTTTCTCAGAGTCCACAGTCTCTCATGGTTTGTCTCCCCCTCTGATTTCCCCCAATTCCCTTTTATTCAGGAATTTTGCAAAACAATAGTTAAACCTAGCCATTATTAAAAATTAAATTATATAAACTTATAGTGAAATAAATTATATTTTAGAAGTTAATTAATAGACAATATTTATCACTCCTTATTTTATTATTTTTACTATTATCTATGCTCTTGAAGCTATTTTACACCTATAGTATCTATATGGTAGAAATACTATATAATTGGGTACAATAGCACATCTCTTCCCAAGACCATGTTCAGTGATATCACATTGACAGTTTGAAATCAGCCATGGTGGGCATATGTGCACTATAGAAATTGGCAAACTTGACTTATGGTTTCACTAATTGTCCAGATTTAAGAAAATGATGGAGAAAAATGTTATCATGCAGACAAACTGAAAAGTAGACATGTCTGTGGTTTGTGAGTAGCACAAAACAATGAGAAAATATTCTTCAAGTTATCAAAAATGATTACCCCATTTAGCAACATATGCCTAATATCAACGATGAAGGAGTGAAGTTCTAACATGTTTTCATTGTTTCATGTTGGTATTCTATAACGTTGTAACATTACCTTGTTTCTTTGTTAACATAAATGAAATTATTAACCAGCACACATGTCAGAAGTGTATTTGTTTGTTAACAATTTGTTTGTTAACAATTGTTAGTTAACCACATGTTGGCGAAGGATAAAAGAGTTTTGCCAAAATCAATGAAAACATTCCGTGAAAAATCAGCTGGCTACATACATGGAATTTATAGTAACGAACATTATATATTATACTGTTCCTCGTAAATTGTATGCTATATGTCCTTTTATATCACAGCACTTACAATCAGTGTGTGTATGTATGTGCGTATGTTTTTCCCAGAGAACTGCTTGTCAAGGATTTACCAGCCCATTGGCTCCATCACTTTTAATAATAGGCACGTGCATTTTGAAAAAATGAGCAAAAAAAAAATATTAAATAATTCAATGGCCTCTCTTCTGGTAAGCCTTCTCTGGTTCTCCCAGTGTGTCTCTCTGCTCAGTGTTGCCACAATGTCCTTCAGGTACCCTTCTGTCAGTGGTAGCTGTCACCCTGGGCTACAAGGCCTCTGCTTCCTGTTGCTCCCCACCCCCTTCTGTAAGTTCCCTGCTGCGGGCACCGCGTGGAACCCTTCCTCTCACACGGGCCCCTGGCCCCGAGTAGCTGCTCAACACGCGAACGAATTAATCAGCTGGAGAATCCGAGCACAGGAAAAAGGCTCCGACCGTATTTACATGGGGAAACGTGGGCTGGCCTTCCTCAAAATGCTTGCTTGGAAGCCCTCGAGAGCGGCAGCAATCAAACCTCTGAAGACTTGAGCCATAATTCTGGAGCTGAGCTTTCTTTATGGATTAATTTCATCCACAAATTCCCGAGGTCTTAGATTGGGAGCATGTCCGAAGGTGTTTGCATTCTCTTTGTTTCTTCTATCTGCTTTCTTTTTTTAACTCTCATTTTCAGGGTCCAAAAGTGACTCCATAAATGAAGATACAATCTCCCGTTCTTGACAGGAAAAGGTTCTGGCCTCTGGTAGGATTTTCTCATCTCTGGTTGATAGGTAAACTAAAAAACTCAGTAGGAATGCTCATCTTGCCCTCTGAGAGTCTGGACGCAGCGGCCAATCTGGACAACCATGACAGGGAGTGGAGATAGGCTGAGAAATATATGCTTATAGCCAAAAAATAAATGTCTTTGTTTTTCCAAGTGAAGGCATTTCTCTCGGGGGGGGGGGGGTACAGCATTGCACGGAGACTCTGTGCATGGGGTTGTCAGGCAGATCTGGCCTCAAATGTTAGCCCTGCTGCCACTTAGCCCCTGGCCTTGGGCAAGGTCATTGACCTTGGTGGACCTCAGCTTCTCATCTGCAAAATGAGGACTGTAACAGTACTAGTCATTTATCTGATGTGAGGATTAAACATGGGGTATGGATTCAAAGCATGTGTGTACAGCAAGACTTGTACACAGATGTTCACAATAGCTTTATGTGTAATAGTCAAATACTAGAGACAAGCCAGAAATCCACCAATATATGAAGGAATAAACAAATTGTGTTATGTTCATATAATGGACTACTACTCAGCAACAAAAAGGATTAAACTCTTGATATATATCACAGCTTGGATGAATCTTAATATAGTAAGTGGGAAAAGCCAAGCCACAAAACAAAATGAAACTACATACTTTGATTTCTTTTGTGTAACATTCTGGAAAATGCGAATTTAGTGACAGAAAGCATGTCCATGGGTTGCCTGGGGACGGCACTGGAGGCTAGGGAGGGAAGGAATGAAGGAAAGATTAGAAAGGAATGTATAGAAACCTTTTGGGATTCTGGATATGTTCATTATCGTCACTGCCGTGATGATTTCATGGGTGTATTGATGTCAAAACTTATCAAAATTATGCCCTTTAAATACGCTTAGTTTATAGAATGACAATTATACCTCAGCAAAATCACTAAAAACTAAACAGGAGAACAGGTAAAGGGCTTGGAGCCGTGTGGTATAGAGTAAAAAGTCAATATATTCACGGTGGCTTTACAAGGAGGAGGGAGAAGCTGACAATGACGATACTGACAGCGTTCCGGCTGCTGTCGCTCCTGGGAGGGAACACTGCTCCTTGCTTATGTCCCTGGAAGGCTCACACTCCTGTCTTATCATCCGTTCGCTACTCTGACCACCTACTGGCCCCACGGTTCTCACCTCCTGCGCCCCTGGGAGTCCTTCCCTTCTCTGACTGCCAATATCCTCCACAGCTCAAAACCTCTCTCTTCGCTGTATAGGGACTGAGCGTTCTGACTCGGGACTCAAGCAGCCTCGGGATGAAAATGTGCTTTCTTACTTCCCAACTGGATCGGGCCTCAGTTTTCTCATCTGTAAACTAGGGGAGGTAATAACAGAGGTGTTGGCACACGGAGAGGAGAGAGCGTTAACACACTGAGACCTAGACAAGAAACATCTCACACATGGGACCTCAATGTCCTGTCGTCCATCTCATACTGCTTGGGCTGACCAGGGCCTAATCAGTAGCGCCACCCTCTTTTCCTGAGTGCCAAACAAATTGAGACCTGAGACGAAGGAGTGTCATAGGGAAGCCACCAGAGCCCCTTTGTTCCCAAACAAGCCTGAATCGAAGATGTTGCTTAAGGTGAGAGCAAACACGATCCTAAGTACCAAACCTCAAGGTCCGACAGATTTATCTACTCAGTAATGGCAGCCTCCCGACATGAGGGCACGGACTGGGTGTTCTGCGCCCAGAACAGAATGGAGAAATCACACTTTTCATGGGCACCTCACTCCCCAAGGATATAAGGAGGATTCCCTGAGCTGAGAAAGTCAAATTTATTATTTTTAAATCATATGATGCGCAAGCCTCTCCTCTCTCACCCCTCAAAGGGGCAGAGGGAGCAAAGGAGCAGAAACAGCTGAGGGGTGTCACAGAAATGAAGTCAAACATCAGGAGTCGGGGAACGAACATTCCTCCTTTAAATCGCTATTTTCACTCATCCTTTCATAAGCAGACGTACCAATCTCCTAACTGTATCGGTCGCATCATAATGGCTGAGCACACAGGTGAGTACTTCTGGCCGTGAGCACTGAAACCATCATTGTGGAAGTCAACACAGGGACTGGGAGCCGCTCGGGCAGTGGCCGGCTGTGAGGCATTTCTGACCCCTTCCGGGTCTGTATTCAGTAAGGCTGGGCCATCTTCCCTATGGAATCCCCTCCAGTGGCTGAAGAAAGTTACGCCGATCCGCCCCCCCGCCCCGAGTACTCTTGCTCATGGGTTATGCACACTCCCTTTTTAACCTTCTCTCACGTATTGGGGGAATTCTCCCACAGTGGACACACTCCAAACTGCCAATGACCTTCTTAAAATGTGCCACAGGAACACAAACCTGCAGATCCAATTAGTCAACCCATTAGTCTAATAATAGCTGCTGAATAACACCAGGTGCCCCAAAGGGCACAGCCCACAGGCAGACGCTCATACACCCTGCAGAGGAAGGGAGACTCACGTGTGTGTTCTCGGCCGCACCCTCACTCTGTCGACTCCTACTGAACGTGAGGTCCACGGAAGCTCTGAGATAGTCATTCACAGCAACTGCTGGCAAACCTGGGGGTCCCCATCTCCTACTTGCCATGCTGGAGTTAGGGGCTGGAATTCTATTTATTCTCATCCTGTCACAACTTATCTTTTTCCAGAGATAGCAGCGTGAGGAGATCAAGAGTGCAGGTGGTCACTAGGCAGACCTGGGTGTGAGCTTCAGGCCCAATTCTCTGAGCTTGGTTCTGTTTTTGTCATCTGTGCAGTGGTGATAACAACACCCGTATCACGAGACTGTGGTGAGCATGAAATGCAGCCTCACACATAAATGGCCTAGCACAGTGCCTGACACAAAAAAAGCAGATAAATAAGCATTAGCTTCCATTATTACTATATTGAATACATAAATACTATTATGAGAGCATATAAGTAAGAAGTGTGTGATCCTAGGTACAACCACGATTTGAGAGAAATTAATTTTAATTACTTTAGCCCTGTGTACGTAACACCATACACATCAATATTATTCTGCACTTTTAGTTATTCTAGCTGTATTTTAGGAAGGCATTGTATGGTCCAGCATACTTGTCAACTGAGAAATTTGCAGATGTCTTTGGAGGTGTTCCTTTCAAATGTGAAGGGTCAACCATTTGAAACCAAATGCCTTCTTTGGAAGCCTCCACCCTGGGATGTCCCCCAGTCACTGCCAGGAGTCCTGTGGCTTCATCTTCCAATGGCCTGGGATGGAATCCCCATGGATGGCAAACTTGGACTCTATAAAGAGCTAGCTGCTTCCCCATCTACTTTGGTCCTGAATTAATTCATTCATATTTGTGTTACCCTTTCCCATCCAGCATGAAGAAACTCTTCCCAGCTAGAGAAAATAGAGCCCAAGTAGGACTGGTAGCTGAGGTATTCCCAAGTCATGAATCTTCCACTTCCCTCCTCATGTCTCCCTGAACACTTTTTTCAAGATTTTATTTATTTATTTGACAGACAGAGATCACAAGTAGACAGAGAGGCAGGCAGAGAGGCAGTGGTGGGGTTGGGGGGGAGAAGCAGGCTCCCTGCTCAATCCCAGGACCCCGGGATCATGACCCAAGACAAAGGCAGAGGCTTTAACCCACTGAGCCACCCAGGCACCCCTCTCTGAACATTTCTATAAAGATCTTTTTATAAGGATCTTCCAATCAGATTTAGCTTGATTGTGAAGCCCAAGTACCTGCTGGAGGTTAGCCTTTATAATACATTGATGCATTAATCAATTATAATTAGACATGCCTCTTGATACCCACACCCTTGACCATGCATGTAACTTTACAGGGTCTTATTACTCTGGGAAAAGCATTCTGCCTGACTTCTTAACTCTGGACTCAGCCGCATGATACCCTTGGTTAACAGGATATTACCAGGCACAGTACAAGCACTGCCACAAGCATATTTTCCGGCGAGCCCCCTAGAGGATGCAAGTCATCTCACTCATGCCACCCAAGACCACTCAATCAACCAACAGCCATCTAACCTCTAGACAGAAGGGCAAGCCCAGCTAAGATCAGCAGAGCTCATTAGCCAACCTGCAGCCAACCCCATTTGCACATGATCCCCCAAACCAGCTGAGTCTAGCAAAGATCAGCTAAATACTACAGATTTCTAAGCTAAACAAATGCTATTGCCATATACCAAGAGTGTTTTATGGCTGTCCGTTACGTGGCATTATTGTGGAAACAGATAATGATCCAGCCTCCCCCACGTCAATCTACAAGGATTGTATCTGCAAGACTTGAGAATGAGAGAATCCGGAGAGCCTTTCTCCATTCCTATCAGCTATCCTTCATTTAAGCCTTAGAAAGTAAAGAAAACTTGGTAAACCACACTCATGTCTCCCTCCAAATGGCTGACACCATGGTCAAGAGCCCCGTAGCCGAAGCCCCGCAAGTGGAAACCTGATGACTTCCTTGAATGTAAAAAAATTATCCAATTCCACCAATAGACATGATCACCAGCCACAGAGTCAACACTCAGTTTGACACTAATACACTCAAAATGGATGGCTTGTCTAGTCTCTGTCACCCAGAACAATTTCACCATCACAAGCCTGCTTTTGAAGTAGGAAATCTTGGGAGAGTTACAACTTTCTCTGCAGCTTGAATTTTTTTTTTCTTTTGCAGAGAGCTATTTTCAATGCCCCCAAACTTGTGTGGGAGTGCCAATCGGCCACATTTAATTGGGCAGACTGTGAGCCTCAGCGATGTAACACTCTTTGGAAAATTAAACATAGACATGATTGTTACTTTGCTCTGTTATTGTGGCTACAGAATGGCAAACCAATCTGTTGAAACTGAAAAATCCAGCCGCTCAGTTATCTGTCAGGCCTACACAGCTACACACCCCATAAGTAGATTTTCTTTTTTCCCTACTTAGCTGAAGCATATTTTGATTGAATACATTGCTTGCTTAGCATTGTGTATGGCCAAGACTTAAGGTTCTCCTAACAGCTTGTCAGCAACTTAGGAAAGGTTGGTCTTACAAATATATACTATTCATTCATTCAATCACTCACTCACTTAACCTGCAAACACATATCATGCATCTATTCTGTGCCAGAAACTGTGTTCAATATGGGGAATAAAAAAAAATTTTCTATAATAATTAGTTAAAAAAAAAAAACTAGTAAAAGGGGTAAGGCAAGAATAGAAGTTAGGATCTGGCTCTAAAGCAATGCTCCTCAACTGGGAACAGTTTTACCCTTCTCAATCAGGATATATTCACCAACATCTAGAGATATTTTTGGTAACCGTAACTGGAGGGGCAGGTGCTACTGGAATCTAGTGGGTAGAGGCCAGGCACACTGATAAGCATCTTGTAATGCACACAATAACCCTTACAATAAAGGATTGTCCAACCCAAAATGTTAATGCAGAGCTGGAGAAGCTCTGTGTTAAGGCCATGCCCTGCACTAATTTATTTGAAAGTAAACTTTCCATCTAATCCATCATTGCATCATATGCCTCAGCACAGGGCAAGCATATAGGCAGGTGCCATACCAATGCAGGAAGGATGGATGGATGGATGGATGGATGGATGGATGGATGGATGAGATAAATCTGATACCTATAAATGGTAGTTGTTTGGCCATTATAAACTTAACAAATGGTTTAATTTTCTTTTTTTTTTTTCTTGTTTAAAGATTTTATTTATTTATCAGAGAGAGAGATGGGGAGAGAGCGAGCACAGGCAGACAGAATGGCAGGCAGAGGCAGAGGGAGAAGCAGGCTCCCCGCTGAGCAAGGAGCCCGATGTGGGACTCGATCCCAGGACTCTGGGATCATGACCTGAGCCGAAGGCAGCTGCTTAACCAACTGAGCCACTCAGGCGTCCCAACAAATGGTTTAATTTTCCAACCTGGAATTTAGGTGGCTCCAAGAAGGGAATCAATCTGGTAATTTTGACACGAGTTTCACAGGATATGGTAGGCTGTGCTAAGTGATGAATCTGGTGCTCCAGAAAACCCTGCAGTTCTGATCACAGCCTCTTTCCCAGTTCTTCTGTTAACAGATAAGACATGCTGGCTGTTCCTCTAAACCTTCCTGGCTTGAAATGAAGATAATCTGTCTCATTTCTTAACCACTGGAAATGAGAGTGAATTTGTCATATCCAACATTCTGTGGATTCATTTGGCCAATTATTCTACTTTGGGTCTGAACTCATCCCTAGTAATGTACAATCTGTTTTACATGTTAATTTTTAATGGTGTGATTTTGGCTTGTCCTTCAAACAAGTTGAGTAGAAACACTGATTTATTTTTATCCCTTTCATCAATGCCAGGGAACAAAATAAATTACTCAAGAACACGTTCTCTTGCTTTTGCTTCTTCCCCATCAGAGATTATAAGTGTTCAAGGGTTGATCTTCCTTTCACTAGACTGGCTATGCATCCCAGCCATGAATGAGGTAGAGGGTTAGTGGAGTGGAATGAGACATTCCAAGGTCAGCAGAACCCTGTCCTTGCCTTTTGGGAGGCCACAATAAGGAAGGGCTTTTTGGTAAAGATGAGATGCTGGTAGTTGCACCTTCTGTCCAGGATGGAAGCTTGGATAAGAACCTGAAAATTGTTGACATGTCTATGTCTCCCACTGGATTACATGATCCTTGGGACAGAGGTTAAAACTTTGGTGAGTGAGCTTCCTTCTGCACCTTAAATTTGGCTTCTCTTCAATATCATCCAAGGAGAACCATATACTGTAGCAAGTATTGGGGAAACCCTCCCTCTTAAAGATTCAGATGAAATGTAGGGATGCCCGGGTGGCTCAGTGGGTTAAAGCCTCTGCCTTCTGCTCAGGTCATGATCCCAGGGTCCTGGGATCAAGCTCCGCTTCGGGCTCTCTGCTGGGGAGCCTGCTTCCTCCTCTCTCTCTGCCTGCCTCTCTGCCTACTTGTGATCTCTGTCTGTCAAATAAATAAATAAAATATAAATAAATAAATAAATAAATAAAGATTCAGATGAAATGTGTAAGTTGTGTTAACAGAAGTCTGACCACTTGGGTTCAGCCATCCAATTGCCTGCCTGGCCCCCTAAGACCCTGTGCTGTACTTAAATAGTACACTGTCTGGAAACCTACCAATCAACTGTCATCACAACCGCTCTGATGATCCAGACAGATGTGGCCAAAGTTAAAAGGGATGGGAAGGTTCCCTTGTCTCTTCAACAACACCTGCTGTGCCAGGCACCATCCGGGTACACGTGACAACAAATGCCAAGCAGCCACATTCACTGATTTCAAGTTTTTTCCCATTCACTGCAGGAGATCAGTATGGGTTTGTTTTGATTTTGTGCTCCTCCACCCTTTCTATAATTCTTAAAAATCTGAAGGAAAATACTGAACTCTTGGACTATTTTTTCCTTTCTTCTCATTTTTGGCTCCTGTCACTTTTCCCATCCCTTTCTCTTTCTCCAAATTTCTGGTATCATCCTTGAGAAGACACAAATAAAGTCTAGAAGCAGAAGGTGGCCAGTGTTGGTTCCTGAGTCACTATCAATCAAGGACAGGATTTTGTGCGATTCTCTTATTCTTTTTTCTTATGGTCAATGCCTCATGTTATAAAATGGCTGCAGGAACTCCAGGCATCTTCTTCAGGACACAGGAAGAAAGGAGAGAGATGAATGTTGATGGTCCTATCCACCTGAATCTGACTCAGTAAAGAATGGAAAAGCCCTTCTGTCATAGAGGTTTCAGTCTCTATCTAATTATCCGGAACACTGGCACATAGCTACTTCTAGCTAGAAGATGGCATAAAGGAAAGGGTTATGGATGGGATCAGTCAGTGAAGCAGTCCGTATGGAGAATACTACTGAAGAAACAGGTATTCATGAGATCGTTATGAAATTTAGGGACTATGGATTTATAAGAAGTGCTTGAAATCAGGAGCTGGGGAAACTACAAATGAGTTATATTGCCTTGAATACTTCCTATATATCATCAGAATTAATCATCTCATCAACCCTTTGGGATGAATTTAATTATTAGCACTATTTCACAGACACAGAAACTTGAGTAGAAAGAAGTAAAGTGACTAATCCAAGGTCATTAGCCAGGAAGGGCAGAATCAGGTCCTTATCCTAGATCTTAAAAAAACATTTATTTACCTACTTCTCTTTTTTGACTCCACTCTTGAGTACAAATATGTGATAAAATTCAATACACACACCAAGCATTTGTGGGAAACCATAGTAGGCACATTTCCAGAGCAAGTAAGCTTTAAAACAAGAATTCTGGGAAAGTTGAAAGGACAATTCACCCATTCATTCATTCAAGGATCCATGGACTTACTGGATCCATCTCTGGGCTGAGGATATCGATGAGAAAGACCCCGCTACGTTTTTGCATGTGGCTCCTTGTCCAGACATAGAAATGGACAAGTGGCCATGCAGTGGATGACATTCTGCAAAAGAAGGATGTGCAAGGCACCATGTGAGTCTGCTGAGGCTTCCTTCACCCTTGTCCTTCTGAAAGCAGAGCCTGGAGTAAGGATCAAAGAAAAGATTCTTTGGGATGTGTAAGCTGAGGGGTAAGTGTGAGGAAGAAAAGGGAAGTGAAATGAGAAAAACAGTAATATGAAGCATTGCAGGCCTATGCTGGCCACTGCTCCACCATGAGCTGCAAACAGCCATTGCCAGCTGTGCTCAGCTGAGTAATGGTCCCCATCCTAATTCCCAGAATCTGTGAATATGTTATCTGACACAACAAAAGTGATTTTACAAATACGATTAAGTTAAAGATCTTGTGGTGGGGAGAATGTCATGGATTATCTAAGTGAGTCCAATGGAATCCCAAGAGTCCTTATGAGAGAGGGAATGGGGGTCTGAGCCAGAGAAGGAGATGAAGCAATGGAAATGCTGAAAAGGGAAAGGAATGGATTCTCCTCAGGGGAGAAGAGGAGGAATCCAGAAGGAATGCAGCCCTGTCAACTCATTTTCTACTTTTGACCTTGGGAATATATTTGTGCTGCTTTAAGGAACTACATGGTAATTTGTTACAGCAGCCATAGGAATCGGATACACAGGTCTCTTAGCACATGTGTTCACTTGGGACCCAAGAGTTTTCTAGAAGAATTTTATGGAAAGGAGCTCATGGAGTTCGGGAACATATCTGTCCAGTTGCTTCCAAATGTTTTTCAGTCGTACTCCTCAAAGTCTACATCCTGGGTTGCTAACTCCCCGCCCTTCCAGTTTTCACCTTCCAGCCCCTTGGCAGCTGCTAGGAATACATATCTCATACCCCAAAGCAGATCGTGCTCATCAGTATAGGCAAGGAGTTGACTAAGAAGGCAAAGACCCTAAGAAGTAGCCCAAGAAATCTAGAAAGTACCAAGCTTATGTCCAGTACTGACGGTGACTAACCACTTGTGGAGAAAATCATCCAAATACTTATCCAGCTCCTTCTATAGACTGGTGTCATTTCTTGGGAGCACGTTTTACTTCTGCCTGCCTAGCATCGAATCTCAGTTCTCTGAGTAACTGTACCCTATTTCCTCGGCAAATTACCCTTTCTAATCCCAACTATGTCCCGCAGTGGGCTGATTCCCCCATTTATTCCAGAAGGAGGCATGGCCCAGACTTGGCCAACCAGAGCACAGAACTTCCTTACCACAGCAGCTGGCTCTGGAAGAGGCATGGCCCCAAGCCTGACCAGTTTACTGCCTCTCACTGACCACAGCAATTGGTTCAGGGAAGTACCCATGGCCCACTCAGTTCAGTGGGCCTCAGTTCTGAAACATGGTAGAACCATGTTTCATGTAAATACATCATTGGATGTATTTACCCCACTGATCCTGGAATTGAGAGCATGTCACCTGGAACTTCTAAGGACCCACAGTGTGGGCAAGAAGCCAGCATGAAGTGAAGGAAAGGGTCACTCTAAGACACAGTTGGCTTTCTTGATCCAACCATACCTGAAGCTGGATGGAGTTCATATGTATGTAATCCAATGCATTTCCCTTTTTTTTGTTTAAGATTTTATTTATTTATTTGACAGACAGAGATCATAAGCAGGCAGAGTGGTAGACAGAGAGAGAGGAGGAAGCAGGCTCCCCGCTGAGCAGAGAGCCCGATGCGGGGCTTGATCCCAGGACCCTGGGATCATGACCTGAGCTGAAGGCAGAGGATTTAACCCACTGAGCCACCCAGGTGCCCCAATGCATTTCTCTTTTTAACTTAAGTCAGCTTTGGCGGGTGGGGTGTCTTTTGAAAGTTTCCCAATACAAAACTTCCTCAGGAACACATTTCACTTGCTGTCAGCAAGAAGCCCTCTTGTGGACTTAGAGGCTTCCAGAGACTGGAGCAGTTAGGAAATCTGGAGGCATGTCAGAGAAAGGCAGCAGCCCAGAGCTTCTTGAGAACTTGTAAGTCCTAAAGGAAAATCCCAGCTGTGCCTTAACACAGTATCTGCTATGCCTGGACCCTATGGTGCCAAGTGCCTCCTGTACCATGGCTCCGGCCATAGCCACCTCAACAAATACCCTTGGGAAGTTGTTCTTTATTCAGTCAGACCCTTCTTACAGAACAGGAAAGTAGCAGAATATCCATCTCTTGGGATGTCAACAGCTCAGCTGCAGATGGGAAGGATGTCTGACCTGCTTGCATGATCCAGCCCCCTGTGCGATGATTCTAGTGATTAGACATGGCCAATTCCAGCCTCTGTGAAACAGGAAATTGCTGCAATTGCTAACAATAGGTCTGGTCGAGCCTGGGCCCAACATGCCTACAGTTCCAAGCGTGAAGGCATCTTCTAGCTCCAGGGCCTCTGCTCCAAAACCAGGACACACCTCTCAGAAATGAAGAAAAGGCTATTTTCAAGGCAGTAATTGCATAATATAAGGAATGTGACAAAAGGGAGACCCTCGAGTTCCATTACTTTGAAGGGTCTGTCAGTGTTTTCATTATAGTCCATTTTCTGCAGTCATTGGTCTTCGGCTGTGAAGTTGGGCTGACAGCTGGGGCTTAGCACCCACAGGCCAGCCCAGGGGAATGGTGTGGAGTTTAATTTAGTTGGAGTTGTGTGGCCAGCTCCATGCTGAGGACTTGGAAATTATGAATTAAGTCCAAGTTTGGGTCTTCTGGCACTTTTGTGGCAGTTCTTGTTTGGAGAACCCTCACTACGCCACCTGCAAATTGTGTTTTCCTGACGGGCTGAACTCCAAGGCCACAATCAAAAGCAGGAGAGTCTTTTTTTTTTTTTAATTTTATTTATTTATTTGACAGACAGAGATCACAAGTAGGCAGAGAGGCAGGCAGAGAGAGAGGAGGAAGCAGGCTCCCCAGCAGAGAGCCCGAAGCGGAGCTTGATCCCAGGACCCTGGGATCATGACCTGAGCAGAAGGCAGAGGCTTTAACCCACTGAGCCACCCAGGTGCCCCCACGGAGAGTCATTTTTTATACTCTTCTAACAGTTATTTTGGGGAGGGGGTGTAGAGTTGAAATCCATAAATATAGTTTATGTTTCTTTTCATGAAAAAAAAAAAAGTGTCACTTAAACTCAGATAACCATTTCAAAGTTTCCTGTCTTCTCTCTTTATATGATCCTCACATGACCTCTGTTTCCAGGGTAGGTAGGCCATGATCTGTAATGCCCCAGCCTCAACACAGTCCCCAGTCTCTCTTAGGACACACAGGCCCAGAACCTGGGCCCTGGAACAGTAAAGCCGAGTCCTAGAAGCTAAGGCCAGAATGAACTCCAGGAATAGCTTCCAGACTAACGAATGCCCAGCCTGGAACCTGGTTCTCATTGTGTATTCGGATCCTAGCACAGCATCTAGAATCCAACCCAGAACTCTAGAGTCAGACAAAGTATGGGCAGATATGGAAAATCAGCCTGTAAACGTCCTTTCTCTTTACTTTTCTCCCCGACCTTCCCGAGCACTAATAGCTGAACAACCCATGAACTTCCAACACAGATTGTCTTGTATGAGCCATAGACCTGTCCAAAAGTCACTGTCTTGACCCTCAACATCATTTCCACCACCTCCAACATCTATCAGTGTCCATTCCACCATTATCAATCTCATCAAGAATAGTGTGAAGAGACCTTACCTCAAGCTAGGTTCTGTACCACATGGTCCACATGGGGGCTTTCAGTTAATCCCCACTATAAGTCTCTGTGTAGGACTTTTTACCCTCATTTTACAGTCAAGGAGACTGACTCTAGAAGGGACGAGGCAACATACCCATGGTTACCAAACTGGGAAGCAAGACAGACCCAGCGCTCAGGTTCTAGATCAGTATGGAACACTAACTATCAGCACAGCATAAGCTCCCCAGGAAACTGACTTGCTGACAGGGTTTAGAGGTCAGCATGTCTATGAGGGAGTGTGCTTGGGATCAACACCTGTGAAAGGGAGAAGCAGAAAGCAGGACTGAGCAGAAGGGAAGCCAGTCATAGCCCTGGCTGTCCCTACAAGGCACATTGGAGATAGAACATTCTGCCTGGGACAGTGCCCTGTCTTGGGCCAGGAAGCCTGCTTCCTTATGCCCTGAATGAGTTTCCTGTAGGTCTTACGGGGCTAAAATGAACGGGTTGGCACAGTTGCCTTCCTTCTGGAGGCACTGGGGGAAAATCTGTGTCCTTACCTCTTCCAGCTTCTCGAGATACCTGCATTCCTTAGATTGTAGCCCTTCCTCCATCTTCAAAAGGCGACCCTCCAGCCTCTGCTCCCAGTATCACACCTCTACTCTCTCTCTCTGCCCCCATCACCATCACTCTCTCTGACTCTGACACCCCTGCCTCCCTCTTACAAGACCCTGATGGTTACATTTAGGATCCATCCAGATCGTCCAGGGTAATCTCTCCATCTAAATTCCTTAATCAATTAATTATCTGCAAAGTCACTTTTGTCATGTCAGGCAACAGATTTGCAGACTCTGAACATGGATGTCTTTGGGGGCCATTACTCAGCCTGCCCCAGATCCCCTCAATTACCCACTGTGTGTGGGTATTCCAGCTGAATCGACCCCTGAAGGGGGATAACAGCTGAAGGCCATCTGCTGACCATACGGCCCAGGCCGCAAGTCCTTCCTGAAAGAGGATTTGGGGGGAATCTTCATGTCCCCTCACACATCCAGAGATTTCGAGTTCATCCCAGCCCAGCGCAGCCCAGCTCCCCCTTTTTCCTTTAAAGATTACATTTCCCCAGCTTTGAGTCCCTGCTAGAAACACGGTCTCAGACTCTGTTACCAGGATCTGCTTTCATCTTCCTCTCCTGTGAATCATAATGCTCTGCTTTTATATTTATGACCAACTGTTTAAAGTACCTCTTGAGCGTCTGACCACAGCTCAATTGTCCATTATTGCAATCATCATCTGTCTCTTTGTATTCAGAGAGCAACACAGATTAGGAAATGTGAGGACTGCTTTTGGCATTGAGCAGTTGTGTTTTGGGGGGGCGTTTCTCCCCCTGCTGTAAATGTGTTACGCAGAAGCATATTTCTATCCATCTGCAGCCCTGCCATATTGCAGGTAACTGTGAACAAAACAAGCAATAAAACTGCAAAGGGGCTGCTGCTTTTTCCTACACATTGACTCAGTTACCTGTGGCATAAGCTCCTCTTTCGAAGTCCATTCCTTACTCCCCTAGAAGCACCTGCGACCTGGAGACCCATGGGAAAGTCAAGAAGGGACTTAAGAAACAGCTGGGAAGTGCTTTTTAAAAAGTCATAAACTCAGACCATCTCCTTTGATCCTGTCTTCTGAATGATCTACTTTCTAGGATGTGCTTCTTCTAGAATAGATGCTAATCACCAATCTGCTCATTATAGTGGATGCTGAGGTGCTAACCCATCACTCTGTGTGACTCTGGAGGGGCTGTCAGTAGACAGACCATCACCTCCCTACCTCATTAGGGGATATTGACTGCCAGAGGCCTGACAGTCTGGGAGTTGTTGATAGAGCCAGCAAAGCATTCTTTCTCTCTCTCCCCGCCTCTCTCCTCTTCCTCTTCCTTCTCTCACCCTCAGTTTGCGAAGCTGCCAGGATAAAAGTCTGGGGCATATGGTGGCCGTGATACCTGTCTGCTTAGGAGATGGAAAGGAGTGGAGCCCTGACGCCTTCATTGAGTCCCTGGATCCATTCATGCCTGAAGGCAGCACCTAATCCTTTCCAGTTACATAAGCCAATATATGCTTCATTAAACCTAAGTTATTTTAATGGATTTTGACCTATTTGTTATTAAACATCACTTATTACCCTTTTTGCGTCTTCCTTTAGATGTTCCTTAGTAGCCTCAAACTCATCCTACTCTAAAATAAATTCAGCATTGCTTGCTGTTCCTACACCCACATCTCCTAACTTGGCTATTTCTCCCCCAAATACCTTCATTTTCTGCATTCCCTAGCCCCCAGGTCCATGCATATCCTTGAAACTTCTCTTTCCTTCAAGCCACTCACTCTTCTCATTGCCTTCCCTTTGTTCTGGTCTAGATGACTCTCCCCATAATATGCGCTAACCTCCTGCACCTACCCCTATTCCCTGATGCCTCTTCCCAAATGTTGATCTCATTAGGCTCATCTCTTATGCAGAAGCTCTCTATGGCCCCAAGAAGTACAAAATAGGCCTCAAATGTCCTTGTTTGGTATCCAAAGTGAGGATGTAGCACATGTAAGCTTAGATTTTAGCACCAAGTCAAAACTCAAGTCAGCTTTGTCATTCCATAGCTGTGTGAATTTGTTCAAGTTACTAAACCTCTCTGACCCAACATCCCCAGCTATAAAATGAAAAGAACTGCACCCACCTCTTGTGGTCATATTTAAATTAGTTACTTTAGATATTTAAATTAGTTACTATATGTTAAATGCTAAGTACAGACACTAAGGCAGCCACAAAATCCAACCACTAATTCAGTAAGTATTTACTGAATACCTACTATGTGCCAGTTACTGTAATTGTGACTCAACACCCATAGACACACACACAGACACAGAAACAAAGTTTTAGCTTCAACACCCATCTAATCAATGCCTTCATCCCTTCACTCAACAAACCTAGTCTGGGGCCTCCTGCACACAGCATAATGCTGGACACTGAGACAGAGTAGTGAACAAAATGTGTTCCCTGACTTCAAGGAACTCTTGTCCAATAGGGGAGACAGATGACAGATACATAAGCAGACAATTTCAAAGACCATCAGACTTCTGGCACAGCCTATAACTGGAGCTTCTAAGAACCTATTTCTAGAATTATAATATTCTAAAAAGTAAGTTTCTTCTCTAGAAATAGAAACAAGAAACCCTATAAAATAGAGTCATAAGGGTAACTAAATTCCCCTTCCATGATGCAAGTCCCATTTCAGACAATATCCTTGCAGCATCTTTCCCAATGAGTTTCTCATAAACTCAATGCCCTGGGGTTGATGCGTGTGGTCACAGTGGCAATGACTCCACTGGGAGAGAAGCAGGACCTGCAAGACAACTTTCAGGAGAGCAGCTTGTCCTTACAGTCCCCTCACTGTTCCCTCCACCAGAACCTGTTCCTTCAAGCCTCCAGGGCATTAGTGAAACTCCCCAGGAAAGTTTGGTCAAGACCCTGGCAAGGCATCCCAGCCACTTTCAGCACAGATTTGCCTTTTAGGCCGACATGGGCTGGGAAGTTCTATGGAAAGGTGACTAGAGAGAAGGATCTAGGAAGTGGGGCTCTGGGAGAAGAAGAAAGAAAAAATAAGGCAACTCATAGGAAGCTTCCAGAAATATGAGGGGCAAAGAGTAAAACTCTAAAGCAGAGTTTCTTGACTTGGGCATAAGACATGTGAAGGGGCATCACTGCATCATTCTTTGCTGTGGGGGCTGCCCCGTGCACTGTAGGATGCTGAACAGCACCCATGACCTTGACCCACTGGATGCCACTAGTCTCTCCTGCAGTTGTGATCAAGAAAAATGTGCCCAGTCATTGCCCTGGGGCAAAGGTACCCTAGGTGTCAAGTTACCCCTGATTGAGAACCACTGGTCTAGAACCAATGTCTCCTGGAGGGGAAGTAGACTGAACTACAGAAAAGTCTCAATACAGAGAGACTTGGGAACAAAGTGTGTTCTAATACAACCAGCAATGTGAGAAGAATAGAGACAGAAGCAAAGGTCAGCTCTACGTCAAAAGATCTTCGAAACATGGACTTCCCTGAATGGATGGTATGTTCTCTTCCATGACTCAGTGGGAATCCACAGACAGAGAAGGAATATCGTGCATATGGGAAACAGACCTGAAACACCACCTATCCTTTCTGATGCCAGAGACCGTATGTGGCTTTGAGCCACTCCTTTCCTCTCTCTAGACTGTTGGACAGGTTCTTTGCCAAATGAAGGAGTTGTACTGCTTCAGGGATGGAACACAGTTGGTACATATTACTCCCCACCCCACGACTATGCCTGTGACAGACATCACTAACCAATTACTACTCTTTCCCCTTGAGGCTAAGCAAAGCCTCTGAATCCTCCCCCACACAGGCCTTCCTAAAGCTGCTTCTCCTCCACTAATTGTTGCTGCCAAGATGTGTCAGCATTGTTTACTATTCTTAGAAGAGCCAGTGATTTGCAAACTATATTCTGGGGGCTTGTAGAGAACCCCTCCAGCGCTACCCTAGGGAAAAGAGAACACAGCAAATAAGTCTCCAGTTTTCCAAACCCCACTTCAACCAGAGATTTTGTCTGCTTTACATAATGGACTTCTCATCAAATTTTATTTGAACAAAATAATCCTTCAGCTAACACAGCAAAATTTGCTAGAGCTTCCATAACAAAGTACCACAGACTGAGTGGCTTAAACAACGTAACTGTGTTGTTTCAGGCTGGAAGTCCAAGATCAAGGTGTTGTCGGGGTGGATTCCCTCTGAAGCTGTGGGGAGAAACTCGTCCCAGCCCTCCCTCAGCATCTGATGATTGGTTGGCGACCTCTGGCATTTCTTGGCTGGTGGAAGCATCACACCAATCTTTACCTTTTCTTTACCTGGCGCTCTCCTTGTCTACAGTTTTTCTGCATTCAAATTTCCCCCTTTAAAAAAAAAAAAGATTTTATTTACAGAGATTTTATTTAGAGAGAAATACAGGGAGAGCAGGGGAAGGAACAGAGGGGGAGAGGGAGAATCCCAAACAGGCTCACACCCAGTATGGGGCCCAACACAGGGCTTGAGCTCACAACCCTGAGATCAGGGTTTGGCTCACAAACCTGAGCCAAAATCAAATGTGAGACACTCAACTGACTGAGGCATCTAGATGCCGACCAATTTTCTTCTTTTTAAAGATCAGTCATACTAGATTAGGGCCCATAGGGTCATAGGGCCCACACTGAGACCTCACTTTAATTTGATTATGTCCAAAAAGACCTTGTCTTCAAACAAGGTCCTACTGTGAGGTATAAGGGTTAGGCCTGCAAGATGTAAATTTAGAGGTAGATACAAACTAACCCGTAATACTCTATCTTCTGATTCCCTGAATTCTCTGAATTCTGGTATGAAAAAAAACATTCACCCCAACCCAGTATCCCCCAAATTCTAGATTCATTCCAAGATGAACTCTTTGTCCAGAATCTCATCTAAATCAGGTATGGGTAAGACTCTGGGTAGGATTCATCCTAGAGCAAAATTCCTCTCCCTCCATGAACCTGTGAAATCAGATAATGAGTTATTTTAAGCTTCTAAAACATAATGGTGAGACAGGCATAGGATAGACAGTGTCCTGGGCAGGGTAGAGTTTTCTCCCTGGAGTCTGGGTATCCTGACATCTGCCTTTATCAAGGTCTTCTTGTGAGTGGTTTCCTAGTGGGACCACACCCTCGTTTGGTGCTCTTTCAAACACCACTCTTCCAGGAAATTCAGGTTTGTAGACTGTTTCCCACAAGCAAGATTAAAGGTCAGGAATTCCCAATGCTCTGATAATGTAAGAAATTTCGAAAAGCAAGCACATGGCCCGTGATGAAGCTCAGAGCATCATTCTTGATATGCTAGTAACTGGCTCCTCACTCCCTCCTTGCTTTGAAGTTTCTGTCTAGGAAAAAGTAGCAGAAGAAACAAATTCTAAATGTTGTTTTTTTCTTCCTTACTTGCTCTATGAAGATCAACTATATGATGCATTCCTGTTCCATATGAAGTGACATGGAGATGGCCCCATAAGTTCTTGTGTTCATGCTGGCTTCCCCATGGATCCAATGGTCCCATGATTCATTGTCTTGGAGCACAGTATGAGGACAAAAGTCCTTGAAGATCAATGACTTTCAACGATCAGAGACTCAAGTGCCTTTTGCTCCAGTTGGATAATGCACTTAGGATTTTAATCAACCTTAACGTGTGGATTTTATACATTATTCAAGACCTCCGCGAGCCCCACATAGATCCTCCTGTTGACAAACACCCCATTAGAAGCCGGGGTTGTCTCGGCGCAGTGCCGGGACCCTGTTGGTATGCACAGCAGCGGCTCCCAGAAGGACTGAAGTCAACGCTTATTTGTGCGCCAGCCAGATCTTTGGAAATTGGACATTTTCTGTTCTAAAGAAAATTCCCCTAGTTGCTCCCTGTGCTTTGGCATTAATATCAGTCTCCATGTAAATGTTGACTTTTATGGTGATCAGGAAGGGCACGCAGGAGGAGAAACAGCCGTGGGCAGGTGCGAGAAAATGCCCCAGGGGTCCCACTGCTCCCACGGCTCTGTGGGAAGGGAGCCCGGTGAGACGGGGACTGAGTCACAAGTACTGATGTCTGCCTGAGACAGCGGCATCGGAATGAGCGCTAATTGACAGCTGGCTCTCAGCCTCCCTGGGCTCTTTCAGGCCTCCAAGCTGCAGGGTGCATTTACCGTCAGAGATGAGAGAGGCCAGCGCAGCCTGTGATGCCCACCAGGGACCAAGTCGGCAAGGCAGAGGGCATAGGATTAGGAGGCCAGGCACTGGCAGACCCAGGGGGTTCTGATTTTAACCATCAGCATGGGTATTATGAAGGACAAACCATGTCAACTCCCCCAGCCTCATTTTCTTGGTACGTAAAGCGAGGGCAGTACTTGAACATACCTCTTGGCTTTGGTTTGGGGATCAAGTGTGATAGTGCATGCAGGCACCCTGCCCTGTGCTGTGCTGTATAGGATATGCCCAACCAGTAAGACCTTCCAGGTTTCAGGGAATCACCTCTGTGCACGCTCCCAGTCTGTACCAATAAAAACAGCAACTCAGTAGTTTTATTATAATGACTTTCAGCAAGCACGGAAATGCATCTCTTGGTAACAGTGCTCGCCCTCACGGTAACGATAATTATGAGGCAACAGCTAACGTGCCTTGATCCAGGCTCTACACTGAGCATTTACAAGCCCTTCCTCATCTAACACTCACACCTAGGTACTCACAGATGCAGAACCCAAGGCTCATAGGGGGAGTAGCATGCACAAAGTAACAAAGTCCAACCTGGATTCTAACCCAGATCCATCTGGCACTGGCATCCATGCACCATATTACACAAGACAGAGGCAGCACATTATCTAGTTTCTCTGCACCTTAGCTTTAACTGGAGGTGATACTCCTGTTTTAGAGGTGATTGTAGCGATCAAATTGGTATTGCATTTAAGGAAGATGCTTTGGGCACAGAGATATCTGCCTAGCAAGTTGGGTGTTTGTTGCCAGACTCAACACCACAAGCCTTCTGTGTATCCCATGGAGACACTGTGATCCTGCAGCCAAGAAACTCACGGAAGCTATTAGAAGTAGTCCACACTGGAGAGAGGAAGAAAAGAAGCCAGAGGATCTATCTCCTAGACAAGCAAAGAAGTGTCAGCCCCAAGCAATCCAGGTTTTTGTACTAACCCAGAAAGACATTGTGGCAGGCGCCATGGCTAGCCAAAGGTATCCATGTCCTCACCTCCTGTGGTCATGTTATCTTACATGGCAAAGGTGACTGTAAAGATATGATTCAATTAAGGACCTCAAGATAGGGAGATTACTTTGGATTATTTGAGCAGATGCAATGTCATCACAAGATCCTTCTAAGAGGGAGGGTCCAAGTCAGAAGAGATGAGACAACAGAAGCTGAAGTCAGACAGAGAAGATGCTGGCTTTGAAGACGGAGAAAGGGGCTGTGAGCCAAAGAATGCAGGTCACTTTTAGAAGCTGGAAAGAGAAGGAAAAAGATTTTACTTTAGAATCTCCAGAAGGAACACAGTCCTGCTGACCCCTTTTAGACTTCTGACTTCTGGAACAATAAGAGGATGAATTTGTGTTTTTTCTAAGCCACCAAGTCCATGGTAATTTGTTACAGCAGCCTTAGGAAATTAATGCACTGTGTATCTCCTAGAGAGCTGAACATACTTCAAACAAGTCTCCAACCAGCACATGGAGAGAGTAGGACAAGTCTCCTTCTACATTGTGCCATTGTGAGAAATCGTTGTACAGCTGGGCTTTAAAACAGATTCTGTTTTGTTCATATCTTGTCGTTAAATATTCAGAAGGAAAAGAAACATGGCCCGATACAGAAAAGAATGTTAGCATTTTGCATTTGCAGAAAAGCCAGACTGTAAAACAGAATGATATGAAGTCTCTTTGTAAAATTTGAAGTGATAGACACATGTACTGAATTATTATTATCAATATGAATTTTAAAAATTCAGAAGCAAGTTCCCAAAGTGGCACTCCGCAGGCTGTCCCACCACCCGCCCACCGTCGGGAGTGGGAAAGCAAGAGAAAGCTGGCAACCAGAGCAGGGAGGAGACCCAGGCTTTCCGAGAACCGGTAATAGTTGGGATTGTCTTGAAACCGGTCACATCGGACGATGAAGTGTGAATCACTGAACAAATGTGCAATAGAGAAAAACCGCAAAATAAGCCTAGAGACAGAATGCTAATAGTCAGGCAAATAAGGGGAGGCAAGAATTTGAATATTCATGAGCCTCTAATCAGGAGCTTTGGATGAATACGGAAGTGGTCCCATTGGTGATAACAGGCTCCACGGGAAGGAGAATCCTGCCTGAGGACGCGCAAAGCAGGAGTGTGGACCAGACCTGTCCCGCTGCCTGGGCTCCCAGGCATTGACCTGAGTATCCACATCCTGGTCCCACAATCAGTTGTCTTTCCTCACCTGTCACTCACACTGCATTGCACTTGGTCTTTTCTTGCTGTAGAAGATTTCTACTTTTCAGGCTGGAAAGCAGAAGCTGGGGAGAATACTAATATGTTGGAGCATCTTCCAAGTTCCAGGACTGAACTACAGATCTGCTCTGCGGATAGTCCAGATCCCCCTCGCAACCACCCTTTCATGGGAACATAAATGTCTTACTTGACAGATGAGGAAACTGAGGCTCAGGGAAATGTCTTACTGCTGATGTCAGAGAGCTAGCCAAAGCAGGGCTCAGATTTGATCACAGCAGAGCCTAATCTGTTCCTCTCCATCACTCAAGGACCCAGGATTCACTCTAGACTTATATCCTCTTGAAATGTATATAAGTATCTGAATGTGTATAGGCTATATCATAGTATCTGGAGAGAGGAGAGGTTGGTGTCTGGGGAACAGGACTCAGCTACACAAAGAAGGCTTGGACAGGAACTGACATGAAGAATGCCCCTCGCAGTGTGGATGACGAAGCCAGCTGCCTGGATACAGGCCAAACCCACAGGAAGTCTCTTTAGAACGAACTGGGTGTCCAGAGTGGTGAGGACAGGGGCCTCAGGCAATCCGACAAAGGCTAGAGGTCAGTATGGACTAGGCGTGGGGGTGCTCCTCACAGACACCCCTGTACGCATATGCTTTGGACATATGTGTGGACTGAGCCCCTGCTCGTGCTGCACACCATGCTGGTTCTAGGATCAGCAGTGAATCAAACTAACATCCATCTGGTCTCAGTGACCCAAGAGGCCACCAGAGCAAAATGGACGAACAACCAGACAGAACTGAGGAAGTGTGGTGGAGGAAATGAACAGGGACTCCAAGAATGGTGAGGGAGGAGAAAGAGCTCAGCTGAATGGTCAGGAAAGGCTCTTAAGGCATGGTGGCCTTTGAGCTGAGACCTGAAAGATGAGCCAGCTTATAAGAACAGATGGAAAGATACTTCCAGCAAAAACGCAGGGTGGGAGACACGGACGACGCAGACAGTGGTCCACATTTAGGCTGCCCAAGAGCAGGGGTGGGCATCAAGGCATGAGTCACACCCGATAGGATAGTGGGAGCTCGGCAGGACCCCAGCTAACAGGCTGCAGTTTGAAGCAAGAATATGTTCCTGATGGGGGAGGGAGGACTGGACTACACTGGGGAGGTGATCGGAAACCCACATGTACTGCCACCAAGTACTTCCTGTGCAGCTACCTTGAAGGCCCCATACAAAGCCTGGCATTTATTTCTCATCACCTTTGAGGCAGATGTTATCTCTGGGCTCATTTTCTATTATTTTTATTATTACAAATTTAGAGGCTTAGCATGACCCACATTTCTTACTTCACAGTGTCTGTGGGTCAGGAGCTGGGCATGTTCTGACTGGGTCCTCTGCTCAGGGTCCTACAGAACTGAAATCAAGATGTCAGCTTGCCTGTGTTCTCATCTGATGGCAGGACAAGGGAAAGATCGCTTCTGAGCTTTCTCAGCTTATGATCAGAAATCACTTCCTCGTGGATGTACAACCGAGTCGCCAGTGTCTCGCTGGCCATTGGCTGTGGAGCACCCTTGGCAACTAGAGGTAGTTGTCATGTCCGTGCCGCGTGGCCCCTTTCATTGACCCTCTCCCAGTTCTAGCCTCTCTAGTTTCAGGAAGGGTCAATTTCCATTTAAGAACTTGCCCAATTAATTCAGGCCTGCCTAGATAATTTCCTTCTGGATTAACTCAAAATCATAAGATACCATCATATTTACCTCTTCTGCCCTCGCTCGAGAAGAGGTGATTATAGTAGATATGCACACCGGAGTGTAAGGGGGTGGGCAGTGCGGGCAGTCATCACGGGGCATCATAGAATTCATCCTGGTAATATTAACAGCCATCATCCTTCTAGTACCTTCTGTGTGCCGGGCTCTGTTCAAGTGACTTGATATGCAACTGACAGTCACCTTGGCTAGGGAAAGACTCTGTTTTAAAGATGATGTTACAAAATTCATGGAGGTTAATAATAACTTGGCAAAGGACATGTGATCATGGTGAGGAAAAGTCCAGTTTGAACACAAATCGGTGCTACTTCGAAGACCAGCCTGCCCCTAGTGGCCCCTGAGGTGTAAGAAGGTAGACTCTCTGTCACCAGGGTCTTGTTTTCTCCAAAGAGGTACATCCCAGAAGTCCGCAGAGGAATCCTCTCTCACTTACTGTGAACCTTGAAGGGAGAGCCCAGAACTGCACCAGAAAAGCTGCTTGGGGGCACCAGGAAGTATCTGTTGTCCTGGGCCTCATGGACATCATAGGGACCCTGGCCGTGGCAGCACACCTGGTCGATCCCCAGTCGGGAGAAGCAGGCACTGGGGTCTAGGCCATCTCTACTAGGACCGGAGCACTCCACAGGTCCAGAGTGCACACAGCAGTGTTGGGAAGCCTCCTCCAGCCTCTGAGGGATACTAGTGACACGAACACCTACCCACAGCCCCATGGAGCCGATGCTGCACTTCCCAGACTGGCTGCCGTGTGGCCTGGCCCCCCACCTCCCCCTGCAGCAGAGCCCGAGCAGATGGTTCAGAGTCACTCCAGTGGAAATTAATGGAGTCAGACTGTCCACACACTTCTTTTCAACCGTAGAGAAATATTTTCCATGAGTCAAACACCAGATGTATTTTGTTTATGGGGTAATTTAGCACTTGCAAGGGGTAAGACACTAAAACTAGAGAAGAGTCGTGCTTGCATTTCAGGCAGAGCCCAAGCATACTCGAGCCACAGGCAGTAAAACTTTGGGGCATCATTTCTGAGACGGAGCCTGGATCTTGAACTCAACCCCTCAGGACTTCCCAGAGAAAGCACCAGCACTTCTTGAAGCAACTCGTGTCTGTCTGCTGGGGCTCAGTTTGTGACCCTGCTGCCTGAGTCAGCGAGAGCCTGGAGTTGGGGAAGGGTGAAGGAGAGGGAGGGGCAGCACCCCTAAGGGACTGAAGACGTTCTTGGGGGGTTCGAGAAGAGCCAGAAATTAACTAAATTGGCCTTCCCTGGGAGCACCTTAAAAAAAAGGTCACAAAATTCTCTTAACCAGCAGTTACCGAAGGAAACCAGTATCAGTATTCAAGGGGAACTTGTTAGAAATGCAGATTCTTGGGCCTTTCCCAGACCCACTGAGTCAAAACCTCTAGGAGTGAAGCCCAGCAATCTGTGTTTTAACACACCCTCCGGGGGCTCTGATGCTGGCTGGAGTTTGAGAGCCGCTGCCCTGAACACTAGAGGCACACGTTCACTTTACATCTAGCTGTAGAGTTTCACATAAATTAATCTTTCTGTGACTCGGTGCTCTCATCTGTAAAATGGAATAAAGGCAGTACTCATTGTGCACTCCCTGATGCACCATAAAAATCAAACTAGGGGATTCACGTAAAGTCCTTGGGACGGGAGCTTGTAGCGCATACGCCATCAGCACACAGCTGTCGCTCTCATAGTTACTGTCAGGGCGTCTGAAGCCCACCGTGGTAATAGCTGACGGCATCAGCAGCCACCACACCTGGTGCGGTTGTTACGTGAGAGGGGCTATCCACGTGACTTGATATGTAAATGTGTAACTGTCCCCGGGATGGTAAAAAGTCACTTTGCAGTATTCATCAGCTCCATTCATTCATTCATCCAACAAACATTAACCAGGCCCCCTTATGCCCAGGCACTGATGGAGGCACGGAGGTCCACAGGCAACAAAGCAGATGAATGAATCCAAGCTCTTATTCAAATCCTATGTGCCCATGACACATTAAACCCAAGTCCCCTTCTTTTTTTTTTTTTTTAAGATTTTATTTATTTATTTGACAGAGAGAAATCACAAGTAGATGGAGAGGCAGGCAGAGAGAGAGAGAGGGAAGCAGGCTCCCTGCTGAGCAGAGAGCCCGATGCGGGACTCGATCCCAGGACCCTGAGATCATGACCTGAGCCGAAGGCAGCGGCTTAACCCACTGAGCCACCCAGGTGCCCCCCAAGTCCCCTTCTAACATCTTCTCAAGTCTAGTTTCTCCTGGCAACCCACCCGGCTCCACTCAGCTCCTCCTGCCCAGGCTGCCACTCTCGGCTCAGAGCTGCTGCTTCCTGCCTCAGCCAGCCCCCCCACTTACCCTCCACACCCTCTGCGACCTTCACCCCAGAGCACCAGGACTGTTGATTTCATGCTTGGCCAACAGCACTTACGTCCCTCGTTCTGCTGTGCAGTGCGTCCCTTAGCCCTGAATTCCCTTCCTGAGCGGTTTTGTTTGATATCCGGGAGGAGCAGGCTGTTCTTCCAATTCTTAAACGATAGCTTGAGCCCCGTGCATGCCATAAGGGTGGCCAGTGCAGGGCAAGTCCAATTAGTTAATGTGTATTCAGAGTAAGGAGACGTTATATTAACAAGAGGGTAAGGTACAAATGCGACGGGGACGACTTTAGAGGTCCCAGCTCCAGTCACTCTCTGGGGAGACACGGTCCTAAAGCCGAGCATCTTGAATGTCCAAGGGCCTTTATTCATTTCTTCAGGAATACCGCATATTAACACCCGTAACCGTGTTTCAGGTATGTAAGACTTAGGCCATTGGAATCAGCAAATTGAGGTACTGATCTTGTCTCCAGACACCCACGCATGCCCAGTGTAGAACGAGGTTTTGAAAACCACAACCCACGGCCAAATACAGCTCCCCGACTTTGTTTTTTTTACATAAAACTGTATTGGGACACAGCCATACCCATTTATTTAAATGTTTTGGTTGCTTCGGCGGTAGTGACAAAGCTGAGAAGTTCTGAGAGAGACAATCCGGCCCGCAACACGTCAAATAATTACTACCTGGCCCTTTAAGAGACACGTTCACCAACTCTTGCTCTAAGAGGCCAGGCTCACAGCCTGCCTCAGAAGAAATTCAGTTTAACCTCTCTGACCGACCGGGTGAATTAGGTTATGAGAAAATCATCAGTCAGGGCGTCTGGGTGGCTCAGTGTGTTAAAGCCTCTGCCTTCGGCTCAGGTCATGATCCAAGGGTCCTGGGATCGAGTCCCTCATCGGGCTCTCTGCTCAGTGGGGAGACTGCTTCCCTTCCTCACTCTCTGCCTGTCTTTCTGCCTACTTGTGATCTCTGTCTGTCAAATAAATAAATAAAATCTTAAAAAAAAAAAAAGAAAGAAAACCATCAATCATCCCATGTCCTACTCCCGAGGCTATCTGGGCTGCGACTCAGTACAAATGTTTCAACAAATTACACAGATATAATTATAACCAATTAATCTAACAGTTTAATAATTAGCCAGTAAGTAAGTCACTTAATAAAAGCACAACACCACCTCGTTCAATGTTAAAGGAATGCAAATCAAAATCAATGAGATCCCATTTTTCACTCGTTTGATTAACGGATATCAACAAGTTTGTTAATACACAGAGGAAATGATGAGGGTCTTTCCACACTATGGGTGGAGAACATACCTGCACTTTGCGAGTATCTGTGAGAGCATGAAATACACCGGCCTTCCAAGGAGGAGGGAATTTCCACGGCATCATCCTACGGCTGTGTCCTCAAATGTGTTCAATGCCACGTGTCTAACTACGTTGACTGTAGTATAGTCTCTAATAGCAAAAAGTGAGGTGAGGGTAGATGTCACTGAATAATAGAGTAAATAAATGGTAAATAATTTAGTGTGTACATAGAGTGTGACATGACAGAACCATGAAAAAAGAATTCATGTAATGAAATGAATAAGGAAGGAGCTAGATCGAACGGAGTTAATATAGAATATTCTCTAAGATAATAATCGAGAGGCACAAAAGGGCATGGTGTGTGTGTGTATGTGTTATAGAAGAACCCAGTGGTATGAATGAAGGGTAGGTACACACACACACATACACATAAAGGTACAAATATTTGCAAATGGGTAAAAAATCTGAAAATTTTCAATTTGAAAATCTGAAAATTTTCAAAAAATCTGAAAATTTTAAAGGTTCCTGCCACAACTTCCGTGGTTGCCCCGGTAGAGGAACCTGGGAGTCTGAACTGGAAGAGATCCTCCCTTTTGACTTTGTACCCTTTTATTCTGCTTGGCTTTTTTTTTTTTTTTAAACAGGCTCAGGATTTGTTAGTCTAATTTGAAAACGTGATTTTATAAGACAAAAGTATCACTCTGTGTCTGACAACAGTGTTCCCCAGGACCGGAGTTCTGGTGGGGAGAGGCCCTGCTGTTAGTGTGAAAGACCGTCCCCAAAACCCAAGAAGGTAATGACAGGGCCCACAAGCGACACAGCCTGCCGCGGCCGACTCCCTAACTTGCAAACTCTCAGGCCACTCTATACAACAAACCAGTGTTATTAAACGGGAAGAAAAATCAATAATCCATCACGGAGAGGGCTTTGGAGTCAGATGAGAAGGCTCTGGATTCCGGCCCTCCCCAGCAGCTGTGAGGACCCCCACCCCCCACCCCACAGAAATGCAGTGAATATCAGAGCCCCCTGCGCCTCCGTTTCCTCACTAGCCAGAGTGGGGATCACCCTGCCCCCTCTTCGGGTGGGCCCACGCAGGCCTAGCCCGTACACGGCGCACACCCTGGGCCTGACTCTGTGCTCAGCGTGTCCCAGGCCCTGCTGAATTGCGTTAACTGCCGAACCACTGTCCTCATCCTTCAGAGGAGGAAACTCGCTTTAGGGAGCCATAAATCAATTCCCCCAAAGTCACAGAGTTACTAAGTGGTCGTCAGGGTACAAACCCAGGTTGGCCTGCCCGGGCTTGCGACAACTATTTGATTTTGCCTTTCGATTAAATGATGTAAGCTGAGATCATCCGCCTGAAATTGCCTCTTAGACAGGAGTCACGTGGCACGTGTCCGTTATTCCAGTGCACAGCCCTTGACGGTGCCAAAATAGAAGTGTGCAAGGGTCCGTGCTCAGCCCAGTTTCCACACGCCCCCATGCACTGCCCCCTGCAGGTGCGGCTGGCGACAGCGGCTCAGGCTCTCCCGGCAAAACTGAGCGTCCTCGGCTGAGGAACTCGGGCATTTCCTGAGCGAACAGTTGTTCCTAGCGCTTTTTTCCAGCAAGTGGAGGCCTCTGCTTTAGCAACCAAAAAGCTCAGGAAGTACTTCCGCTGGACCTTTCCTCTCTGTGTCCAGCTCTGCACTCTGGTCCCTCTGTATTTCTCTGTCCATCTCTGTCCCTTTGTGTCTCTTTGTCCCTCTTTTTCTGTCTCTCACTGTCTCTTTGGGTATCTTTCTCTGTCTCTGTTTTTTTCTGTTTCTCTCTGCTTCCCTCTCTCTCTCTCACACACACACACACACACCAGAATCAGAAAAGAGAGCTCACCCACTTCATTGAACTATACCGTCCCCGCCCCTCTATCGGAGAAGTTCAGGCTTGCTCCAGCCACGCGAGAGGCCACAGCACTGATCTGTTCACGAGGGTCTTGGAGGCCTCTTTTCTCCAGGGTCCTTTCTGTTTTATTCCCTCATATATCCAAGTGTTCACACTGCCCTGAGTCACAGCTGCCTTTCTGTAAGACAGGGATAATAACACCAATTTCAGAGTACAGCTGGAAGGAAAAAGAGGGCATGACCCAAGGCAGAAACGAGCAAGGGAAAGCTCCTGGTGTTGGCTAAATCATGAGGGTAGGGTTGACATCTGCCTTGTCCCTGCATCAACTGTACCTAAGGCAGATCACAGCAGAGAGCACATGTTCAACAGAAATCATGGAGCCCAGAAAGGAAGGAACTCAGCTATATATTAAGCACCTGTCATTGGTTAGGTACTGTACTAAGGGGGAAAAAAAAAGTGATTTCCTGGACAGTGTTGGGCCCAGGAACAGACATCCAACGCAAAGAAAGCAATGAGAGATTGGAAGAGCGGCAGTGCCTTGATCAAGCCCATCCTGTCTGCCAGGAGCCCCACACAACACTGACATGCTTTTCTCATCTAACAATTTTAAAAACCTTACCATACATGACTTCTCACTCCCATTTTACCAACCAAGAGAGAAAATGAGTTGAAGAGACACTGGGGGACGTGCCCCCAGCTGCACAGTGAGTGGTTGGAGGCAGGACTGGGCTTCCATCAGGCCGACAGCCGTCAAGGTTTGTGCTCCCTCCTGCTCTCCTCTGGAAGGGCAGTGGAGCCCATAGTCAGCTTTTGTCTCTCCTACTGCACTCCTCCAAGGAGACTCCGTCTTCCCTGGCATAGGAGTCTTTCTGTCATTCACAAAAAAGCTTCAGTGACCTGTCAGGGCCCCTCTCCATCTCACATCCCGCTGTAGTCTTCCCCACTGGATCCGTAGCAGAAAGGGCCCTCTCTCCAAGCTATCAGACCCTTGGGCTTGGTGCCACCCCAAGGGAGGCCCTGTTTTCAGCTATGCATTGTAGGGACACTTTCTTTCTCTGAAAGTGAAATTCAGAAGGTGAAAATCAGGGCCTCAGTGGAGGGTTAGTACTGCTGGACTTTCCATGCATAGAGCCCAGGTTCAGGGCTACACAACAGAAACTGTCAAATGCACCAAAGTCTTGGAAACACTGAAAAGGATATGGGACTTGACAAAGAAAAGATGCCAGAGTCATCTCCTACGGGGAAGACATACAACTTCTGTTTTACCTGCAGGAAGCTGGGAGACACGTCAGCCATCCGTTCCCCCTTTCCCGCCTCCACACCCTGGAAGACAGCACGTTCTTCTCGGATCTCCCCGAGAGTTTAGCCCCAGACCCACAGACTCCCCACGTCTTCCTACACCTCCGGCTCAGCCTCAACACAGTCTCAGAAACCAATGATGTCAGTTAGACCAGAAACGTCTGTCGTTTCTTCTGCTCTTTATGCCCCTACACTTCACGAAAGAAGATTCTCTCCCGTTCCTGCTGAGCATAGATGGAACAGGCCACACGACTCGGACCTTCAGATCACAGCTGCTAGGCCGGGGAGATAGATGCCTTAGAGAACACGGGCGTACGTCACGACCAACTCAGCTCTGCGTAAACTCCTCCCTGGAAGGCATTTGCCGTTAGGAAGCTCCAGCTGAGGAAGTACTGTATGGAGACTAATGTAAAACAATCAAATAAATAAATACATAAATAAATAAAGCTTCTAGAAGACGACTTAGGAGAATATTTTCATGACCTTTCAGTAGACAAAGATATCTTAAATCAGATACAAAAAGCTACTTGGCCATAAAAATGGAAAAAGGTAAATAATTGAGCTACTTTAAATTAAGAACTGCTCCTCATTCAGAAGAAACCACCGAGAGAGTGAAGGGGCAAAACGCAATTGAAGAAGTAGGCAAAAGGTTTGAATAGGAACTTGATAAAGAGAAAATCTGAAGGGGTATTGAAGCTGAGATAATCATAGCTTCTATCTCAGCAATTCTAATTCTCTAGGTAGACACCCAGAAGACATATATACACATATTCACCGAAAACATGCACAATCATTTCTATTAATAAAAGAGTTTACACATTTCTTTTAAAAAAGGACACTCTAACTGAAAGTAACAAACTCAACTCAAATTTATTTTTTACATTTTTTCTGAGTGGGGCACCTGGGTGTCTCAGTCATGTAAGCACCTGACTTTGGCTGGGGTCATGATCTCGGGGTCCTGGAACTGAGCCCCGTGTCGGGCTCTGCACTCAGCTGGGAGTCTGCTTGCCCCTCTCCTTTTGCACCTCCCCTGGCTCATGCTCTCCTTCTCAAGTAAAAAAATAAAATCTTTTAAAAATATATTCTTGGTAACATTATTTGAACAAAATAAAACCTACCCTACCAGTTCTCTCTAGTAGGAAGTTGGCAGAAATGTCCCCAGAGCTCTCAGAAACTAGGCTGAGCCCCCATTCCTCCCAAGGAATCTCTGTTCTCAGCTGCCTTTCTATCAGGAATTCAGGATGAAAAAGTTGGAGATTTAGAACAGGGGCATTAAGTCTGCTGGGCTTACTAAAAAGAAAAAAAAAAAAAAAACTTGGGAAAAGAGGGCTGAATGCTTTGGCTCATGCAATAGAGAAGTGCAGAGGCAACTGCTTCCGGTAAGACCAGACTCAAGGGCTCAAAAAAATCTCATTAAGATCATCAGGACTTGCTTTCTCTCTGCTTTCTGCATATGCTTTCTTCAGTGTCAACTTCATCCTTGTACAGCAAAACAGATGCCAGGAGTCCTAGAAACACAGACATAGCACAGCGACCCTATTCCTAACCCTTCCAGCAAAAGTTAGAATTAAATCTCACTGGGTCACTGTGGATCCCAAAGCACAACCCTAGACTGGCTCTTGTGACTAGAGGACGGGGTGTGCTGACTGGCCGGGCCTAGGGCCAAAGGAAAATGGGGGATAGGGTAGGGGGTTATTGCTAGAAAAACGTGCTAGGAACGCTGGCTGGGTCAAAACGGAAGATGATCACAAGAGTCACGCGGGGTGTGGGTCTGAGGCTGCTGTAGGTCCGTTCACTCATCTAACAGATACTAATTTAGCAGCTCCTGCGTACCAGGCGCCATCGGAGGCTCCGTGGCTGAGCAAAGCAGACAGACATACCACCTACTCTTACGAAGTGCAGGTCCAGCAAACACACAGCTCAATGAGGTGGGTATGGAGAGTGGAACTTCTGGGAAGGAAAAGAAAAAACGGATGACAACAGGGAATAATGGTGTCAGAGGAGGTCAAGCCAAATGGCCATTTGGGCACCCATGTGCACCAAGAAAGCGAGAAGATCCAGCTTAAAGTGAAAGATTGGAACAGGCAGATGATTGGGGTAGATTGCAAAACCACGAGACCCCATTTTCCCGGAGAGAAGGGGAAAGTAGGAGGAATGGGGGAAACAGGCAGACAGGGACGGACTTACAGCCGCTTTCCCCTTCAGTCTCACACTCCCAGTTTCTAATCATGAGTCCCCTTTACTCAAGTTTGGTCAAAGGGTCCCTTTGTCTTGAGTAAATCACCCTTTTCTGTGGAACTAACTCAAAAATTCAAGACTCCTAACCTCATTAGTTGCCCATAAGACATCACTTTGTGGGCTCACCCATTCTTAAATGATGTAAGATACCCCCAAAATTTTTTGGTTGTGGCTAAAATGTACCCACACTTCAAAAAAATACCATTTATGCATGCGCGCATGCACACGCACGCACACGCACACACACACATTTAAGTATATATAGTATATTTAAATGTATTTAAGGATACGTGGAAACTGAGGGAGCCAGTTCAGTTGCTCATTTGAAAACCAAACCACCATTTCTTAAGCTCTCCTCAGTGGATCTGCCGCTGACAAGGGCACAAGAATAATTCAGTATAATTCAGCTCCTAAAAGGTGCCTCATTCCTCGAAGGTGCCCAAACCAAAGTACACACACACACAAACACACACACACACACGTATGCACACACACTACTACACAGACAGTGCACGCTCACAGACACATAAAGAACACAAGGCAAGTGCAAACATAGATACAAAACACACATACACAAAGCGTAATATACACACACGCACACAAAGTACACACATATGCACAAAGCACACACGGTAAACATACACACCGACTATTAGAAGTGCTCGGATTTGTTTTGGACCGCCATTCAACCGGGCCCTTCTCAGCGCCAGGCATCGTGGCTGAAGGTGTTTTCGCCCCCATGACAGCAATAATGGCCTGACTCTTATCAATCTTCCAGAGCCCTGGGAAGGCACAGTTTTATCAACGTTTCCCCTTTTGAAAGGAAAGGACTTGCCCTGAGCCACAACCCTAGGGTGCAGTGGAGTCAGATGTGATCTGTTTGTCGGAGGGTGCCCCTCTTTGGTGAAGCCGGTGCTGCCCTATAAATGCACATGTGTGGGCTTCCAGGTCCTACCGCATCCACCGTGTGTCTACATAAACGTGCTCCCTGTGAGGCAGATCTCAGCACATTACACATCTCAGGGTATAAAACGGTGCTCTCTGTGTTGTAGACCACTAACGCCACCCCAGATTTATTACATTTATTTAAAAACAACAAACATTCTCAATTATTTCCATACCATTCGGGACCATAATTTACTCCGAGGTATGAGCTATCAAGTTTCTCAGGGATTGCTTCAAAATGTCAGATCTAAAAGATGATTCCTGTGTTAGCGAATATGAAACACCCATTTGTATTTTTCATTTTTACTTTGATTTAATTTTCAGACAATTCAACTTTCTCCCCATGCCTGAGTGCCTAAATTCATTTCACTTGTCAAAAGAGACAAATTTTCATAATTACAAAATAAAACATGGTGGCCCTTCTTTGGTGACCGCATATTTCACATCTTTTTTTTTTTTTTTTAAATTCTGTACGAAAATGCGTTTCCTAGTCTAGTTGGCTTACTTCTGACATATTTTCATTCCGTCTCTGCTTAGAACAGACAAGAGGACAGGCTAAACATTCACTAATGTTTTGTTATGTTAATGAACATCTGTAAAAGGAGAGATGAAATTTCCCAACTGGGCCTGGGATGCTCACATCTTTTTTTCTGTAATCTGTGCTGAAAAACGTCAGTGCTCTGAAATTACAAGCTTGAGGGTGAAGCATGCCCTGTCCTCTACTGGTTCCTTCTGCCTTGACCAAAAAGCCCTCCAGTCCTACCATCAGGTTTCTGATGTTCACTTCGGAGAGGTCAGAAGCATGTAGGGCTTTCCTACCATTCCCACCAGTGGCATACACAGGATAAAAAAAGGGGTTTTTCTTAAAAATATAGAGAGAAGTGCCAGGGTGGCTCCGTGAAGCGGCTGACTCTCGATTTCTGTTCAGGTCATGATCTCTCCGTCTGGGGTCAAGCCCTGTCTGTGCCGGTCTCTGCACTCAGCAGGAAATCTACTTGAGAGTCTCTCCCCCTTTTCCCTCTGCCCCTTCCCTTGCTCCTTCTCTCCTTCTTTCTCTCTTTCTCTTTCACGCTATCTCTAAAATAAATAAATAAATCTTTAAATACATATACTTTTTTTCATTTATGAAAGTGATACATGTTTCTTGTTTGAAATTGGGTGGAGGGGGACAGAAGCAGTAACGATCAGAAAAAGATGAACTACCACTCCATCATCCCAAGCAAAACACTGCCAACATGCTGGGTGTAACTTCAGCCTGTTCTTTTAAAAATAAAACTCATACACACACACACAAAAATTAAAATTCGCTTTGACTTGGTTGGGTGTTTGGATATTTGAAAACAGTTGATCATGAGAAACCTGCTCTATTTCGTGGCAAAGGGGTTCAAGATGGAAATGGGAAGAGAACGTTTAATTCTTTGAAACTATCTGAATTCCTAAATTCTGACTCAAAGGCTGGAAATGCCCAGTGTAGTCACCAGCCCCACTCCCCTGCCTTCACTCCTGCTCCAGGACACACAGATGGCGCCTGAAAGAAGGTGATACAACTTAAAATTCAGTGGCCCGTAAATCCAGACAAGGATAAGAATAATGAGAAGCCGTGGAAGGAAGAGAAGGTATGGGGTAAGGTGAAGATGTCAGAGGGGATGGTCGTTTTCAGGAGCAGACCTAAAAGAGCAAAGAAAACATTCTTCTTCTTCTTCTTCTTCTTTTTTTTTTTTTTTAAAGATTTCAGTTATTTATTTGACACAGAGAGAGAGATCACAAGTAGGCAGAGAGGCAGGCAGAGAGAGAGGGGGAAGCAGGCTCCCTGCTGAGCAGAGAGCCTGATGCAGGGCTTCATCCCAGGACCCTGAGATCACGACCCAAGCCGAAGGCAGACAGATTCTGACCCGACTGAGGCCCCTAGGTGCCCCAAGGAAAACATTCTTGACGCACATCCATATACACAGTCTTCCGTATAAATATCATGAGTGTCATGGACTGAGGTCTCTGGGAAACAGAATCTGAGGAGGACGCGCACATATAGGAGGCTTCTTAGGCAGTGTTCATGGAATTGTCACCTGTGCCAGGACAGGATGGAAGCAGGACTGGGTATGGGAGGGAACTGAGCTGAAATGTTCAACAAAGACCTCAGTTGGCCCGGTGGGGGGCTGTGAAGCCAGGACGGCTCTTCACATGTTCCAAGATGGCATGAGAGGCGAGGCCTGTAGACCTCCTATGTCAGCCAGTCACTGGACGTGGGCTGCACCGGGCGAGGTGATGCTTCAGAGGAGAGAACCCCTGCAGCCGGCTGATGGCAGGGCTGTGTGGGAGCAGAGCCCCAGCAGTCCTCCAGGGGATCTGGGTGGCAGGTGCCCCCTACACTAGGGTCTCAGCATTGCAGTGCCCCCTTCCCTGAATGAAAAGACATACAGATAACCAGATCCCTCAAGACCTTGCTGTGGCGATGTATCCCAATCAGAGGCAGAAATGGGAGGCAAAAGTCCATAATGCTGGAGAAACCCCAAAAAGAGAAATTCACAGGCAGTTCTGAACACTGCCTAATATGCTCATCCTCAGGGCAGTGTGGAGAAGGGGGACAGCTTCACCTTGAAGTACCATAGGATTAATCTGTCAGAAATTCCCATTTTAGTTGCCACCGGAGCTACATGCCCAGGCTATGGCTGATAACATCCAGTATTTCTAAAAAAGCAGACCTCTCAACCCCTTCATTTCAGCAGAGGTGTGAATGCCCTGGGCAGGTTCACAGCTCCACGTGGCGGTCACGGTACCATTGACCGAGGCTTAGAGGGGCCAGGCCAAGGAAGCACTCTCAGTGGCAGGCCCCACAGGGTCCCATGGAATGTCCTACAGAATGCCTCGCTCTGACTCTGCCTCTCAGTGCCTTCCCTCCTGACAAGGTAGGCAATATCATTCCCATTTTACAAATGAGGTAACAGAGGCCCAACACCTTGTCCAAGATCACCTAGAGAACATGCAGCACCAGAATTTGCCCCCCCCCTCTTCGGGGGCCCTGGCTTTGGGTTCATTCTATTATGCATGGTGGCCCATGTCTGTTGGTCTGACCATTGTTGAGGTTACGTCTACACCTCCATTGCCACTAGTGATACTTCTCTGCTGTCTGAACTGCAGTCTTATCTCATTATAATCATTGCTGCCGATTGCAGAGGGGCGTGACTCTCCCTGCTAGTGGTGAATTGGAAGTCTGTGGCTCCCTACCAGGGACAACCGTCAATCTTTACAGGATGACAATGCACAGCAAGACGCAACGTCTGACTCCAGCTTTGGCAAGACAAAGCTGAGCATCTTCTCTTTGAGAAAACGATTCCGCTCATTATTTGTCTAGTGCCCTAATTATGGAGAGAGAAAAGTTGTTTTAAAACCCCAACTCTTTTGTCTTTTTCAAGCCAAATGTGTCCCATCAAACCTAAAGAATTCATCATTTGACAGAATTTTGCGGCAAAGATATTCACAATAATAAATAATAAATCCATAATAAAATCCCACAAGAATTCCATTGACCTAGATGCCACTCACCTTCCACGGCCAGATAGAGACTATGATAGGGCGTGATATAATTCAGATTTGAGTAAGGTCAGGAAACATAAATCAAATACAAGTTCTTCGTCAGGTTACTTCACTACCCTAAGCCTTAGTCTTCCCATCTGCAGAAAATAAAGGTAGGGCTAGGTGATCTTTAAGATTCCTTCCAGTTCTACCATTTCCTAGTCAGGGTCCACAGATACCTATCTTGTTCTGCTTGCCATGGATAAAAAGTGGAAAAGATGTAAAACTACCACAAGATCACTCCCTAAAACAACAACAAGCTTCCCTGCAGGGCACCCCCCACCACAGGACACAGAAAATACTTACATTGTAGGTTCTAAAAAAAAAAAAAAAAAAATGTTCTTGCTCTGCTATGGGTTCAGTGAGAGGAACAGTAGCAGACAAAGACCCAAAGCAAGCCGCAATGCCCCTCCAAAGCTCATTGCGATGTTTAGGCCATACATTGAAATTAGAATTACAGAAATGACACTCTGGAAATTATTTTTAAATCTAAAAACATCCTTAAAAAAATTGAAATGGCATTCCAACTCAGTGGTTCCTCAGGCACCCCCCAAGTGAGAACGTCTCAATTATAGCAACATCACTGTTACCCTCTCAACTGAAATTGCATGTGAAAGCTGTATGATTTACATTTGCAGTTTATGAAATAAATTAGGCAGAAAAGAATCTCATAATCTCAAACACGTTTAGTTTACCAGATCCCAAGAAGGTAAATGGACAAAGCACATAATCCTTGGAGCAGCAAACAAAGACACTAATGATTGCATTAATAAATTCATTAGGAGAAACTTGATAAATCTCTTTGAGACAACTCAAGGAAATGGATCAGCAAAACTGTCCAGGACACACTTCCACCCAAACTCTGAGTCCCATCACCAACTCCATGGCCTTTGATAGGAGGGCTAAGGCAGACTGACAGTCACATTGCTAGGGTTGCTGGACTGCTGTTTCCAATACTGTGCATGCTGGCTGCATGACTAAGCCCATGCAGTATGTTTAGGACCACAGAAAACAGGTCCATGTGGACCACTGCTCCACCTTGACCCAGTGGCCATCATCCCCTGCCTCAGTTACACTAGTGGCTTCTCGACTGGTCTCCCTGCTGCCACCCTTGACTGCCTTCATCTTTATCTTCTGCAGAGCAGCCAAAGAGATGCCTTCAAACTGTAAGTCACTTGCTACAAATTCTCAGCTCTATTCCCCTTGGAGAGAGGAGCAAAGCCTTCGAGGTCCTACATGACGGGGACTGCATCTCCTATATTGTCCTTCCTCACTCATTCTGCTACAGCTATACAGGCCTCTTTGCGTCTCTTGGAACTTTCCAGGAAAATGCATACTTCAAGGCTTTTGTGGTGGTGATTCTTCCTGCTCTCCCTTCATATATCTGCTGGGCAACCTCCCTCTCCTCTTTGAAAGTTTGGCTCACAGTTACCTGCACTAACCCTTCCCCTCATGTCATTACCTCCCCCTTGCCCCCAGGTGCTATCACACCCCATTACCCTGGTTGGCTTTTCCTTTATCCACTAAAATTAAAAGAAACTAACATACTATTTAATTTACTTATTTTTATGTCTTTTATTGAATATCTGTAAGCTCCAGGAGGGCAGAAATCTTTGTTTTGTGATGCTGTATCCCCAGGACCTAAAAGAGTACCTGGGAAGAGTAGACACAAAACAAATACGGGAAGGAAGGAAGGGAGGGAGGGAGGCGGGCCAGGGATAAAGAGAGGGAATGAGGGGGAGAGGGTCAGGGAGGGGGCAAGGGGCGGAAGGTCAGGGAGGTGGAGGGATGATGGGGGAGGGATGGAGAGAGGATAGGAGGGCGGGAAAGGGCTCAAGGAGGAGGGTTAGGGTTCCTAACCCTGTTTTGCAGATCCACTGCTTATTAAGTGTTGCTTAGGCCTTTTTGAGTATTTCTGGACTCTACAGTCTCATTTCCAGGGTCTACATCCTAGAGTCGATTCATGTAAACTGATATATATGAGTTTGACCATGGGGGACTAGAGAGAGGGGGCAAAGTGTGGTGGGAGAGAGAGAGAGAGACCCAAGGGAAACACTGCGTACGGATGACTTGTGGGAAACATCAGGTGAGCCCCCCATGTGTTCGAAGAAGATGGTATGTGTAGAACCTTATGAGCAATTCGAAGGTCATTGTCAGGGGTCATGTAAACCCCACGTGGAGTTTGTTTTGTTTCATGCTCTGATTTTGGACTCTCAGCCTCGAGTTCGGTTTGGCCCCATTATCTGTTTTGTTTCCCGAAGCCATTCTTACCTTGAATTTGCATTTCGACTTTTACAGGAAATGCTGCACCTCACGTCAGTGCCCTACACCCAGTCATTGGTACCGAGGACCCAGCCCACTCCACACACACATACCAGCTCGCCGCCGGTCTAAAATGGTGAGCTGTCATGTATGTTACAGGTGGTGAGGAAGGAAGAAGTTTGTGGGGAGATGCCAGCTGCACAGCAGTTGGTCAAGGAACCCTGAGTGGACTTAAAATAGAAATATGTAAATAGAAATTATTCAGCGAATAATCCTGAAGAAGCACCAACTCAGGGCCAAAGCTGTTGAGTGAGTAGAACTAAAGAGTGACAAATAATAAATGAGCAGTCAGTGAAGACTGAACGAAATGTGCTGAACTCTACAGCACAGTTCACGATGAACTCTACAGCTTTCAAACCTATTCTAGTGCATTCAGATGAGTTCTGGAATCTCCAGGCTACCACCGTGACTTTGGAGACCCAACAGCCTCTACCAGGTTCCTTGGAAAAGCTGCCAAGGAGAGCAGCTGCGGTCTCCTTGACACTCTGAAAAGATAATAGCTCACATATTCCTTTACCTACTTATTCTTGTATGTATTATATTCAGAAAAAAAATTATAATGTAAACTCTGACCCATTCAAATCCATTTTGATAATCTGATTTACTCATCGAATATCAATAGTGCAGAACTTTGATGTCGAGAACTTGTGCCAGAACTTTTCTGTGTGCAAATCCAGCAGTTTCTTCTATAGAGCTCAACATTCTGGTGGTGGGCACATCAAAAGATGTGAGAATAACCCCAAATTCCACTGCCCATTTTTGCATTTCTGTATTACGTCCTTTTTCCTCCTTAAAAGGGGGGAAACATCTTCTTTAGAACAGAAGCATCAAGGGGATACTACCTAAATACATAAATCCTATTGTCTCACTATTTATCTTTTTGTCCTCATGTATTTTTGGCTTCCACTTGTAAGAACACAAATTAAAATTTCAAGGTCAAAATGATATCTGACAGAGACACGGAAATTCTTAGCTAGTTATGTGGAGACGGTACTTACGAAATACCCAAAGGACATGTTGTGTATTTTTAACTTGCTCTTAAGACCTCTGAATTCAAATGTGAGGGCTTGCATACAGAGGATGAAGACAAATTATGTTATATGAAAGAAGAAAAGTGTTTTTTTTTTCTTTTGCAATAGATGAAAGATGCTTCCCTCCTCTAATGAGTCATGAATGACTCATCTACTCTTGGGAAAATCTGAAGTGGCCAGTGATTTGATTGCTTTTTCTGCTGCAAACACATCTAAGTGGAGCAGAAGAAGTAAACAATAAAGGACCCTGTGAAATTCAAATAATTTTGTGTTTCTTTCCCAAATGACACCACCCTGAAAACAACTTTTAATGCAAAATATGAGTTCTCTTTCATATTGGTAGTATTTAAGTGTGGCCACTGAACCAACTGATTTTGGCTGAGTGCAATTTGGGTGTTGCGGGGGGGAGTTCCTTTTTATCCTTTAATGGGATTCACAATAATATTGACCCAATTCAATCATTTTATAAATGAAAGCCACAGGATGACTTTCATCTTTTCTTATGTCTTGTCAATAAGATACCATCTATCTTCATTTCTGTTTCTTTCTCTCTCCAGACCCTTGAACTATTTTGATAACTTACAAAGCTAAGAAATGTTCAATGTTGAGGAAAAACACCAGAGAACTTTTTGAAATTCATTGTACCCCAAAGGCTGACAGCAAGAATATACTTCCTGGTACATAAGAAAGAAAAATGTATTTGGTATGACTGGCTGTTAATATGTCATCAGGATAAATCATAAGTCTTATTCTTGAGAATCTTAATAAAAGAAGTCACTTGAGACATAGAAAGTACAAAAATAATCACCAATAGGCTCTATCTATGACTAGAACCTGGGGAAATTTTGCAAGTGTTCATTCATAGAGACACTTAAAAAGACATTGCCCGAATTTATCATTGTCATAAATTCTTGCTGACTAAAAGTTTCCTTAAAGTAATTTACAATACCTATCATAAAATACTTCATCAAAAGGAAATACTTTCATTTAATACAAAACCGTAAACTCCCAAGGACTCAGGGACAATGGTCTCATCCTGTCCCCAGAGAGGATGGCGTGATCTATGACTTCTATATGCCTCAAGACTTAGTCTGGCTTCATCTGATGTTCCTACCTTGGGGTTGTCACACAACTCTGATGAGTCTCTTCCCTCTAGGACCTCAGGAAGAGAGGTGCTTTGAAATAACACTCTGACTCTTCATCATCTTTCCTGGGCAGGAGGACAGAAAGGAAGCTGCCATACACTGATTGGGTGATCAGAGGAAGTGGTATCTGATTGGTAAAGTAAACACCGTGTGTCCATGTTCTAGCCTCATGGTGGAGGGAGCTATTCCACACTGGATGCTTCTGGACGCCTCAGTCACTCTATCTAGGCAATTGCTTTCACTTTGTCTTTAGGCCAGGAAAGCTGTTAGTTAGCTAAGGGGACCCTCGAAAGATAAAAGAAGTTTACACACCAAAGAACAGAACCATCAGCTTTCCATCTTTCTGATGTTCTTCCCTACAGACTGTTAAAGAAATTAATCCAAACTCTGGCACCAGCTCTGAAGGTGCCCCTGTGCTCTAGCCCAGTTTCCACTGTAGCTGGAACCCTCCATCTGAATGCTCTTGCTGACACTTCTAATTTCTTTCTCTAAAGTAAAACTCAATGTGTTTCTCCAAAACTGGCTGCTCTGTCAGTCTTACCACCTTCCTGTTTACTTGCCTTCAAAAGCTCCTTCAATCCCAGCATCTAAGTTGTATGCATCTGGCTTCTTGAACACCCTCATACCCATCTCTCCTACAGAGCTGAATGCCAGCAGTTTGGGCCAGCCAGACATCTCACTTTCTGCCTGAGAATCTTCAGTCTACTTCTGCTATCTCCCTAAAATATATTTTGCACAACATTGCCAAATAAATCTGCCTGAAGCACAGCTCCACTGATGTCACCCTGACATCAGAACCTTTCAACAGTTCCATGTCTCCTACCACAAGGAGTCTACACTTCTTAGGTAGCTTCCCCCTTCACTGTGATAACAAGCCAGCTAGCCTCACTTCCCACTACTTCATTCAAGCTGCACGTGGATGCTTGATTGTCCCCATGTTATTCTTGTGCCATTGCTCCTGCTCCTTGTTCATGACATCGTCACGGCTACCCATTGACAACCTATCCTTCCTTCTAGGTCAAGCTGAAGTAACATATTCTCTACCAAATATCCCTTTCCTCATGACTCCCAACAGAAAAGCTATTTTGTACTGATTGAATTTTGCTTCACTCTACAATTTTTGTACATATACTTATCTCCTATGTTCAGCTCTGAGTTCATTGAAGTCAGGGAGCCACCTTTGTCTTGACTCGGGTTTGTATCACTCAATTAACATTTTATTGTTGGATGGATGGATAGAATTTATATCCTATAAATATAAAGTTGATACACAAAACCATGGAGTACAGAGGTCTATTATCCAACCGTCAGGCACAGGGAAATAGTACCCTCTTTCCTCTTCAGACCCATGAGTCCTGGATAACCCCTGTCTAACTTGTAGTGTTGGCAGTTAAAAGAGATGCTTTAAAAAAGTAGCAGGACCAAGAATAAAGAGACTGAATGGAACATGATGAGATAAGTCTATTTTCCATAGGAATCTGAAGACTTGGCAGTCTTGGAGAAGGGTGTTAAGCAAGGGAAGACCTGAACTGTGGGGTGGATGTAGAAACAAGCCAAGAGAAGACAGGGGGGTGAAAAGAGAAGATTCACAGACAGTGGAAAACAGCCTGTGCATACGCAGAGAGGTTTTGAGCATGGAATATTAGGGGAATGAGATAGTTGAAGCATGGAGTTCAAGGAACTTGGTGATGAGAAATAAGGCTGAAGAGGCATAGAGGGCCATTCATTAAATATTGGCAATCTTCTAGGAACTATTCCTTGATAATTTCACACCTTCGCTTGAGTCTGCATCGTTCCCCTCAAAGATTAGTTATTTGGGGGACTCAGAAGGTGCAGAGCTGATGGTTGGTAGCATCAGCAAGAAGTAAGAACAACCAAACCGAACCAAGGACTCGGAGACCTCATTGAAGCATTTCAGTTGGTGTTGGAATTAAAATGGTTGCAAGGCCGCACTACAATGTCACGACTAGAGGTGGGGAGGAGGGGTGATGCTAACCCAGGCCTGGTGAAGGACTAGGTGGGCAGAATCTCTTGTCAGCCAATCAGAATGACGGATTGCAATCTGAGCTTCACTTTTCTCAAATGAATGAACAGAACTCGCAATAATGTCAATTACACAACAGACACTGCTCAGATATCGGGCATGGTGCTAAATGAGGAGTATGAGACTCTGTCTTCACCCTAACTCCGTTCAGTAGGCATTGTTGATCCACAGTTTACAGATAAGGAAAGTGAGGTGTATAGGGACTAAGAAACCCGCCCAAGGGGCACCTGGGTGTCTATGTAAGTTAAGCGGCTGCCTTCGGCTCCAGTCATGATCTCAGGTCCTGGGATCAAGTTCTGCATTGCACTGGGCTCCCTGCTCAGTGGGGAGTCTGCTTCTCCCTCTCCCTTTGCTCCTCCCCTTGCTTATCTGCTCTCTTTCTCTCTCTTTCATACAAATAAATAAAATTAAAAAGAAAAAAGAAAAATCAGCTTTTCCAAGTTCATACATGCAGTACACATCTGAGCTGGGTTTCAAACCAAAGTAGAGGCATGCCCGAGGGCCCTATACCATGTATTCCCTCCTTTCTTTCTTCATCAGGACTTTACTCCCGAGTTTACACAAGGCTGGTCTAGGCCATCACAAGAACTGAAAAATCAGGCTCACTGGGAAAAGAGAAATTAAAAGGCTACTGCTGCCCAGGCCCTAATGACATACAACCAGGGAAAAGAATCAGCGTGGAAAGCCAGCAAGTTACCTGCAGCCCCAGAGTACTGTCTGAACTAACAATCAGGAGAGACAGAACTGTAAATAAGCCCTTGCAATGACTATAGTCATTGCCCTGTTCTTTAATTGTAATAAAAAATCAATACATTACAGCAAGACAGCCCAGTTCTCTATAACCCTGCAACTCAGAGAGCCCAGGGAGAAACTTCTGGGGCTGCAGCTCCCATGCTGCAGGGCCAGAAGCCTTGGATCAGGGAGATGTTGAGAGTTAGACATCAAGGACCCTTGGAAGAAGAGACTTTTGATAAGGTTCTTCAAGGAAGAGGCAAATGGAGCGTGGTATTAGGGCGTCGGGGCATTGCACAAAAGGTGTGAAGAACACGGATGGAGTGACAGCAATCTCTCTACGTTAGTGGTGACAACAGAAACGGCAGAGAACTCAGAGTCAGAGCCACAGCCCACCCCTCACGCATGCAGAGACCCTCTGTACAGTGATGGACGTGAGACCAGATGCCCAGGTCTTCCCGCAAGGAGGATTCATTGTTCCAGCTACGGAGAGAACTGTCACCAGGCAGCCTTCCGCTGTCAGCCCTCTCGGGAAACGCCTCACCCAAAGTCACACATCAATGTCAGATGGAGGCTGAGGGTGGTTAAAGGCCGAGCCAATTTGGTCAAAGAAGGACAAGCCTGTTAAGCCCGTTAGGCTCCAGAGCCCCATGTCAGAGAGAGGCTTTCCCTCTACACATCCTACTTCCGCCCGCTCCCTCCCACAGGTGCTGATCCCAAGTTTGCTCCCTAATAAACACGTCACATGTCAGCTTTGTCTCAGAGAGAAAATCCCAGGGCACAATCCACAAGCGCACGGCCCGTGTTCTTACCGTATCCCTGGATTCCACCTATTTCCCTAACTTAATTTTACGTAAGACCTACACATCCCTCTGTATTAGGCAACCGGATTTAGGGATCTTCTGTGATAAAAGGGAGACTACAGGGGAGCTGGGGAAGGCGAAGAAAGAAGCCAAACATCCTTTATTATAAAGGGCTGGGAGGGAAGGGCAAATTCAGCACAGGCTGGGAGTTGGGGGACGTTTCCGAGGGGTGATAGATGGGAGTATCTAGGCAAGGAAGGATTGTATTGGTGATCAAACAGATTTTGAGAAGAGTGACTTAAATTATGAATGGTATCCCCACTGGTGTTTTTCAGGAGACACAAGTAAATATTAGAATTGCTTTTTAATTACTCTGAGTGCTGGATCGTGGATTTAATATGTGACTCCACACAGAATTGGAGGCCCAGACTTTTATTAGGTGCATTGGTCAGGTTAATTAACAGTCGCTGCTTTAACAAACAAGCCCAAATCACAGTGGCTTAACATAATAAAGGTTTCTTCCTCACTCCCATCATAGTTAATTGAGGGTTGGATGTCTCCTTTTGGCAACTCCCCTCCAAGTCGTCTATCTTGTGATACTGCCATTTTATATACTGTCACCCAAGCCCTGGGTCCCTCTACCACCCAGAGAGCTTCCCATTTACTCCTACCTCAAAAAAAAAAAAAAAAATCCTTGATCTAATTTTCTTAACCTTGCTTTTAGCCAGGGGAGGTTGTTCCTCTCTCCTCTGGAGAGCCTCTGGCTTCCAGCTGAGTTTGGTCAATGGGTTTTCAGGCAGGAGATTAAGAGAGGGGGAAAGGGAAGGAGGTTTATTTTCTCCAGCTTCCTCCTCTGTTGGGTTACCTTGAGAATGCTGAGTCGCCCGACCAAAGGTCACAGCTCTGACCAGGTAATTCTCTCTACACCCCTCACCCTCCCCAAGCTCTTTGACTATGTTTGCCCTGGACCCTTCAGGCCTCAGATGAGTAACAGCCCTATTGTCCTTTAAGGCAGGGCACTGCAATATCCCTTGTGGTTTTCCCAAACTCCACCCGCCCCTTACCAATAGCCCCTTAAATTAAATTTCTTTAGATGATGCTAACTTGAATGTATCTTCTCTTTCATGCAACCAGGACTAATTCCTTGGGAAAGAGAGCTGGGAGGCAGAGTGTCCTGTGTGCCCAGGGAAGAGGGTCAAGACCCGGTATCTGGAGTACTGACATTTTTCTGTCCCCTTCTTCCAGTGATGTTTGCTATTGTTTTTGCTTGGTTTGGAGAAGCAAATGCTGTTTACATATCCTGATGGATTTCTCAGTCTTTTCTTTATATTTTACACTGCAATTATACATGAAATTTTTATCGTGCTTTACTTATTTTCGTTCAAAATATAATTTTATTTACCTTGAGACTTCCTCTTTGACCCATGGATTATTTAGAACTGCCTGGTTTCATTTTCACATTTGGAGGCTTTCCCATTACCGTTCTGTTACAGATTTCAATTTTGATTTTGTGTGGTCGGAGGATACCCTCTGTATGACGTCAATCCTTTTAAATTTCCTGAGGTTTCTTTCGTGTTCCTGGATGGTCTGTCTCGGTGACTTGTCCCCTGGGTACTTGAAAAACATGTGGATTCTGCTGTCATTGGGCAGTGTTCTAAGCTGACTAGACCCTGCTGACTGATGGTGCCGCATTCTTCTGTATCCTGGCTGATTTTCTAATTGTTCTATCAGTCATTAAAGAGAGAAATGCTGAACTCTCCAGCTATAATTGTGGATTTGTCTGTTTCTCCTTTTAGCATTATCAAGTTTTGTTTTATGTGCTTGGCAGCTCTGTTGTTAGGTATATACACATTTAGGATCCCGATGTCTTCCTGGTGGACCAACTCTTCCATCATTACACCAGATCTCTCTCTCTCCCTGGTAATGTTCTTTGCTCTGAAGCCTCCTTGATCTGATGTCAATGTAGCCACTCCTACTCTGCTTTCTTTTGATTTACTGATAAGTTATTTTTTCATCCTTTACTTTCATCCTTTAGTTTTCCTGCCTGTAGTGTTACACTCCAAGTAACTTCTTATGGATGGCATGTAGTTGTGTCATGTTTGGGTTTTTTCCCCTACTATCAATCTGTATGTTTTAATTAATGCATTTAGACCATGAAATCCAATGTATTTATTAATATGTTAGGGCTTAAATCTGCCATTTTATTTTCTGTTTTCTATTTGTTCCTTCTGTTTTTCATTTGTTTTCTTTTTCTTGCCCTCATCTGGGTTATCTGAACATTTTTGTACACAATTCTTTCTTTCATCTTTTCTTCTCTGTTTAGGGAATTCCTTCTAACCATTCCTATAAGGAAGGTCTGCTGGTGACACAAGGTCTCTGAGTTTTCCTTCTTCTTAGACTGTCTTGATAACACACCTTTACCCCTGAGGGATATTTTCGCTAGTTATGTATTTCTGGGTTGACAGATCTTTTCTTTCGGCATTTAAAAAATATCATGTTGTTTCTTTCTGGCCTCTCTGCTTTCTGATAAGAAATCTTCTGTCATCCAAACTGCTTTAACCCTCTGGACATAATTCTTTTCCTGGCTATGATCAATACTGTTTCTTCATCTTCAGAAGTTTTCAGAAGACGATGATGTGTCTTCACGTGAATTTCTTGGGATTATCTTACTTGGGATTTGCTCAGCTTCTTGAATCTTAGGTTTATGTCTTTTACCAAATTTGGGGAATTTCGGGCCATTATTTTTTTCAAATACGTTTTCAGCTCCACTCTTTCTCCTGGCCTTCTGTGACTAAAATGATCTTTTTCATAATCTCTGGGACTCTGTACATTTTTTTAAGGTCTACTTTCACTTTGTGGTTCAGACTGAGTAATTTCTGTTGTTTTGTCTTTGAGTTCACAGAATCTTTACTCTGTTCCTTCCGTTCTGTCTGGAGGGTTTTTTAAAAAAATTTAATTATTATATATTTCAGTTCCAATATTTCAAATTGATTCTCCTTTATAAATTCTTTTCTTTCTGAAACATTCTCTTTCTTTTCTGTTTTTTTTTTCTTCATTTGCTTCAAGGATGTTCATAATTCCTCACTGAAGCATTTTCATGTTAACTGCTTTAAAACCCTTGTCAGATGTTTTCAACATCTAGATGATTCATCATCTAGATGTAGGCATCTGTCAATTGTCTTTTCTCATTCACATTGAGATTTTCCTACTTCTTGGTATGATGGGTGATTTTCACTTGTATCTTGAACAGTCATCTACTATATTATGAGACTCTGGTTCTTCTTTAAGTCTTCTTTTTCAGCAGTCCTCCTCTGACTGTGCCACCTCATTACTGCCAGGTGATGATGAATGTCTAGTTCACCACTCAACCTCCATTTGGCGGGGAGGGGTGTCTCATTACTACTGAAGGGTAGGACCCCAGGCTCCCCATTAGGCCTCTACTGACACCATCTTGGCTGGTCAGGGAGGGGTACCTCATCTCATTACTGTTTCCCCTTTGGTGAATGTGGACATCTAGGCTGTCTGCTGGGCCTTTGCTGATGGGCTGGGGGTAGGGATCACAGATTTTTCTCATGGTGTTTGGGTGGTCTGTCTTGCTACACTGCCCTTTTCCTGGCGCTTGGAGAGAAAAGACTTTTCTTAGGGATTTGTTATTTGTCTGAACCTCTGCCCAGCAGGATACCCAAGAAGGGATAGATGAGCTGGCTGTGTTCAGGCTTAATGTACCCCCTAGGAGTCAAGTCAAGTACATTGGTAAACAAGACCCTGAAAGGGACACAAATCAATCAGAGACGACTTTATGTAATGACTCTTTCTACATGGTTAGGTGTAGTATAAAGCACTCAGGGAGGAAGGAAGGAAGGAAGGAAGGAAGGAAGGAAGGAAAGAAAGAAGGTAGGTCAGAAAATCCATTCCTAAGCTTGAATCTTGCTGATTCTCTGTGGCCTCCAGCAGCTCAGCTGGTTCTTCAAGGCTGGTGCTGACGAAAGATGCAACATTTCACATCCTTCAATGGCCTTGGGCATGGGAGGCTATCACCCATCAGGCAGGATTTCAAGTCAAACTGGAAGACTCCTTGGCCTCAGACTGCTGCCCTAGTTGTCTTCTGGGGCCTGAAAAACTTGTCCTTTCTTCCCTCCAATTCCCTCCACATTCACTGGCATAGAAGTATGTACCTGCATTTAGCAACTGTTTACTGAACTCCTACTCTATATTAGGTAACAAGCTAAGCATGGCATTGAGAGAGATTACCAAAGCAGACCTGATCCTATCCTCCTCTAATGAGAGAGAGATTCTTCTGCTGCAACCTTACTGCTTTAACTTAGAGAGGGTAAATTATAATACACATGCTACCAACTCCTCACCCACAGTGAACATAACTAATTAATCATGTCATGATACATCACTATGCCTGAATTTAGCTTCAGTTTTCTTCTCAACCAATCAATAACAGCTGGCCCAAAAGATGGGCATATTTGCCACCTTCAGATGAAGTCTTTGTTCTCTACTCCAGTTCTGTTCTCATTTGGACCTTTTCCATGGTTCATAGAGAATAAAAGGCATCCATATTTCTGAGATTTGATATTTATTATCTAGAAATGCTCTGATTGGTGGAAGACTTGGCGTGCAGTTGATTATGCTTGGTGTGAATCCCTCTTATAAACGGATATAGAACATCTGTAATGCAGTGTTACTCCTTCTTCCTTCAAGATATTATCATGAAGTAAACTACAAACTTAAGAATGAAGTTAACATTCAATGAAGTTTTTTTTATAAAAGTGTAACTGTAGGGTACCTGGGTGGCTCAGGTGGTTAAGCATCTGCCTTCAGCTCAGCTCACGATACCTGGGTCCTAGGATCAAGTCCTGCATTGGGCTCCCTGCTCCGTGGGGAACCTGTTTCTCCCTCTCTTTCTCTTTGCCACTCCCTCTGCTTGTGTTCTCTCTCTTTCTCTCAAATAAATAAATAAAATCTTTTAAAAAATAAAAATGAAAAAATAAAGTCTAACTACAGAGCTTCAGGCTTCCTTGGGAAAGCCTTACTTTTGTCCCATTTCTCAGATCTCATGGATAACTCAGTGAGTGAAAAACAGGCAATCACACATCTCACACATAAGCTCTCCCCATGTCCTGAGCTGGCTTGCTGTGTCTCACAGTTGGGCTATAGAATGTCACCAAAGAAAGTACGTCTTTGTGGTCTGCTATATGGAATGAAACTGTAGGAAACACAAATTTGAAGCAAAAATATGAAATGCATTTCTTTAACTTTTTTTGGAAGTACAATCGATTCTCATCATCCATGGTACTTGTGTTCAATAGCATCACAACAAACACTGGACGGGCTAATATGGAGTCACTGCTCCTGGGAAAATACAAAGTTAGGTTCCTCTAAGCCCTGGCCGTGACATTTTCACCAACCAATTAACTCAGAACCTCATTTTATGTGCATTTCTATTTAAAGGCACCGTATTTAACATATATTATTGATTCATTAACATTGAATGCATGGCCAACAGCAGGAAGCTTATCGAACACACATATTTTCTGCATATGGCACATCGCAGCTTCCTTGAACTTAGGAACAGTAGATAATAATTTAGCACTTGTGGGCCATTTTAAATAACAAGATTACCCAAAAACAACAAAAAAATGCACTACAACATGGTACCAAATAGACTGCAAAAAGGACAGTTGTTTGCAGCATGAGAGCTGAAATAAGAACACACAGTCCCTCTGTTCGACCCAAGCTGGAAACGTATGTATCCGACAACTTAAATTTTCTACTGCCTTGGCCATGTATGCAGATAAGCAAAAACGTCTCACAAGTATTGATTTGAGGATTAGAAATAAATTTTAGTAAGTAGGCAGATTCGCAAATACAGAATCCACAAATAATGAGGATCGACTGTATGATGTTACTGTCATGACTCATTTTACGCTGTGTACTGTCCGTCATGATAGGAGGTCAAGAGAATCTCGAAGGACTCTAGCGTATGAAACTGTTTTCAAATATTTGCTGCAAATCTAGAAGAAACATAGAGTTCTACTAACTTATCCTGTTGTAGATTTTCATGTCTCCATAAACCACTGTACTCCCTGCTCCCAGTGTATTTCTAAGTTTATAGTGTATTTGTAGCAAATGCCTACTTAGGACTTTTTTTTCCTCCTATTTAGGAATTCCTCATGGATTCCTTAAACTTTTCCTTCTTTCTTTCTTTCACTGACATTTTAAGCCTTTCTGTGGCACCCATCACCATTTTCATTTGTTTGCTTACTTGGAATAGTTTTGCTAATTCAAAGTTGGTAAGCAGAGGTCAACCTGCACCCATCAGAGCATCTAAGCCTGTGTGATCTAAGTTTTGCAGCCTCTGCGAGAAGCCTTGTTTCATCTTGCTCCTTTCTCTGTAGGAAGAACCTGGAGCTCACCCGCCAACACAGATGATGTAGCAGTCCCTAGGAGCAATACATAGGGACACCTCTGTCCTTGAGCTTCTCAGGTGTCTGTGCCTGGGGAAGGGACCATATGATATTGCACCTGGGGACCACTTCTTAGGATGGGAGCAGATGAGAGACTGGTAGGAAGAGAATCTGAAACTGGATTGGGTACTGCAGAAGTCCTGGCCAATACCCCCATCCCCTTCTTCTGTGGAATATGTTCAGCCAAGAGAAGTGAGCTCCTAGAAGATGGAGCAATATTATGCCAAGGTATCTTCTAGATACACTCTTCAAGAAGGCATCTCAACTTGGAGGCTTTGTACTAGCTGCAAATCCTGCAGGTGATACCCAAGAATGACTTTCCTATTGAGATGTGGGAATGACCGTGCTGTCTCTCACTAGGAATGTGCCAGGTTTGGCTTGCTAGTACTTCAAGATCCACTCCTTGGAAGCTAAGGACTGTGGAAATAGAGCAGATTTCATAAAACAGAAACTCAAAAGGGAAAATTAGATTGAAATACTGAGTCTGACAGAAAGCTAGGAACATTATGAGCACTGAAATAGTATCTGTTTAATCCATTGAAAATATCCCCTGGGGAGGGAAGGAGGGAATGAAGGAATGCACGACGGAATGAAGGAAGAAAGGAAGGAAGTCGAGCGAGCCCCAGCAGCTGGCTAGAGATTCATTCCCATTGTAGGCAAACTGGTGATGGGGTCAAGACAGTGGCCTCAGCCCTTCAAACGACGCAGGTGTGCGTGGGCAGCTGTTTGGGAAGAAACCCAAGCACGCAGATTCTCTTCCTTGTTTCTTCCTCAGCCTCCCTTACCGTCCTCTTCCTCTCACACAGCCTGGACTTCACACACCATATTGATACACAACTCCAACATGAAGTATTCGGGCAGGAGAGGGAGCAGGAGCTTTGTGCCACGTGCCCACTGGAACTGCACCGTGGGGTAGTTTTCTGTGTGAGAAACATTTATACACACTTTCCCCCCATATTGAGCTCCTCTGGTTAGCAGCCTCTGCTTCCAGCTTTGCGTGATTCCCTCTGCCAGCGGCACAAAGCACTTTTTCCAAAGTCTAATGAACAAATCCGCCGGGCTAGGCTAGTGAGTGTTTTGTTTTTACTTTCTCACTCTATCTTTCGGCAACGTGATGCCATATTTATGGTTTTGAAAATGAAAGGAATCCTAATACATCACAAAAGTCCCTTCACGCATGAGGGTGCTCCAGGAATGGGACTTAACGAGTGTCTGTGAATTAGAGGCTCCATTCCATATTCTACTTGCGTTGGTCATTTTCCTTTCATCATATCAGGCACACAGAGTCGGGTGGTACAGGATCACTCTGAGCGCTGTGAGGAGAGATTTCCTGTGCCATTGACTTGCTGCCATTACAGCCCACACATGAAATGTCTAAAAGCTACTAGTTGGGAATTATGGCAGAAGGAACTTCAGAACATAAACCAAGGAAATGGCAACACATGGGCAGCCCAGCAGCACCAGGTGGGAGTTGACCTGGACAGACCGTACGGGGAGATGGATTGACCGTCCTTGTATGTGGTCTACTCACATTTTCATCGCCTAACAACTGTCTTCAAAAACAGTGATTAATTTGTAAACACTGCCAGAATTATTTTCTAGCTGGTTTGTGGTTTTGGAGAGTATATTTTGTTTTCATGTTTTGTTGCGATTCTTGTTTTTGTTTCTGTGTTAAGAGTAGATCTGTACAGGGGTGCCCAGGTGGCTCAGTCGCCTTTGGCTCAGGTCACGATCCTAGGGTCCTGGGACGGAGCCCTGCATCTAGCTGATGAGGGAGCCTGCTTCCCCTTCTCCTCCCTGCTTGTGCCGTCTACCTCTTTTTCTCTCTCTCAAATAAATAAATAAAATCTTTTTCTAAAAAAAGAGGAGATCTGTACATAAAGTTGCAGTAGTTAAAGCTTTGCCTTTTTGGAAAAACAAAGTAAGAACTAAGCGTGTGCATGGTAACTGGTATTTATGAGAGGAGAAAAATGAGGGAAGATGCTTTAAGGGAGAAGTCAGGGGACAGCTGTCAGGCTGTGAGAATTTTTTTTTTTTTCTTATCAGGTACAGGATTTTGATTAGGAAATACTTCTCCCAAAATTGGGAGAAGACAAAGGAATAAGTTTACCTTTGTATTGTATGATCCTTTAAAAAGGAAAGTACATACTATAATACAAAAGAGAAAAAAGCTTTTATGAGTTTTATAAATGGGTTTCTTACAGGATGGCTTGTTCTGTAGCTGTTATCTTATCACTTCAAATAGATATAATTTGAATAAATCTTATATGGGAAAGAATCAACAAAAATGATATTTTAAGGAAAAACAAAAGAAGCCTGAAATCAGGCAGTCTGGAGTTGGTACTGGGGCTCCCAGGTTTACCAGGGATCCAGCCTCATTCTATCTTGATGCTCCACCAAGATACAGCTTCACCTCATGGTCTAAGAGTGGCTGCTCAAGCTCCAGCCATCACATCCACATCTCAAGCAATGGGAATACCAAAGGGTCTTCTCCTATGGGGTCGTATTCCATCTGAAAACCTTCCCACATGTTTCATTCAATACTTTAACATTATAACTTTCTCTCACCTGGCCCCATCTCAGTTAAGAGAGGTTGAAAAATGTGTCTTTTGACTGGGCACGTTGTTGCTCTGAGAGAATTCAAGGCTCAGTTATTAGGGCAAGACAGATGGATAAATATTGGGAAATAGCTCAAAGTCTAAAATTCTCCTCTAGGAGAGAGGAAAAATAAGACAAAAGCTCCTGGCTCTTACTGCGCTCACAAGAGACACAGATATTAATGAAAGAACCACACTAATACAGGTGAAATCACAGCTGGGGTAAATTAGCTGAGAGCCTATAGCAAGGGGATTCAGGAACTAAGCGAAGAGCCAGCTGCGGAGTAGGAAGAGAGGATGATGGGCTGAAAAAAGGCGAAGAAGGTGCTTCCCAGCAGCAGAGGGAGGTATAAATCAGACCAGACAGCAGCTGGAAGGTGCTGACTTCCTTTCACCTTCTAGGAGCCTTGGGAAGACTTACCAGAGTGGAGACAGGGATTCCACACCTAGATTCCCACTTTGGAAACATCTGGCTGCTAATGGGATATGGGGAGAAGGCTTTTGGGTGGGGATTACTGCAAAAATCCATACAAGTGGGTGGTTTCCAGAAAGAGTCAGCCTGCCCTGAAACACTCAGGATACAAAGCAAGAGTTTTCTCTGAGAAAAACCACACTGTGGGATGTTTCCTTGGGAGAAGAGAAACAACCGTTTTCTGATCTGTATAGTTCCACCTACCTAATCCCGGGTGGCCAGGCACACTTCTGAGGAAATTGGGCAGCATTTAAAGACATAGGCTCCCTGTGGTCCAAAGCTTCATCTAATAATGGGTCTGAAGTGGGTCTTGGGAGGGAAATCGGCATGAGTCTACCTGCAGCTTTTGGTTTCTTCCTTTGTGCATTTTCCTGGCCCCTCGCTGAGTTTCTGAGGTGGAACAGGGGGTCCGGCCAGGTGAGCACACAGAGACTGGCAGGGGATGCTTGGGGCTCTGTGCCCGTGGCGTCTGCAGCTGGGGGAAGGAGAGGGGGTAGTGAGGACTGAAATGAGAGGGTACTCACTGCTTTACCCCTAGCAACTGCCGGGCCCCAAGAAGACCCTCGATTGATTTAGTATTTACTGAATGGAAGGATGAATACATTGACTGTTCTGTCATCATACTGGAGAAGTAGTGGGGGAGAAAAGAAGGGAGATCATGGGGGACCATCGGATTGGAGAGAATAAGCAAGGAAGAAAGGTGGAACTTCGCAGGGCAGGTTTTATGTCAATGCTGCTCAGGGCATCCCCACCTGGGGATGTAGAGCAGCTCCTGCCACCTCCTCTTCTGGCTCTTGCGTACTTCCACCCGGGTGGGCACCATCACGGATGCCTGCAATGTCCTCTCTGGCTTCTGCGCTTGCTTGAAGTTCACTCCCAACACCTTCTACGAGAAGCCCGCCCACTTCCATCCCAGCTTCTCACATCCTTCCTCCAGCTCAGTCCCCCAAGTCCAAGAAATACATTTACCTCCACTTGATGCCCTTTGGTTCAGGCTCCAGCTAAAACGTCTCACCGTGGGTTCTGAAGCCAAGCAGACTTGTTAGGTTTAGATTCTGGTTCATATGTCTACAAAATTGGAGACAAACGCAGTGCCTAGTTTATCTGGTTGTGAAAAGTTAATAGGAAGCTCCATGGCAAACACTTAGCACCACACCTGCTTCCTAGTGGTTCCCCAGTAAACTAACCATTACAGTCACTCTCCACAGCCCCGGTGTCTCTGCCTCTCTCCCCTACATTCCTTCTTAACTTTGGGGCTGGTGGTTCTTTTAGCACAATCCACAACCTGTAAGTGAGGCTATAAAACAGTACATTCCTTTCACAGAAACAGCCTTGTGAGAAAAATTCCATTATTAATATCCTCATTTTACCTGTGAGGAAAATCAAGCACAGACAGGTGAGGTAGATTGTCCAAGGGCACAGAACTTGGAGGAGGCAGAGCCAAAATTTAAAGCCAGGCAGTTTGGGTCAAGCCCACACAATTAACCCCTACACCCTGACTAGAAGGAACAGTCATCCTCAGCTCCTGAGGAAAGCATGTGGTTTTGTCAATTCTCCACTGAAGAATTTGGAAAAGCTAAGCCTCAGCCCTGGCCTGCCTCCCCTGAGAAATATAAAGCATAAAGCTCCATGGTCCCCCTCAACCCAAGATGAGGCTCCAAATGTCAATGTCCAAGCCTCCAAGTCCACAGAGCAATGGCGGGTGGGCCCCAGGCTGAGAGTCAGGAAGAAAAGCAAGAAGGAAGGACAATGGAAAGAGGAGCTCAGGCAGCATCCAAAGCAAAGCTGAGCATATCCTGGAAGGCAGCCGGCCAAGGAAAGGAAAGAGTCATCCACCCTGTTGGTTCGTGTGTCCAGTACCTGCTGCATTACTCACCACAAACCCGCGGGCAAGAGAACGCTTGTGTTCTCACCAAGCTTACACTATGGTGCAGAAAGTCAGCAAGTGTTTAAATCCGGAAAGTGGAACACGTACATCTTAAGAGGGTAAGAGCCTTGCAGAGAATTCAAATAGGGTGGCGTGATAGGTCTGGGATTCTCGACCTTAACGGCACATTACAATCCCCAGGGGTGAGTCTGAAAATCCAGATGACCCAGCGGATCACCAGATCCTTTAAACCAGAATCCATGGTGGGTGGTATCTGGGCATTAGTATTCTTTTTTAAGATTTTGTTTTAATATTTTATTTATTTATTTGACACAGAGAGGTCACAAGTAGGCAGAGAGGCAGACAGAGAGAGAGAGAGGAGGAAGCAGGCTCCCCGCTGAGCAGAGAGCCCGATGCGGGGCTCCATCCCAGGACCCTGAGATCATGACCTGAACTGAAGGCAGTGGCTTAACCCACTGAGCCACCCAGGCGCCCTTCTTTTTTAAGATTTTATTTATTTTATTTATTTGAGAGACAGAGAGCAAGAGGGGGTCCGGAGGAGGAGCAGAGGGAGAGGGACAAGCAGGCTCTGTGCTCTAACACCTTGTGGTGCACACGGTATGATTATGCCGGTATTAGTTCAGTGAAAGCAAACGTATCCCCTTCAGTTTCTTTGTCTTATAATATTCTTGCCTCTTACTGATTGCATAATATTTCTCCTCGCAAATTGCACATCCCAAGTAAATATTTGCTGAATGAATAAGATGGTTTCCATCCGTCATCTTGCAGAGACGTTCATAGAAAAAATGAAAAAGAAAGCATAGGTCGCTTTGTGATTGCCTTCCTTCCTTTCCCTTCCCCTGTTCACATTCCCGCTTTATCTTTCTCACGGTTTCAGCCAACTACAGCCCTGACACCCCTTCTTGCAGCACCACCTGGTCAGCTTTCGCTCACAGGCTTGGAGGGAAGGTCACAGGATGAAAAGACTCTCCCTCCCCGTTTTCTTCCCAGGTCCAAGATGCAACTGCGCCACCCAGCAATGCGTCCTCCTTGTGCACAAGGCTTGAATAACTTGCCTTTTGAATGGTTCTGATTATAGGATGGAAAAATTGCATTCTAAAATTTGCAAATTCATAATATTCTCAAAAAAAAAAAAATGAGCCTTGTAGAGTTAACGTTCCATTTAAAAATATACTCTGAAAGACCTGCAAGTTACAAGGCCGACTTTGACAGACAGCTTCTACTGCCTTTGGCATTTCAGTAATGACCCCAGAACTGCTATTGACCTGCCAGCATGCTTGGTAAAGTGACAGTCTGCTCGATTTCTTCCCCTATTAAAATGTGGTGGGAGCAAGTGGGAGGGACGGGGGAGAGAGAGCAAGAAGGCAGGAAGGGAAAAGGAAGGGGAAGGAAGAAAAAGAAGACATACCAGCTGGGACGGTGGCCCCCTGTGGTGTCCACATTGGAACCCTCAGAACCTTGCATCCATGTTGTGTTACATTCCAAAGGAGAAGTAAGGTTGTGGATGGAACGAAGATTGTTAATCAGCTGACCTTAAAATAAGAGATTATCCCGGATTGTCCAGATGGGCCCAATGTAATCAAAAGGAGAGTCAGCGATGTGACAACAGAAGGAGATTCTGAGAAATGGAACGTTGCTGGCTTTGAATACGGAGGTAGGGGCTGAGAATCAAGGCACGGGAGTAACTTTCAGAAGGTGGAAAAAGAAAAAGAAAAAAAAAAGGATTCTCTCCTCTAGTTGCTAGTTTGCTTAGCAACTGAGCTTTGGGGAAGAGAAAGAATGAGAAATTCGGGTATATGTTTGTTTGCTGGTGCGAAATCAGCAAAGGGCAAGGTGTTCACACCTTGATTTTAGCCCATTGAGAACTTTCCTGGACTTCCAAACTATATACTCGAAAGAAAAATTTGTGTTGTTTTGTTTTGTTTTTAAAGATTTTATTTATTTATTTATTCATTCATTTTATTTATCTATTTATTTATTTATTTGACAGAGAGAGAGATCACAAGTAGGCAGAGAGGCAGGCAGAGAGAAAGGTGGAAGCAGGCTCCCTCTCAAGCAGATAGCCTGATGCAGAGTTTGATCCCAGAACCCTGAGACCATGACCTGAGCCGAAGGCAGAAGCCCCACCCCACTGAGCCAGCCAGGCACCCTGATTTGTGTTGTTTTAAGCCACCAGGTTTGTGGTGATTTTTGACAGCAGCAATAGAGAACTACTACATAAGGCAAGGAGCAGGGAAGCAGCATGTCTTGGAAGGAAGCTCCTCTGTGCCACATACTGGACTAATGTCAGCAAGTTTATGGGCATTTCTGGTGCATTCTGGACACTGGAAGTAGATTCTCTCTGCTTGTGTGAACTTGTGTGAACTTCAAGAAAAACAAATGGCCATCCCTAGGCAGAAATGCAAAGCCAGAGGTGAGGGTGGGTATTCCGATGGTAAAAGGAGATCATGGAAAAGAATGTGGAATGTCTTGTTCGTGAAGCAGGAGATAAAATGGAGTTTCATTATGAAGAGCAAATACGGAAAACACACATGGTGCCTGAGAACTTACCATGAGCTAGACACATGGCAAGACGCAGGGAGATGGTGCCAGAGGAGACATGGACACTGCCCACATGGAAAATCAAACTTCAGCAGATGCTCGTCTCCAAATAGGCACAATGACATACCATTCTCCACCCACCAAGATGACTATAACTGAAAAGACAGACAACACAGAGTGTTGACAAGGATGTGGATGAACTTGAACCCTCCTACATTGCTGAGGCGATTGCAAAATGATGCAGCCACTTTGGGAAATGGCTTTTCAGTTCCCCCAGAAATGGGAACGTAAGTTACCATACAACCCAGCACTTCCACTCCCAGAGAAAGGGAAACGACATCCACACAAAAACGCAGGCACCAATACTCACAGCGGTATTATCCATAACAACTTAAAGGTAAAAACAACCCAAGTAGCCATCAACCAATAAACGGATCAATCGAATCTGGTATATCCACAAAATGGAATATTACAGAGCCATAAAAAGGAGTGAAGTTCCGATAAATGCTGTAATACGGATGAACCTTAAGAACATGATGCCAAGAGAAAGAAGTCTATAGGAAAGGCCATATATTGTAGAATTCCATGTATAGGAAACATCGAAATGGGCAAGTCTATAGAGACAGGAAGTAGATTAGTTGTTCCCTAGTGGTGGAGGGAGGAGGAAGAGTATTAACGGAGTGGTAGCTAAGGGCAGGGGATTCCTTTTGAGCAAGATGAAAATGTTCTAAAATTAATTGTGGGGATGGTTGCACCACTTTGAGGGTAGGTTGTGGGAAAAAGATTATTGAATTGTATACTTTGAATTGGCAAATTGTATAGTATATGAGCTATATCTCAGTAAAGCAATTACAAAAAAGAAAAAATGCAAGAAGGATCAGCATAAAACACCCGAGCCAGGAACAAGTTGCCGAGCAAAGGCAACCAGAGGCTGGTAGCGGATGCCACAAAGGTTTGTCCGGGGCAACTCATGCTACCGGGCTTGGCGACTTGGAGATTGTCATCAAGGCTTTTAGCCAAACCCAGCAGGTCAACTTGCTTCTTCCGTGATCTGAGGCACCTGACAAAACTGAGTGGCTCAAAGGTGCTCATCTGTATGGTCTCCTTAGGGCTCTGGGAGTCTGTCAGTTCTGGGACCACAGGAGGTCAGTTCCTGTCGTGACTCCGAACAGAACTGCCCACGTGCATTCTATGGCACGGTCACTTCATACCTCCCTTGCCTGCAGGAAGCATCTCAGTCTCTGTTCTTCAGGAGTCGGAGCTGTGGGGCCTCGTTCAGATGGGTTTGGGCTGACGGTGCCAGTAGAAAAAGACATTCTAGGGCCCCTTTCTGAAAATTCCAGTGCTTTTGGACTACAAAAGAAAAGGGAAAAGGAAGAAGGGGAGAGGAGGGGAAGAGGGATGGAGAGCGGTCACTTGTGGTCACAATGCATCTGAGGGGTCATTTGGTCACTGTCGGAGGTCACGTGGGGCTGGAAGCCCCTGGAGTGCAAGCTGTGCCCACGTGCTCTCTATGCTGTGCCAGCTGTTCCAGCACCAAGGACAGAGTACGTGCTCAAAATGACTGACTGATTAATGCAAAGGAGTAAAGAGGCAGTAATGTAAAATACCAGTTTTTCTTCTCCTGCTGCTTCTAGTCTTTGTGTAGAAATTTATTTGTCAACCATACGAATTATGACCCTCCTACAAAGGCAGAAGAGGCAATAGATAGGGGAGTTTAAGATGACATGTGTAATTTTTACCTGGGTGTCCGTATGAGCACTCTGTCCCAGGAAAGGCAGCTGGGAATGAGATGCATTGAGGGTCCCTAGGTTGGGGTCTAACCCGCTATACCCAGAGAGAGAGAAGAAAGCCCGGTGCAAGACTTCAGTTTGCTTAACTGAGCTTTGGGGAAGAGAAAGAATGAGAAATTGGGGTATATGTTTTCTTGCTGGTGCCAAGATGTCTTAGTTGGAGTTGCTGTAATTACTGGTTGTAAAATATGTCTATAGATCTCCCTTCCAAAAAAAGGGCCCTAATTCCCCTCTGTTGAGTGGGTGCTGGACCTAGTGCTCATTTCTAACTAAAGTGGAGATGACAGGAGACGCCTGAGGGAAGTTGTGGGTCAGCTGAATGGGGACCACATCCTAATCCCTAACACCTTTGGGTGACAAAAGAGACTTTACAGATGTGATTAAGGATCTCAAGATGGGGAGATTATCCTGAATTATTCTGGCAGGTCCTAAGTAATCACCAGGTCCTTACAAGAGGAGGGCAGAGAGGACTTAACCACCAAAGAGGAAGAAGCTGATATGATGAGGAATGAGGTTGATCTCAAGAAGCTGGAAAAGTCAGAGTTAAAAAATTTCCCCTGGAGCTTCTAGAGGGAACATGGCCAAACTGACACCTTCCTTATAGCCCAGTGAAACTGATTTTGGAGTTCTGACCTAGAGAACTGTAAGAGAATAAGCTTGTGTTGTTTAAGCACCAGGTTTTTGGCCATTTGCTACAGTGGCTGTGGGAAATACATAGGTCGTAGAAGACCTTGCTGCTTCTATCTTGCTCTCTTCAATCATCGGAAAGCTAGCTGCCATGTCAGAAAGACACTCAAGAAGCGATAAAGGGAATGTTTTCAAGCCAGCTATCCCTGCAGGCAGCTGAAGCTATTCCCATCAGGGAACTCTGGCATTCATTACAGAACATGTGCCTCACCCCACTGAGAGCTAAGGAAGCTGAAGTGTGTACACCAACTCCCATCCACCGTCAGGGGGAGGACTGTCCCCGGCATGGGAGATGGGGAGGACGTTAATTTCTTGAGATTGCTAGTCTGGTGGACTAGGGCCTGGTGGCCAGGGAAATCCAAGGAAAAAAAAATGCAGTTTTTCAGGGTTGGAAGTCCAAAGGGCAATGGGATGTGGGCAGAATTCTGGGAGCTTCTGCTACACCAGGCAATCAAAAGTAGTGGGTGTGGCCGAAGAGATCACCCAAATCAGAGTTTCTACAGAAGGATGAACAGATGTCAAAAAACCCAAATAGGGACTTTTTCTACAATCCTGAAACTCCAACTGCGTGCCAGCAGTTAATATGCAGAATTCCTAATTCTTCAACAGGGGCAGTGGGGTGTCACATCGCTCCCATCTTGCAGATGGAAATGTTGAGGCTCAGAGAGTTGGGGGGGGCTCGTCCAAGATTACACCAGGCCAGTGGGCACAAACAGGAGAGCGACTCTTTTCAGAGGGCTCTCTCTGGCCACTTTGGCAGCTGCAAGGGAACTGTCTTTAAAGCAGTAACAGCACAAATCTGTCTCCAGACAGCCAGTGCCCTTTGGACTTCATGCCCCGCACATGGCAGTGTCATGCTACGCTACTTCCAAATGTCATGCGTCACTCCACTTGCCTCTCACCGTGTGTGTGCACGTGGGCGCCCACGCCAGTGTGCGAAAACACACACAGTTTGCTGTGTCGCTGACATCCCAGAGAGGCCATTCCACACCGTGGGCCACACATGGTGCTCCCCTTCCGACGTTTAACCGGCTTATACAGAAGCAAATATTTGAAGTTTACCAAACATAAACTAAGTAAAACCTAAGTCAATCAAAAGTGACTAAACACTGCTTTCGCCCAAATACATGTTTCTAAAAGGTCACAGCTGGTGTAATTATCCATGCTAGACTTCGCACGCATTCAGCTGTGTGCTTAAGACTGCCAAAAACTGGGATACATTCAGAATCCTTAAATAAGAGTCACCTTGTTTTCAGAAAACGCTTGGTTAAGTCAGGCTCGGGAGGGGGGGAGGTACTGAAAGAAGCCTATTAGAGTTTAATGACACTTTGAGAAAATGTATAAGGAAACTTCTCTGGAAAAAGGAATGGAAATACATGTCAGAGCCAATTTCTCATAATATGTGGGTTGAGCCCTTTTTCTTCAAAGTAAATAAGTCCTGACAAGTATAACAACAACAACAAAAGAACACAATGACAAAACGCGCGGTCCGGGATGTCGGTCAGCAGGAGGAAAAATCAATTAAAGGCAGGCTGAGACAGTGGCCTTGGGAAAAGGGACCAGGGTCACGGGGGTGGGCGTGGGCGGGATGCCTAAAGTGCCAGCTTCCATGGGCATGTGGCTTGTGCAGGCGTGGCTGTTACCCTGTGTCCCGTGACACCCTGCGGTACCATGCCAGAGCCTCGGGAATCGTCACAACAGATGACGAGCCTGGCGGGGGTAGGGAGCTCCCGGCTTACGCCCGAGCAGCTCCTCTCTTGTATACCCACCAACTCGGACTTCCACGTATGACTTTGCTTCAAGACAAGGTTGTCCTACCAAGGAGATACCAAATTTGAAAACCTCAGTTGCTATAATATCTGAAGCCCGTGCCTACCCTCTCGCTCAGAGAGGAATTTACACCCTGAGCATCTTCCTGGAGCAGTGAAGGCAGGATAAGACAACTAGGGCTGGATGTGGGAGGACAACAGGCTGGTGTTTAGACTGCAGAGCACAGAGCTTGGACAAATCTGGTAAACAGCAGGGGAGAGAGAACCAAGGGGGAGTAGGAGTCGAGGCACTCAAGAGAGGCAGGGATTTGCTCGGCCTGTCACTCACTGCTGCGTCCCAGGGGCCTCGCGCAAGAGCCGGCCCAGAGCGGGTGCTCACTAGGTGTTTTGTTGGTCAAGGAGTGAGTGAGGCGCCCGGTGCAGGAGACCAGGGAAGAGGCAGAATCCGAGCTTGAACGGACGGGGCCAGCACGCTACAACCAGGACTGTGAAACAGAGCCAGCTAGTGGGGAGGAGAACATGGCACCAGCTGGGGCTTGGAGAGACCACCCGAGGCAAGGCATAGAGGGTTGGGGAGGGAGACCACCACATTCTCTAGGATGCCAGAAAGTGTCTCTGTGGCTGAGAAAAGTACTGTCAAAGGCTGAGAACCCAAGTCTACCCAATTTCTCTATGGCCAGAGCAAAAAAAAACCAAATTGGCAGACACCGGCAAGGCAATTCCACAATTAGAGGACCCAAATGAGGCTCTGAAAGCATTCTCCCTAGAATTCAGCCAACTCCAGGAAAGTCAATACCTGCCTAACTAGAAATGAGGTCAGGGACAGGGTATAAACAGGACCTTGACTGAATCTGTAATGTTTCATCTTTTAAAAAAAATCAGAGAGAAAGCTCTAAAATCTTGGAGGGCAGCCTATTGTGTGGCGAAGGGCTCAGATTCCCTCAAAACAGGCAATCTGAGCTCAAATCTAGGATCCTGCTCACTAGCTGTGGGTCCTTGGACCAGAGATTTTACGTCTCTGTGGGCCTTAATCTCCTCCTCTGCCACAGGGACAATCAGAGCACCTCTCTCATGCAGTTGTGTGAAAAGTAAGTCATGCCATGGAAACCCCCTGCATAAGCGGCAGCTACTGTCATCGGTATGGAAACCTGCTAACATTTGTTAAAAGGGGAGTTGGCACACTAGTGTTCATGACAGTTTTCTTAGGTTTTAAATAATTATAGTTAGTAAAAATAAAACTTCCCCCAACCAAAGGCATACCCTTCTGGTTATAACCCCAACTCACAAGGAAATTAACCTTTATGAAGCCACCAAAGAAATAAGTAAGAGGATAGCAGAGTCCATTCCAGCAACTCTCAACGTGTGGTCTTGGGGCCAGCAGCACCAGCAAGACCTTGGAATTTGTTGGGAATGCAAACTCTCAAGCCATGTGCCAGACGCAACAAATTAGAAACCGTGAGGCTGAGGCCAGGCAGTGGGTGTTCTGACACGCCCTACGGGGGATTCTGATGCGTGCTGAAGGCCGTCACTCAGAACCAAATGAAGGACTCTGTGGCTTGAGAGGTCCCAAGTAACCCATGCAGCAGAATGTCTGCGATAATGATGCTGCCACTGGTGGGGACACCTTCGTCAGCCTCATTGGGGAAGCCGCCCTCCGTATTAACCCTATTAACTACTCACAGGGGGAACTGGGAGGACTAGTTTAGCAGTATGCCCAGGAGAAACTACAATCTCACTTTTCCCAACCCTACCTGGTGGGGTGGACTGGACTCAACTAAGGCGAAGGGGTATCTCTTGTGAATTTCTCTTTGTAGGACAGTATGTGACCTTAACTCCAAAATATATCATTGTTCATCCACAGAGATCTTAATCTCTCCAAGTCTCTCAGTGCCTCTGCACCCCCAAATCCACCACTACCGCCGCCGCCAGGGTAGGCTACACAGATGCCAGCAATACCCCTTGAGCCCTAAATTTCTCTTAGGGCAGGAATATTTGTCCTACCTGCCCCCATCCTGGCATTCTCAGGCAGGGAATTTCCAACAGTGGTTGCTAGAAACATGAGAGAACTATCAGAATGCATTAAAGGCATCTTTGTAAATTGTAAAGTAGATAAAATAAAAATGATAGGGTTTGTTCTACAATAGTACATACACTGCAAATTTATCATGAAGACGGAAGTTAAAAACAAAGACAGACTGAGCTTATTCTCCTGGGAAAGGTTGTACAGGGTTAGGAGTAGCCAGAAATGATGATTTGGTGCCTTTATCAACAAATACTGAGAAGATATCCAATAAATATTTGTTGAATAAATCAATAAAATGAACTATTCACAGGACATACCTGTGTCTCATCTTTCTCTCTTTCTCCCTCCTCCTCTCCTTCTCCCTCTCTCTCTCTCTCTCTCTCACACACACACACACACACACACACACACACACTTAAGTCTCTGCCAATGTATCTATACCTAAGCATGAAGTCACACCCCTACCTTTGAAAGCGGACATTCTTAGATGCCAGTCTTAGCCTTTCCAACTGTTACAAAAGTTGTAGAAAGAGGAGTTCCCCGCCCCCCCCAAAAAATTATGCCAAGAGAGAAGAGTCAACCTCCAAAAAAAGTAGAGGGGGAAAAGGAGCATAAAAATAAAGCCGTGCTCATTGACTAATGATGAAATTGACTTCCCTGTGATAAAATTCATGATAATAAACTTCTGATCCGGAAAACCCGGCTGCTTGTGCCCAGTGAAAAGACTCAAGCGGCGGAATCTCAAAGGTCGGCAAAGTTAGCCACAAAGAAGGACCTTAAGTGGATCAATCGTGGTTGAACTACTGGATAGAAGGATTAAGTGGCTAATAAAAGGGATGTTCTCCTGACCTCTAACACAGAAGGGAGGAGATAATGAGATAAGTAAAGCTGGTGAGGATAATAAGACTATAATTATGGCCAAGCTCACACTACTGAATGTACATTGGAGAACCCTCTAGACAGTGCGGAGAGAGGGAAACTGGGCATCCGGACAGGAATGCCGTCCCCAGTGCTTGCTGTGCTCCCGGCTGCATCTCCCCCAGACCCCCATGAAAAAGAACCCATCGCAACGCACGTTTCAAACACATTACAGCGGTGTTTGTGGTTCAACATGCTGAAGGGGAAAGGTAGAAAGAAGTGACGTCTCATCACCAGGAGAAACCAACTGTGCTCAGAAGCTGCGCCATCGCAGTTCTTTTAAACGGCAGCTATTATGGCTGTTGTTCACGAGCACTTAGTGAACTTCTGCTATGCATATGGTGGTGAGGCCGCCATCGTGCTTTCTGGGATATTTACAAAACACACAGACACACACACACACACACACACACACACACAGAGTTCCCTGGCCAGAAGATAAAATGCAGCAAATTTATAAGTCGATTCTTTTTTTTTTTTAAGGTTTGTTTGTTTTAGAGGAGACAGTGGGCATGTGCACATGCAGGCATAAGCAGTGGGAAGGGGCTGAGAGAGAGAGAGAATCTGAAGCAGACTCCCCACTGAGCATGACCCCCCCCCCGCCCGCAGCTCAATGATGGGCTTGAACTCAGGACTCTGAGCTCACCACCCAAGCGGAAACCAAGAGTCGGGCTCTCAACCAACTGAGCCACCCAGGTGCCCCTTGGTTGATTCCTCCTGAGTATGAGATTTCAGGGTCTGATAATAAAGCAGCAAAATAGAAATGTATTAAAGGGAGAACATCTGGGACAAGCACGCAGTCTCTCTCTGCATCTGGGGTGTTTGGTTTTTTTCCTGCAGGACGCTTTACATAATTGTTCCCTTCATCTCTTGGGTGAAATAAATGTATGGCAGCTTTACTACACTATTGATTCAAATTATTGCTATAATGACAGAGCTACCCAGGGAGCTGTCACTGAGTTTCTTGAAATGTCCTGATGGCTGTCATGTGTATTATTAAGGAGCATTACAAAAGAAAGCCCCTCCCTGCATGTCCTGAGCCAGAAGCACTGATGCCACCGCAGGCCTAAGGCTCAGGACCCAGGGCTTGGGCCTGGTTGTCATGAATCAAAAGAGAAGTCTCTGATGGCTTTGCAACGGTGGGATCAGTGTGCCCAGCGGGGTGACCCTAAGGTACTCGGCTTCCATGGTTTGGATCTGCAGTCCTGAAGATAAGACTGGACACTCACAAAGACAGAAACGAACACAGTCTATAGGCCAAGGTTCCTCAGGAAACAGAAAACACACTCAGGTCCTGAAAAGAATTTAAGAAAGGACCTGTTCACAGGTGAGGATGGGGTTCAGGGGACTGGCAAGGGACATCAGGTACTTGAGAACAACACCACCAGCAGGAACCCTTTACCAGCTCTAGGACTGAAGGGCCATAGAAAGGAAATCATGCGACAAGAGCCCACTGGATGGGTGCAGGTGAAGACACACCCTGCTCTCTCCCCTTCCCTCTGACCCCTGCCCCTGCCCCGTGTGGCTGACCCCCAGTGGAAGCCAGAGAAAGCACACAGAGTCAGACTCCTGGGACTAGGAGTCTGTGAAAGAGGGCAGAGAATGGCTCTAGGGGTGGAGTAAAGATTCATGATCTCTAGCCCCCACTGCTCGGAGAGCTTCGAGTGTAGGAAGAGTGGGTGAGAGAAGGCGTGAAAAGCTGACAGAGGAACATGCATGCTACAAGGTCAATCATGACATCACGCTGACGTCCCACTGATGTCCTGAAGCCAAGCCGAAAGACAGTGGTGACTCTTCTCATTGTGGGGGAGAGAAGCAGTCAGGAGTCTGGGATTTACAGCTATACAGACCTGGGAAAGAGTCCCAGTGTAGCCTTGTTCCTGCTGTGTCACCTTGGCAAGCTCCTCAACCTTCCCAGGGGCCGGTTTGCACTGCTGACAAAGAAGCGTCAGACAGAATTGTTTGAGATCAGAAAACACTTATGAAGAACTTAGCGCATTGCCTAGCTCAGAGTAAATGCTCCAAGATGGTAGTTATTTATATAAATTAGGAAATCAGAATCCCGCGGAAGCTGCTTAGGCCAAAGGGGGCAGTTATGATAAGGATGAGGGATATCTGGTAGAACTTAAGGGCCGGGGAGAACACTATCTTTGGAAAGAAGCCGCGGCAGGACCCCGGGTGGATCTGCTCTCCATCTCTGGGTTGTGCTTCTCTCTGAACTTCTCCATCTTCCTTTCATCTCTGAGCCTTGGCTGTCTCCGTTTTATCGTCCGGGCAGTCAACCATGGACCACTCAATACAGTTCCTGAAGACACTACGATCATGGTTAACTTGTAGTTACCCAACCTCACTCTCTGGCTGATGCTCTGCCCCGGCCTTTAAATTCCTGGCAGAGAGACGTGATCGGGCTGATTCGGGTGAGAAGTCCACACCGGCCCAGTCACCTACAGTGTGCTGGCTCTTTTCCTTGGCCCCTGCAGATCCTACTGTAAACCTCTGGCTGCCTGCCCTCTGCCCTGTGAGGATTGCATTCCCGTCCTTCATTGACTTTGCCTTCTGCTTGGGGATGATGGGGGTAGGTGGGAACCACAGCAGGACACAGGGAAAAGAGTGGATGAGGCCAAGACTCCGTCCCGGCACAGTCAGCTCCGGCTGGCTTTATGCCTCCACCCAAAGCCACAGCATCATTCTAAGAGACCCTCTCTGCAGCATGCTCAGGTTTCAGTAACCATTCCCTCTCCTTGTCCCTTCCAGACCAAGGGTTTTAACAGTCCGACTGTTGCCAACCCTTAGTACTGGCATGATCCCTCTGGTCTCCCCATATCACACCCACATATTTGTAAATTCTCCCCTTGCTAAATACTCCTCTGATTAATTTGAATATGCTATCTGTATCCTGGGTGGGATCCTGACCAACACACATGGCCAGGGAACGGAGACTCTTAATAAATAAGGCTCCTTGTTCCCATACCTTCTGGGGGCCTCTGTGGAGGTAAAGGGACTTCTGAAAGATGGGAAGCTCAAGGTATTTTCTAGGTTATTATTGCCACTACTGTTTTCATTAGTACTAGTATTAGGAACATCATTAACTGATTAGAACATCTAGCCATTCTCAAAGGTTGGATATTGGTTTGGGGTCAGCCTCCATTTCCCACACAATGTAAAAGCAAAAGACCTCCAAGAATGTGACCACACCTCTCCTTCTGGTCTTTCACATTGTGCTTCCCTGGCTTCCTACAGGAACCTCCACAGGCCTTAACCTAGATTCTTTGTCTTTGAAAGGAAACGATACTTTGAAAAGCCTTGGTGATCCCCAGTTTCTTTAGGCCAGGTGGTAACACTGGCAGAACTCCAGGGGACCCAGAACTGATGCAGCTTCCCCAAAAACATCTATTTGTTTACGGGCAAGAGAATGCCTCTGATCACTGGCAAGGAAGGGCATGTGGCTCTCTCCTTGAAAGCATGACTTTCAGGATCATTGTCAAACCATGTAAAAGCCCAGGGCTTCAATCCTCTGCCATTCTAGCTGATCACACACCCCTCTCTGTTCTCCTTTCCACCTAGATAATATACTCTTTTGTCAGTGATTAAATAAACCCATTAACCTGCTTCCAAGATTAGGAAGAGGTTACTTCTGTTTAACTGTTTACAATGCACCAGAAATTGCTGAGGGCACCGAGTACAAAATGCAATCCCAGCTCCCCGTTCTCTCTTTCCACTCTGAGATAACATGCCTGCTGTAAGAAGTAGCATGACCCCTGCTACTGGGGTTAAACATGCACATTCTTGATGACAGAATACATCCTTCCACATAGCAGAGGTCATTTTTGTAAAATTAAAAGCAAACATCAAGTAGAATCATTTTTCCCGACCAGGAGGAGGCTTATAGGATGAAAATGAAAAGTAGAGAAAATAAGGATTAATTGACTAAGCCGGTTGTCTGATTTTTTTTCTAGCTTGTTTAAATATTTGTGATTCCAGCATGGGGTCCCACTCTCTAAGCTCAGTGTTTCCACCCAGTTGATCTTCAACAGTTATCTGCATGATCCGTTTCCATGGAAACGATGATGAGGTCACATACCCAATAGAGTGACTTTTTGGTAACTTTAGGAGACGTAGATCTAGTTGAAAAATTGAAATCTGTCATTTAATAGCTGTGTGACCTTGAGCACATTAGTATACCTCCCTGAGCCTCAGTTTCCTCTTTTGAAAATGGGGAATAGTAATAATAGCTCTCTCTAAGGGTTTTCATAAGAATCAAATGAGGTTATTTGGGTAAAGCATGTGGTATGTTTTCTGGCACTACATGTGCTCAATAAATGTTAGGTACTTCTGTTTCTATCATATATTAGAAAGTTATTCCCTCATTCATTTATTTCCCAATTATTAAGTCTCACTATGTTACAAATACTGTTCTAGAGGCCGAAGATAAAACAGTGAATAAAACTGACCAAGTTCTGTCCTCATGGAGCTCACATCCTAATTCTAGTGATGGAGACAGACAGACAGCTGATGTACAGTACCCCAGACATGTATTTCAGTTCTCTCTGCAGTGAGAAATGCTAGGAAGAAGTTGGGTAAGAGAAGAAAGGGGTCAATTTGCAGAGGCAAGGGGGGATATTTCAAATAGCACCCTCCCCAGGGAGGAGACACTTGAGGAGAAACCAGAAAGGCGCACGACAGGATGTGCCTTGCAGATGTGCGGGGAAGAGCGAGGACGGGAGGTGAGCAGAACAGCAAGTGTGCTAGCGAGGCGGGGGTGGGGCAGAACAGCAAGTGTGCTAGGGAGGCGGGGGTGGGGCAGAACAGCAAGTGTGCTAGCGAGGCGGGGGTGGGCAGAGAGAAAGGGAGAACATGCATGGGTCCTCCCGTGCATCCCAGACTTGCAAAAGAGAGAAAGGAGGTTGTCGGAACTGTAGCAGGAAACAACAGAGCATGGTGACGGATAGAACAAGCCCCAGAGTCCTGCTGCCCGCAAGACAATCTCAGCTCCATCATTTAGCAGCTTTCAGGGCTGCCCTCAGACCAGCCCGCTCGGCATCAACTGGGAGCTTATTAGAAATGCAGAATCTCTGGCCCAGTCCCAGCCCTACCAGATCAGAATCTGCATTTCAACCGGATCCCCAGGTGATTCAAAAACCTACTATATTCTGAGAAGCACCACTTGGGACTTGTTACTTAACCCCTCCCTGGGTCTCAGAAACCCCATCTGCAAAACTGGTATCATAAAAGTGACTCCTTCATAAGTTTATTATGAATTTTAAACAAGCTTGTAGTGAGAAAGGGCTCAGCCCAGTGCTTGAGACATTGTAATTGTTCGATAAACCTTTTTTTTTTTTTTTTTGCATATAATCCCTAGTGGGTTAACATGCCAGAGGGCTAGGTCTTAAAGGTTTGAATTTAAGAGGGTGAAATCCCTGCATCCTTCCTGAAGTCCCATAAGAAACCAGGATGCTAAGGGCATATTCCCCTGGGACTCCCAGGAACTGTCACTATTGCTTTTTGACTGCTTTGAGCCCCACTTGGAACCTATACAGGAGGAATGGTACCCAACTCTGCTGTTTCTGTTCTTGAGACTGCTGATTCCAGAAAGACCATTCTCTTGGTTATGCAGTGAAGGTCGCCTTCCCATGTGAGACAGTGCTGGAGGCATCCCGGGGTGGCTCAGTCAGTTGAATGTCTGATTCTTGGTTTCAGCTCAAGTCATGATCTCGTGGGTCATGGGATCAAGCCATGTGTTGGGCTTTGTGTTCAGTGAGGAGTCTGCTTGAGATTCTCTCCCTCTGTCCCTACCCTCTCTCTCTCAAATATATAAATAAATCTTTAGAAAAAAGAGAGAGCACTGGGGCCCTATTATCAACAGTGCCTACAGTAGGACTCCGGTCTCTGTTGGTGGATAGTTTTCAGGGGCCCAACCCACACTCTGTGACCTGGTTCCCTGTGATTCATTACTCTCATCGATGGTTTTCCTCCATTGGAAACTACTGCAGCCTGGAGAGGCTCAAGCCTGAATATTGGCCTGGATACCATTGTATTTTCAAGTGCAAGAGAGTTTCTCTACCCAAGATGGCAGCTTTTAAAACTACCTCATTCGCAGCTGCGTTACAGTAAATCTCCAAACCATCACTGTGTAGAAAAGCAAAATCTGTGTATTGAATATGAGTTTGTAACCATCTATTAAATGCCACTGGCAACTCTAATAGCGTGGCTAAGCAGTCAGCTCTGCAGACAGACTCTTGTCTGGTTGCCAACTGCAGCCCAACCCCACCGTGCTCACACTCTAACTACCTAACCTCCTTAGAGTTCAGTTTCCCCATCTGAAACTTGGGGGGAGGTACAAAAGGACCCACTTCACAGGGGCATTGTATGAAGTACATCAGAAAGACACTAGCCATTCTAAAAATGTTAGCAGTCCCCATCACTGGCGTTATGGTCTGTGATTCCAGGTATACTGCACACTAAGTCGAAGAGGAAACTCCCAGATAGACGGGGCCCATTCTTCAGCTAAGACAAAACGAAGAGCAGTTTTCTGCTAGTAGGGCCAAAAAAAAAAAAAAAATTGGTACTGGGCTGAGATGATCACAATGAGAATGATGAGGAGCAAACAATTCAGGAGATATTTTTGAAATAGGATTTTATGACCTCTTGTGGACAGGGGTGATTAGAAATAGAATCAAGGTTTGCGGCCTATATTCTTATGTGGATGGTGACGGCATCACATTCCGGGGGGAACACAGAGAAAGGTTCGTGCGAAAGGCAAAGAGTGTAGAGGCAGTTTGTGAGCTCTGGGGGAAGACATTTCTGGACAAGAGATTCGTAGTTGTTCAGAGTGCAGGGTTAAGAAAGCGTAATCAAATACGCCAAAATCATTCCTCATGAAGGAAATGTCAGGTGTACAGAGTGAGACTGGAATGATTAAATTCCAAAGGACTGACAATACCAAGTGGTGGTGAAGACGCGCAGGAAGCAGAACTCTGAATCCCTGTGGACGCCAGGGTAAATGGATGCGACCACTTCAGGGAAAATGTTTGGTGGTATTTATTAAAGCTGAAATACGTTAGCAGTTCCACTCCTGGGCATATACACAGTCTAAGTGAATGCTGAGTCCATGAAAATATGTGTATGAAAATGTTCTGAGTGGTATTATTCATAATTGACAAAAACTGAAAGCAAGCTAAACGTCCTAAATGTAGAACGGGTAAATAAACTGCAATGTGTTCACACCACGTAGTAGTGAACGGCAATGAAGGAAAATAAACCGCTGAATGCCGTAGTCAAAATATTGACTGGAAATATTCAACTATTTTTAAAATAGCACTGAATAGTGATAGTTACATAAAATGGGAGAAAAGGCAACACTAATCTATGAAATTATGAGAGTGGAGATGGCGGTGACATGGGAGGGGGGTATTATCTGTGAGAGAGTACAGTCAAGCCAGCCCCCAGGGGTGCTGGGAACGAACATCTTGATCAGAGTGGTGGCTCCCTGGATGGACATATATGCCAAAAAATAAAAAATAAAAAATCACTGAGCTGTACATTTTAAATGTATGCAGTCTATTTTGAGAAGGTTATATCTCAATAAAAGAGTAAATTTAAAAAGGAATACAGAGCTAAAATATTTGAGCAGCTCTCGGAATAACACACATAAGACAGTCGGAATACGCTGGAAATACAGGCGGAGGTGATTTAGTATTCAAAATTGGGTTTTGGCTCTAAAAGGACTATTAAATACTATTTGTGGTCATTTTTGGAACTAAGAGTGGTTTTGGTGTTTGTCGACCATGGCCCCAGTGCAATCTGTCCTAAGACCTCAGAGGGAGCCAAGTGAGTAAGCCTGAAAGAGTAGAGGGTGAATCCCAGACTCTACTCTTTCAGGCTTACTCACTCTCGCAACAGCCGAGTGCACATCACAGAGCTGCCACTAGAGGACACCGCTGGGAGCCTCTGCCAGGAGCTGTGGCTCCTAAAGGCTTCCTACAGACAACCCTTGCCTGCAGCCTTCTCAGTAGGGACCCACAAGCTTGTAGCTTAGGCTGAGTGTGTCAGCCTGACGTGGCTGTGGATTCTTCTTTGGGGGAAGTTTCAGTCAAGCTGCTTCCTTTCCTGGGCCTCACCTTTGTCGGGAGGAAAAACGAAAACAAAAACAAAAACACCAAATGTGTTTTGGTTCCTTCTAGTCCTATAAATTCCAAGATGTCACGCTGCTTAGTCCAAGGGTCCCTCTATTAGTTATCTGTCCATGCAGTATTATTAAGCACCTACCATGTGTACAGGGGACGTAACTGCACACGGGACAGAAGTGGCTCCTGTCCATACAGAACTTCGCTCTCCAAGGAGGAAGACAGACAGGAAACAGGAGACAGGAGGTGCCCAAACTGTAGTTAATGATATGAAGAAAATACCTAGGATGATAGGGAAGATGACAGTTTTAGATACGGTGGTCAGAACTGCCTTTCCAAGGAGGTGGCATTTAAATTGAAGCTTGAATAATGGGAAGAGAGTGACTATGGGGAGGGCCTGGGGCAGGGAAGAACGCCGTGTCGGGATCAGAGCAGGCAGTTCTAAGCTGGCTTCCCTGCCAGCCTAGCATGAATCACCTGTCGCGGAATCGCACTTGGAGGTACCGAACTCATCTCTCTGCTCCTTCCACTAGGTATCAAGAGGCAGCTGGGCTCTCTGCTTTTTCATCTCCTCATCACAGAGAGGAAGCAGCAATTTTCCACCAGCAAACACCAGTATTTGCAGACTAAATGACCCAGGAGTTACAACTCAACATGGGAGCAGAGAATCCTATTGGATTTAGAATGCATTTGCTCAGAATAGAGGCACGGACACCTAGAGACAGTTCCAACAGGAAATAAACAATGAAATGGTAAGTGTGTGCTGGGACTCCAGGTGGAACCATATGTAGAGAAAGAGGAAGGACTCTCAGCCCTGGTTGCCCCCCACCCCCATTTCCCAGGCTCCCTTAGCATCCTGGTTTTACACCATCTCTTGGGAATTATCACATTGCATTGCTATTTCTGGCTTGCATGCCACTCTCTCCTCAACACGGTACGGACTACAGGGCGCAGAGACACGTCAAGCTTGTGTTGCTCACCGCAGTTCCTAGCTCATTGGCTGGCGCTCTGTACACACTCAGTACATGTTACGGAAAGGAATGTGTGCACAGGTTCATGAGTTAATGCACCAACTCAAGGCAACAGACAGTTACTGAGTAGCGACTATGTGTAGGTCATTTCTGCAGATGCTAATGATAGGGCAGTAAGCAGAACGGCGGGGCCGGGGGAGCACCCTGACCTTCTGAAGCTTGCCTGCTAGTGGGGGACAGGGTAGACCCAATAAAATCACCAAGTGAGGAGGCCGGGTGGCTGCTGTGGAATGAGTAGGGGTGAGAGAGCAGAAAGTAAGAAAGCCAGAGAGTTAAAAGGGGAACCCAGGGTGTAAGCCCTGTTAGGACTTGGCCTTGACTTTGAGAAAGATAAAAGGCCATCAGATGGCTACACACAAAGAATGATATGATCCAACTTAAACTTTTAAAGGATCAGGAAAAACTCAACTTGGCATTAGGGCTGAGGGTTGCAGTGTCCATCCTGTCCAGTTTTTTAAACACCAAAAGAATGCCCCTTTACCCGGGGCAAGAATAAAAGAAACAGATGTCTGAGGCTCTCCCTGGGAGTCACACAGAGAAAAAGCAGTGTGAACGGTACTCTAAAATAACTGGCTTCTGAGTTGAGCTACCACGGCACCGATGATATCTTCTGACTCCTTGCTCATTTTCCCCCCAGTTTTATTGGGACACACTTGACCTACAACTCTGTATTAGTTTAAAGTAGACAATATAATGATTTGATATGTGTACATATTGCAAAATGATTACCACAATCAAGCTTAGTTAACATCCATCACCTCACCACCCAGTGTAGCTAGGATTTTTTTCTCTTGTGATGGGAACTACTCTTTTAACAACTATTAAATATGCAATACATGGGGTGCCTGGGTGGCTCAGTGGGTTAAGCCTCTGCCTTTGGCTCAGGTCATGATCTCCGTGTCTCAGGATCAAGTCCTACATCTGGCTCTCTGCTCAGTGGGGAGCCTGTTTACCCCCTCCCCCCGCCTGCCTCTCTAGTAAGAGATCTTGTGATCTCTCGCTGTCAAATAAACAAACAAAATATTTTTTAAAAAAATAAAAAATTAAAATAAATAAATTTACAATACAGTATTTTTTTTTTAAGGTTTTATTTACTTATTTGAGAGAGAGAGAGACAAGGCGAGAGAGGGAACACAAGCAGGGGGAGTGGGAGAGGGAGAAGCAGGCTCTCCACTGAGCAGGGAGCCCAATGTGGGGCTCGATCCCAGGACCCTGAGATCGTGACCTGAGCCAAAGGCAGACACTTAAGGACTGAGCCACCCATGGAGCCCCTACAATACAGGACCCCAGGAGCCCAGGAGCCCCTACAATACAGATTGTTAACTGTAGTCACTGTCATTTGCAAAGATAAATGCCAAGGGTGAGGAGTGGCAGCCTTGAAGGTGAGCCATTGTCTAATTTAGCCCCAATCTGAGGGTCATTTTAGAGGCCAGAGCTCTCTGTCAGGGTTTCCAGGAGTGTATAAAGACTTAACAGTGCAGACGGAGCTTGTCTGAGGTGTGAAGGCTGCTCTGAAAAATCCCTTTTCAGCAGGCAGGACCCAACCATACAGGGGATAGGGACAAGTAGGTGCCATAAGGTAGGATGTATCCAAAGGGGTCACTCTCGTGACCATCTTTCTCCTGTCCAACAGCAAGTGGTCCTCTGTTTTTGGGACCACATACTGAATTAGAAATCCTATGACCCCTTATACCCCTTGGTTAGAGATCTCTCGACCTCCTCATCTTGTCCTACCTCCCTATCATCAGCCTCATTTAAGTCCCTGGAGTCACCCCATGACTGCCACCTGTAATTGACTTCCTCTAGGAACTCTGTGGTTTTGAATGATCTGTGCTGGTCAGAGACAAACCTCCATTTCTGTCTCTCTGGGCTTTCCTTAAAACCAACAAGAGTCCATGTCATTTGTCTCACATCCTGTCCTAGACACTTACAGTTTTTACCTGCCTTCCTGAATTTCACTTTGGGAAGTGTCTTCTTCCTGTCGAGTCCCTAGGGTAGATTCCCCTGCTCCTTGAGGAAGGGTCAGTGACCCAGGCCAGTCAAAATCAGGGTGTTGGATTCAGATGCAAGCCAGGTCATGCATGTCACCCTTCGTACCTCTGCTGATATTATTTGGAAAAGGGTGCTCTTTGCCCTACCAGGATTGCTAAAGTGACCAAATGGAAGTCTCTAGCCATTGATCAGCAACAACTCAGGGAAAGTCAGCCTATGAACAAGATCTTCACAGAAGTAAACAGAGTTAAAGTACGAAGAGGGACAGCTTCACGGCCACCCCGTTAGAGCATCTGGACTCAGCCATGCCTGAAGCCAGTGCTTCCCTAGAATTTTTAGGTCCAGGAGTTGTGCTAGTTTCCTATGGCTGCTGTCACAGATTACCACAAACTTGGCGACTGAAAACAACACATACTTATTTATTCGTTTACACTTCTGAAAGTCACAAGTCTAAAATCAAGGTGTCGGTGCGGCTATGCTCTTTCTGGAGGCTTCAGGGAAAATCTATTTTCTTGCCGTTTCTAGCTTCTGGAGGCCACCTGAATTCCTTGGCTCTGGCTGCCTCCTCCTATCTCCTTTTGCGTCCACCCTCATATCTCCTACTTCTGCAGATAAACCTCCAGCCTTCCCTTAAAAAGACCCTTGGGATGACATTGCTCCCCCAGCTCCAGATGATCCAAAATAATCTCCTCATCTCAAAATCCTTTATTTAATCAGGACTACAGAGTTCTTTTTGCCTTTTAAGGTGACACGTTCATGGGTTCTGGAGATTCACATGTGGGCCCTTTGGGGTGCCACAATGCAGCTTACCACGGGAGTCGATATATTCCTTTTTTTTGTTTGATCCAGTCTATGCTGGAATCTGTTCCTTCTAATGGAAAGAGTCCATATACATATTCCTAAATCCACAACATCATTTTATTCTGGGGAGCACACAAGCCCTTGTACTCAGTTAATTCAATCAGAGTTCTGATTCCTTTGTATCACTTCAGTATTTTTTATTTCAGCTGACAGTACAGAGTAGAGGTTAGACATGCAGATTTTGGATTCAGACAGTTTGTATCTACATCCTGACCTTTCCACTCACCAGTCAAGCCTTTTTAAACTACAGTTCCTTTGACCTGTCAAATGGAGATAATAAAAGCACCTGCTTCGGATGGTGATTGCAAAAATTAAATGAGATAATGAATGTACTGTGCTCGCAGTACAATACCAATGCTCCCTGTACAATATTCTTTCCACGAGGATTGTAGACGTGACTCCTTCCATCTGGCATTACACTAATTTTACATACAATGTGTCTCAATTAATTGCTACATTTTATTTAGCTCCTTCAGAAATGGCTCCAGCCTGAGAGAATGAACCTCAGCAGATCTCCACACCAACACCTTCATTTTAAACGTGTTGTTGTCAAGCACTCTCACAGAACAGACAACTGAACCAAATTTTTGCAAGTTGGCCATGCCTCCGTCCTCAATCCTCTCCCTTTACTGTTAACATCACTCTGCCTCCAGAGTAACCCTATCCTACCTATGAGATCTGTATTTTTCAGCCACTCTAGGGAAATGCTCTTCTTCATACCTATGCAATTTTGTTATTTTCCCCCAGCTTATCTGATGCCTTTTCCATGATTTTTCATGTTCTTCCAGAAAACGTGATTGCTGCTCCCTTCTGTCAGACTCCGCTCAACACCCAATGTCCTAGTTTAACTCGACAGGAGTGATTTCAGGCTGGAGTTCCCTGGGTAGCACATTTGTCTGCAGGACACCTCCCTGAATGGAGTCCGGGGCTTCTGGAAGTTGATGGCCCACGCTTCAATAACATAGCAGAGGACGACAGGTGATCGCCTTACTGAGTAGTTTAGCTTTGGTGGACCGCAAGTCAGCAAGGAGCAGTCATCTGTGACAAGTGAACGTTACACTGTGTGACTCATGGAGGCTGAAGTTTCCAAGTGTCTTATACCACAGATGCAGGCTAACTGGAGGAAAGGCAGGTATTTCCTAGAGACAGGGCAGTCGATGCGGAACTTTTACCTGCTTACCTACCTATCCCAGCATTCCACGCACCCACTCTCTCCTTTTCTCCCCTCCCCTGGGGAAAATCTTTGACATTTATCCCTGCACATTTGAGAATAATTGTTTTAATTTGTTCATATAATTAATCAAAATATACTTACAGAGGAAATTTTCATCTCCACCCACTCAGCTAGTAAACCCTTTATTATTAAAGAGAGCAGAAATTTCATCTCATGAAAGGCATTAGGTCACTTCTGAGCTTTGGGCTGGTCTAAACTACCACGGTAATTCCTTCCTCTTTGCCAGCAGTTAGCCTGCCTGTGGGCACAGAACCACATTCTGTATAATGAGACATCAGGAGACACTGCTAGAAAGCTTTTCTTTGCTGATGAGGCAATAGAGCCTCAATAGTCAAAAGTCTTCTTGTTTCCCTTCCTTTCTGCTCAGAATGTAGAGACTGATGCTTGGAGCAATGGCAACCATTTCCCCCCAATGAAGTAAAAGCCAAAAAATAGTCTTAGAGGGCAACTGGGTGGCTCAGTTGGCTAAGCAACAGCCTTTGGCTCAGGTCATGATTCCCTGAGTCCAGGATCGAGTCCCGCATCGGGGTCCCAGCTCCGCGGGGGAGTCCGCTTCTCCCTCTGACCTTCTCCCCTCTCATGCTCTCTCTCATTGTCTCTCTCAAATAAATAAATAAAATCTTTTAAAAAATAGTCTTAGAAACACAGACTCCCACTCTTAACTCACTGAGCTGTTAAACCCACTTACTATGTGATACATGTAGATCCCTTGATTATTTAAGCCACAATTCATTGGGTATTTTGTCACTCGCAGCTGAATACACTTTAAACGATACACCAACTAACCCTCTGTCTTGTAGGTGGACTGTTAAATAAAACTTAGCTCTCCCTATGCCTGCCTTAAAAATTTCGTGTGTAGAGATGGCAGCAGCACCTTTTTACTGAACAACTTTTAAAGTGAAGTCAAGTGTTAAAAAGTCTCCAAATGGTAGGTATGTATCTTGGGATGCTCAGTTCCCCCACTGAGTGTATTGAGGTCTTTACCTCCCCTAAGCAGTCAAATGAGTGCATATCTGGCTTCTTAACACCCAAATACTGCAGTGCCTTGTGGTTCTGGACATGCAAATCCAAATACTGTACCTTTTTCCCTGTCTGGGCCATTCAGCAAGGTATCAAGACCAGTACTTTTTATGCTGAAATACAAAGATGGCAAGAGAAAGAATCCTAGAATTCCCAGCTGTGAAGTAAGAGGAAAGCCCCAATCTAGAGCTGATTTCAAGAAAAAGTGAGAGGAATAGAATCAGAAGCCATATTTCCCATGGGCATTGCTAATTAAAAATGGCAGCTTAATCACATAGTTTCTTATTTAGACTATAACTAAGATGACTTCTTTTTTTTTACTATAGCTTTTCATCTTATAAGGAAATTAGAAATCTAAACACAAAGCTGTCAAGAGACAAATTAAAAATATTACATAGAGGTCACAAGTCAGAGGAAGTAGTTTACCTAAGGCCTATACATCTGGGAGCTCCTCTGGGCACCTCAATGGCTCAGTTTGGTGCCCAGCTCTTGGTTTCAGCTCAGGTCATGATCTCAGGGTCCTGGGATTGAACCCCATTGTGATTTCCATGCTGACTGTAGACTGCTTGGGATCTCTCTCTTGCTTTCCATCTGCTTGCTCATGCTCTCTCTCTTTGCCTAAAATGAATGAATCTTACACACACAGAAAGGTTTTAATTCAAAAATAAACATCTTAGGGCTTTCCAAAGATACAACCACAAAAAGTGTCAATTGTCTGATGATACATAAGACTAAGACCTTAAACACTTAAATGAGCATTAACTCACAAGTAAGGGAGTCCAGTAGGACTGCAGATGGAAATCAGACATTCCACACAGAAGAAACTTCTAGAAACATTACCACAGGCTCCCAAATGCAGATGAAGCTCAATCACTAAAACACAGGCCAGTAGTTTATGTCTCAAAAGGCCTCACATAGTAGAATTCACTCCCTTGGCAAATTTACTAGCCTCCAAGGGCTGACCCCTCAGTCGCAGGGACTCAGAAAGCTGACTTTTCCAGCACGAAAAGATCAGTTCCTTCCTCAGATATGGAATCATATTACTAAAGCTCATGAGACTTGTTATAAAACTGAAATGTCAACTTATTAATGCAAAATGATAAATGACTGGCATAGGAACTTTTAAAAGCTCTCCCAATTAATCCAGTCTCTTCCTGGGGCCCAGTGTGTGAGGAGAAAGCAGCACTTCTATTGTATCTTAAAGTTTAATGGAATCAAAGGCTCTGGGTTTGTAGGAGCATCACATGAGATAACCTGATTCGGCCTATGCACTCTGAGGATGGCCTTGTCAAAGGACCACCACAGGCTACTTCCTCCAACCATCTCTATAGGGATGCCCTTGCCGATGGGCCTAGGATGATCCAAGCTAGTTGGCAACTCCCTTTTCCCCTGGGAAGAGTCTGGATGTCCATTATCAAATATTGCCTCCAAGATTATCCTTTCTCTCTGCTTTTGTGAAGACATTAAAATCCCTTTTGGCCAACATGGGTTTTTGTTGTTGTTGTTGTTCTTGTTCTGTTTTGTTTTGTTTTAAAGATTTTATTTATTTATTTGACAGACAGAGATCCCAAGTAGGCAGAGAGGCAGGCGGGGGCGGGGAGAGAAGCAGGCTCCTGGCTGAGCAGAGAGCCTGATGTGGGGCTTGATCCCAGGACCCTGAGATCATGACCTGAGCCGAAGGCCACCCAGGCGAACCCCACACATACAGTTTTTATTAAATGTGTTCATTCATTCAATCAGATTGCTGAGATGTCTTGTAGCATAGAAGACATCTCCTCTTTCCCAATTGTGCAGAACCATGATGCATTGATATTATGGCTTAAATCTCAGAATACAATCAAGAGCTTCCAAGTGGTGTCTGTAAACTCCACATTGGACCTTGAATTCCACATTAGGGCAGTAACACATGACCAGCGTGGTTCCATTCTTATCTAGTCATTCACTCCTTCCTTCTTTCTTTTAATCAATAGCTATTCACTGGGTAGCCGGTATATAGCAGGCAACAAAATAAACAGAAACTCCTGCCTTCGTGGAGTTCATGTCCTACCAGGAGGAGACAGACAGTCCACAAATACATATATTATGTCAGATGGTAAAAGGGGGGATGACAAAGAAGGGAAGATGGGTAGAGGTTTGGGGGGGTGGAGTATGCAGTTTCTAAAATATAGCATTGGGAGTCCTCATTGAAAAGATAACATTTAAGGAAAGACCAGGGAGCTGTGCATGCCACAACGATATCTAAGGATAGATAATTCCAGGAAAACGAGGCAGTGTGTGCAGCTAGAGCCTGGGGTGGATCAGGGGAAAGAAACAGGAGATGAGGTCAGGGAGTCAACGGAGACCTGGATCGGGGAGGACCTATGCTTGTGTCTACCCGATACCAGATTCACAGACAAAGCTGAAACCACTGACAAAAACGTTCTCGTTCCTCTGGCCCATGTAAACAAGTGGGCATTCGGGTTCTTCAAATATTGTATTAAACATACTTAAAGCACTGTCTTCACATTCATTCAACCAATATTACTGAGCTGCTGCCTTGGACTAGGCCTGGATGATACCATAATGGAGGAGAGATTATAGTCTAACGGGGGGCAGATAGACCTCAAGCAAATAGCCACTTGATCTCTCCTGAGATAAGGACTCTGCTAAGAAGAAGACAACTGGATGCTTCCAGGGATGTCATCTAGTCTGGGAAGTCAAGAGAAGATTTTTAAGGAGAACAGGTATTTAAGCAAAGACTCAAAGATGAGAAAATTAGGGAAAGGAAGAAAAGCAGCAAGGAAAGGGAACTATTCCAAAAAGATGCAAGTAAGGAAGGCAAGACTTGATGCAGTCAATGAGGCAGAAAGAACAGGATGGACGGAGGGAGGTGAGCCGACAGTGGGCTGGGGTACATGAGTCAGTGGGAGGCAGATACGCAGGTAAGGGCAGAACACGTCAGCATAATGGAAAGGCAAGAAAAGTCTGGGATCATCTGTCCATTCCTTCAACAGATTTTCTTTAAGGTCCACTGGGTGCCAGATGTTGTCCTTAGCTTCCGAATGTTGCACTGTGTTGCTCACAGACCAGCAAGGAAGCAGAAGTAGCATAGACCAAGCAACTATGAAGATCCACAGCCTTGCAGCTCTAGAGACTCTCAAACGCCCATAGGTCAGGGACGTTGTACTACTTATACTACCTATTTACCAGAAAGTCCTTTAAGAAGTGTTCCCCCCCCCATCTTATTTATAGTTCATAAAAGTAAGATACAGAGAGGCTTAAAGAATTTCCAAAAACACATAGACAATATGTGATGGATTTAGGATTTGTTTGTTTTCCAAACCTGACCATGAAAATTCATCCTATCCTATAAACTCCTTTTGCTAAATGACCTTGACATCCCTCCCACTGAGTGGCAGAGACTAAATCCCCTTCCCTTGAACATGGGTGGGTCTGTGACTGGGTGGTAGGGATGGTATGTGATCACAGCTTTGTCAAAAAAAACCACACCTGTGTGTTTCTCCTTTACCACTCACACAATACTTCACTTGTGACACTTCTGGTCACCGAATGTGTGTTGTTTTCCCCACCACACAATTCTCTGGTAAATCAGCTGGGTGTCCTATCATTCAATTCAGTTCTGACATTATCTATCTGGACTTGGCATCAGACTCCACAGGTTAAGGGCTCAGCCCCACAAGACTGCACCTCCCCCCCCCAATAAACACACACTTCAGATGGCAATCTCAAGTGCCAGTTGGTCATCTACACTTTTGACTTGGTCTAAATCAAGGTTCCCACAACCCTCTCTTTAGGTTCCATAATTGACTAGAATGGCTCACAGAATTCAGGGAAATATGTTCACCAGTTTATTATAAAAGATTATGATAAAGGCTATAGATGGAAGAGGTACATAGGGCAAAGTATGTGGGAAGGGGTGCCAAGCTTACAGCTCTCTCCAAGAGCACCACTCTCCAAGCATCTCCACCTGTTCAATAATCCAGAAGCTTCCCAAATCCCCAGGCTTTTGGAATTTAATGGAGACCTTATCACATAAGCATGATTGATCATTAGTTCAATTTCTAGCCCTTCTCCCCTTCCTCAAGGGTAGAGGCTGAAATTTTCAAGTTTCTAATTATGGTTTGGTCTTTCTACTGACAGCCCCAATCTAGGACCCCATCAAACAATGCCTCATTAGTACAAAAGACACTTGTATCACCCAGGAAATTCCAAGAAATTTAGGAGTTCTATGTTAGGAACCTGTATGAAAGACCAAACATTAGAAGAAAAAATATTCCTAGTGTTCTTATCACCTAGGAAATCACTTGGGCTTTGGAAGTTCTGTGCCAGGAACCAGAACCGAGACCTACATGTGTACTCTCTTATTTCCTAAAGGAGTGGTCACAAGGGTGAAATAGCTTCCATCGGCTTCTAAGAAGTTTGGTTCTGCAACCAGCCATCATGCCGCAAGGAAGCCTCCCCGGATCATGCAGATTGACCACATGCAAAGTGCCCCAACTGATTGCTGCAGGCCTAGCCAGAAGCCAGCATCAATCCCCAGCCATGTGTGTGACCAAGCCATCAGAGAATCCTAGCTGTGCAGTCTCCTCCGGTTTTTAAGCCTTCCCTGATGAGGCCCCATCAGTGGAAGCAGATACAGTGGGGCAGAGAACAACTAGCTGTGCCGAGGCTATTCCATGTGTGGAGCATGTGTGAGCATAATAAACCAGTGGTGCTTTTACACCCCTTAGTTTGGGGAGGTCTCCTGTACAGCCATGGTAACCAGAACAGGATCCAAGTTCCTATTTCCTCACTCCTGAAACAGGACACTGACCGCCTCCATTTTTACCTTAAACTTGCTAGCTGGGTTCTTCCTCCCAGCTTGTCTCTTGGCCCAGGGGGAAGGCCCTGTGGGCAAAGTCTCCTCCAATGGGAACTGAAATTACTTCCTTGAGCAAAAAGGACCTCCCTGAGCCAGCAATCACCTGGTGGTGATTGACTCTAAGACGATAATCAGTTTGACTTCCACTGCCTACCTGCAAATACCCACCCACCCTTGCCCCGTGTTTTCCTTATATAAACCTGGAAGTATTTCTGGCACTTTGGAGACAGTCTTTGAGACACTAATTGGCTGCTTACGCAGTAATGGCCTCATTTAAACATATCTTTTTCTTGTTTCACCACCACTAGTCTCCCTGCCTTTGGTTTTGTCAGTGGCAAGTGGCTAGACAAGGTTTGGGACCCCTGAAGCCAGGTGCTTTTATACCCTGACTCTAATACTTGTTTTCTGTTATACTCCACAATCCTCATGGTGTGTCTTCTCCCCTGTTGCAAGAAATCAATGAATGTGATTTTGTTTGACTACACGTGGGTTCCTGGTCATCTCTCATCGCAGGGCATCGACAATATGAATTGGTACAAATGCTTTGAAAACTATTTGGCAGTATCTGCCAAAGCTGAGAATATGTATGCTCGGTGACCCCAAAACTTTAATCGTAGGTATAAACCCAGCATAAGTGAGTACCCATGTGCACAAAAAGTAAATGTACAAAAATATTCACGGTGGCATTATTCATAATAGGAAAAAAACTAGAAACCCTCCAAAGTCGATCAATTATAGAACAAATAAGTGAATGATGGTATATTCCTACAATAGAATTTTATATAATAAAAGCGAATGAATTATTGCTACACTGAACTATATAGATAAATTTCCCAAAATATGATATGGAGTAAAAAAAAAATGCCAGACATGAAAAAATATATCGTATGATTTCAATCATATTAGGCTCAAGAACAGGCGATATTGATTCATGAAGTAGAAGTCAAAATAGTTGTCATTTGGAGGAGATAAGGTGGGGGCCAATATGAAACTAGGAATGAGTTCTTTGTTGTTGTTGTTGTTGTTGTTGTTGTTTTATCTCAGTGGTGGTTATAAAAGTGTGTCTAATTTGTGATAATCCATCAAGCTTCCTATTTATAAATAATAAAATTACCTGGATATACATTAACTTCAATTAATAAAGGCAGTTTAAAACTTATTCATCCCTGGGGCACCTGGGTGGCTCAATGGGTTAAAGCCTCTGCCTTCGGCTCAGGTCATGATCTCAGGGTCCTGGGATGGAGTCCCGTATCGGGCTCTCTGCTCAGCAGGGAGCCTGCTTCCCCCTCTCTCTCTGCCTGCCTCTCTGCCTGCTTGTGATCTCTGTCTGTCAAATAAATAAATTAAATATTTTTAAAAAACCTTATTCATACCCTGTTTGGTACTCCTTATAACTTGAAATAAACTGAATTATTACATAACATGTTCACTTAACTGAATTAATTGAGCTCCTTCTATGTGCCAGACACCACAGAGATACCAGAGCTGATGTGCAGTGCATGGCCACCCCTTCAAGGGCCTTTCCTTTACAGTCAAAGGGGGGAGAGTCTGTAAAAATAAGTGCATAGTAAATGAAGCATGAAATATAGGGGAGAATAAAGGAAAACAAAAGGAAAGGAGAGAAATAATAGAAATTCTTAGAGACAGCTCCACATCCTGTGGGTTCATGTATATTGCATGTGAAAAGAAATATTAAAATGATATATTTGACTATCACAAACAGATATGCTGAAACACATTGCACTGATAACAAATAAATTGCAATGTGCTTCATAAAATGTTGATGTGGTTATATGTAATATATTCTCATTTCAAAATTTATTGCTAAATTATTTAACAATTCAAAACTGTGTATATAGATCACCATTTTGTCAAAGTTGCAAAGTATGGTTTCTATTTTTAAAAAAATAATTTCTTTGGATAATTTTTTCCTTCTTGGTTTTTGGAATAAAATAGAACAACCTGAGTGAGAGGGGTTAGAGCATGGGGGAGGATGTTATCTTCCACGCTTTTATTTTAACCCTATCACTCATCCACTTAGAGACCCCTCCATCCATCCTTCTCCTGCAGCTCAATTGTTCCTGCACAGGAGTCCAGCCAACCTAGAGTCATGTTACACCTCCACTACGGTTTCGGGCTAAGCTAGACAAAGATTTAGGAAAGAAAAATTGCCCAGGCAATTTTTGTTCAACAGTCAAGCGCTCAAGCTGTAGAGACCAAGAGCCTGGTTTTAAACTTCAACGCTGCCACCTGTTGTATGACTTCAGGCAAGTCCTTAACTGGTCCTCCAGTTTCCTCTTCTGCAAAATGGGGATAATAAAAAAGCACCATCCTCATAATGTTATGAGAGCAAATGAAAAAATGAAAAGCATAACGTAGCATAGTGCTTGGCACATTGTGAGTTCTTTCCTTCTTCCATACAACCCTCTGCTGTCTGAAATCACACCTCCTCTTCTCACTCCCAAGCCTCAGCCCATGCCATTTGGAGGCAAGCAAATCCTTCCATCCAAAATCATGATGGAAACATTGAACATGTTAGTCAAGTATCATATGGTTGCAATTAACAAAATCCTAACTCAAGACAGTTAATTAAGTAAAAAGAGTATTTATGTCTCTTGTAACTATAAAGTCAAGGGAGAAAGGATCAAGGGGGTCCACATACCCAGAGGGTACTCTCTTTCTATTTCTGTGTGTTTCTGTCTTTCTGTCTCTGCATTTGTTTACTACCTCTGGTCAGCATTATTTTCTTACAAACTATCTCCGTATTATATCTCCATGTTACATCAAAGATGGCATTATCAACTCCAGGCTTATCTGGGTTTTTTTTTTTTTGGTGCCAGAGAAAAGGGAGTATCTCTTTTCTAATTATCCCATCAAAATTTTCAGGAGTATCTCTCATTGGATCATGGTAGGTTACATGCTCATGCTTCAACCAAGCGCTATAGTAAGAGGTATGGAATAAACCTTGCAACTGCCACCCAGTAACATGAATAAAAATCAGAGCAGGAATGCTCCCCAGGGGAAACTGAAATGACCCCACTGCCCACAAGCAAATGAGTTTTCCCAAGAAACAGTTAACATTCTCTGGTCCATTCCCCAAAGTGATTCCCGTAATACGAAGGTTCTAAGGAGCAGTTAGCACTAATTAAACAGAGTCACAGAATATAGAATGCTAGAGCTGGGAAGTCATCATGTGCAACCCCCTCTTCTTACAGATGACAAAACTGTATCTCAGAAAGAAAAAAGGGCTCCCCAGAGATATCATGGTAGATTAGTGACTAAAGCAGGTGAAACCCCCAAATCTCTGGGTACCTGACCCAGTGGATTGTTTTCCAAGTTTTATTTTTCCCCCATTCAAGTGTATGTGACTAATATTTGCTGGCATCATCCCGTTTAAAAGAGTCTATCCTGATAGGATCAGAAGCAGCATAGGTGTTTCTCAGCAGCGACATACCGCTGAATAACCCTTGTACACCCTCTACCGAGGATGAAGAACATCCCATAGAGAAGCCTTATACATGCTCCTCAGTGCCTAGTGTAGACCACTCACAGATTTCACTGAAGACTGTGACAAGGGAACAAGGAGTTTCCAATGAAGGACCCAATGGAGGAGCAAAAAATCTGCTTTTATGAGCATTGTGAGGGTAGCAAAGGGTGGTTCTTTTAACTTTTTACACTCTGCCCTGTCTGGCCAGTGGTGTGGAAGCCCCTGAAATAGGAAGGGACTTCAGGGGCCCCTGGGTGGCTCACTCGGTTAAGCATCTACCTTTGACTTGGGTCATGATCTTAGGGTCCTTGGATTGAGTCCTGCCTGGGGATCCCTGCTCAGTGGGGAGTTGGCTTCTCCCTCTCCAGCTGCCCCTTCTCCTCCCACCTCCAGTCCTGCTTGTGCCCGTTCTCTCTCTCAAAAATGAACAAATATAAAGCTTAAAAAAAAAGGGGGGGGACTTCAGGTTTTTTTTTCTGGCTATGGTTAGGACTTCAGGCAACCTTGGAATTAGATCTTATTTGTGTTTAACTTATATGAATTCAACCGTATGTACTCAATATGGAGAGAGAGAGCAAAAATGAATCAGTGTGGATTCTCCTGCAGTTTTTCACTAAATGAATGCCTGCTCAGACTGACTGCGGGAGAGAAAGGGAACGTACAAGTCTGTAAGAGTCATCTTTATCCGGAGGTCAACCCAAAACAACACGATTGGATTTAGTGCCGGCAGGAAAACCAGTTGGGTTGAATATGATGGCCAGTCTCCAGAGGAACTCAGAGGTCATGTGGGCTGTACAAGGTATTCACCTTAAGTGCTGACTTTGAAACTTCCAAATAAAATGTGATGGGCCTGTATAAAGTGGACAGCACAGAAAATGTCACAAGCAGCATAATTAGCTGATAGTAACAACAGCTAACACTAACAGCTAACATTTTATTCTTTTTTAAGATTTTATTTACTTAACAGAGACAGAGACAGAAAGAGAAGGAACACAAGCAGGGGGAGTGGGAGAGGGAGAAGCAGGCTTCCGCCAAGCAGAGAGCCCAACGTGGGGCTCTATCCCCGGACCCTAGGATCATGACCTGAGCTGAAGGCAGACACTTAAACAGCTAACACTTCATAGCACTCTTCCAAGCATTTTTACATCTATTAATTCATTTAATTCTCAAAACAACCCTAAGAAGTAAGAAGGCAGATTTTTCATAATCCCTAGTTTACAGATGAAGACAATGAGACCTGCCCAAAGTCACACAGCTAACGAGTGACAGAAACCAGAATATAAAGATATAAATGTGTGTTTTGTTCTCCCCGCTGCAGATTTGTTTTCTTTGCAAGCTCAGAAAGGTAACCCTTTCTTGGTATGATACTGCCTTGGGTGTGCTTTTGTAGGCCAGAGCCAAAAAAAAAATTTAAAAATCAGGCCTACCAGGCAGAGAAGATTATGTTCTTCCTAGATAATTTTTTCAAAAGCCTTGCCTCTCTGAGAAATGTTGTGATGGGTTATACTACACAGACAGAAGAAGAAAAAGTTGTTTGGACTTTTTCAGGCAACTTGACTTGAAGAGAGGTAAATATTTATTCAAAAAGACAACAAGGAAAAGTCCTTTGCAGTTCCCCCACAGGCTGGTCCCTGAGTGCTGTCAGCGACTGTCCGTGGCTGGGGTGGTGACGAAACTTTGAAAAGAGCCTTCGTCCCAAGAACGGCAGTGCCATGCCCAACCTTGGCACAGAAGCCTCAGGAGTTTCCCTTCAACTAAACATCAGGGTTGGAAAAATGACCCTTTAAGTGGTAACCCATGTAGGGTCAAGGCAGGTGACCCTTCCCCAGACATGCTGCCCTGCAAGGACTTCCTGAGCCTTTGTTGGACTACGTGGGGTCAGGTTGGAAACAGAAGAATCTCGGGTTAGGACAAACACTGAAATTTTGCTACTGCAGATTAAACTGGATTTCGAGAACTACAAGAATGTGACCTGTCTTGCCCCACGGTGTTGTGGAATAAAATGCATCCCCGCTACATAGATAAGGAGCAAATTCCTGAGAGGCGGAACTGGAGTTGACCTTGGTAAGAAAGCGATAGACTGAAGGTCTTGGGGAGGTGAAGGAGGTGATGAAACAAATTAGGCCTCCACACAGATAACATTCCTGAGCAAGGTGAGATAAGGGAACAAAGGCATATCCTTGGCTGACTAGAGATAGGGAAACAAAGAAGAGACCACTGTGGGTGGCCTCCGGAGAGAGTGATGGACAGGAAGGGAGGAGGGAGGCTGCATGCTGGGCCTGAGGGGGGTGGGGAGGGGGTAGAACTTGGAAGAAAAGTGTTTGTATGATGAGTGTGCCACTTTCAATCGGCCTGCCTGGTGTGGCTTTCCCTCCAGCTGGTGGTCTGAAAGAAGAGACTGCTCTAAACGCAAACAAGAGTTCAGTTCCATGAGTCCGCTCAACACTTAGGTCGTCTTACCTCTCTGTGCACTACTCTAGGTGGCAAGACAGTGAGATACAATTGGTGTCATAAGAGGTATGATGCATCCTGGGACAGGGGGACAACAGAGAGAACAGTAGAGAAGGTGAGTGAGGCCGAGCTGGCTGGCCAGGGAGCCAGCGGGTTCAAGGGAACGAGCATCCCAAAGACAGACCCAAAACCCAATGAGCACAGCATGTCTTGTTGTGGTTTAATGAAGATTCAACAGGGAATGACAATTCTGAGGTCAGAGAAGAGGAGCATGGAGACTTGAGGTTGAGTCCCAGTCAATCCTCAAGTGAACTGGCAGGAGAAATGGGATATAAGAGGTACAAGGGGAACAGAGCTCAGAATTTCCATGAAATCCATAAAGGAAATAGAAAAGGAGCCTCCTAGTGCCCACAGATGATGCGCGGTCTACTGGAAACTGGATCTGGTCTAAGCCTCGCAAGGTGTATATTGACAATAGTGATAGTGACAAGTGCCAATAGGCCTGGGCTCAGGAGCAGTGCTCCTGAGTTCAAACCCTTCCTCCACCACTTACAGCTTGCCTGTGAAATCTTAGCTAACTTCCACCTCCCCCATGTATCTCATGTGTGAGTGAAGCTAACATCACCTACCCAAAGAGTTACTGTTTAAACTAATTGAACTAATTTAGGCTAGGCCCCTAATACAGACTAACCATACATCTCAGTTTGTCTGAGATAGCCCAGTTTGGGTTTACCACCAGATATAACTGTTAGTAGAGCTGCCTTTTACTGTCCTGGTTTGGCTTCTGCTTCGGACCAAGATGAAGTAACATGGAGTTACCCTCCTGCCGGAAACAACATTAAAAAATGAACAATACACTTATGGTGAGTGTAGCATAACATAGTGACTTGTCAAATTATTATGTTATACATATGAAACTAACATAACACTGTATGTCAACTATACTTCGATTTTTTAAAATAAACAATATACGTAACAATGATTCTTAAGTAATGAGACATCAGAGAACAAAACAATGGTCCCTGACAGATGAGTCCACTGATTTCCCTAGCTCACTGCCTGGAGAAAGTTTCCAGGTCACAGAGGGAGGAAGAGAGATGGGGCTGAGAGTCCAAGAAGGTCAACAAAGTTAAAGTTCTCAGAGCCAAGAGTCAGAGAAAAGGATGCACACAGAGTTCAGGGGGCCTACAGAGGATCCACTTCAAGTACTGATGAACAAATGTGTGAGAAAACTTCTCCAAGTGCAGGGGGAAAAAAAACACTGCCCCAAAGTAGAACAATATCCTCTATTAGTGTTTTTTCCCAACAGCCAGAATGAAAATCCCATAATTCATAGGGCACTTGTTAGATTGCTAAAAAGGATCTGACTTCGGTTGTAGAGAAAAATCCATCCTAGATTAAACACTTCTCTGGCCCCACCTAACGAAGATTAAAAGCAAGATCTACATGAATTTAACTGTTTCCTAGTAATTTACCACACTCCAAAAAAAACTCTCAAGAATGTTTATAGGAATACAAAATATTGTCAATCTAGACTACTTTACCCAGCAAAAATATCTTTCAAAAACAAAAGCTATTTAGGCTGTTGCTTCCATATCTTGAATAATAACATAAATGATGCTGCAATAAACACGGGAGTGCGTATACTGTTTCAAATTAGTGCTTTCATTTCTTTGGGAGAAACACCCAGTAGTGGAATTACTATATCATATGGTATTTCTCTTTTGAAATTATTTTTATTGACATAGAATGTATTATTTGCCCCAGGGGTACAGTCTGAAAATCATCAGGCCCACACATTTCACAGCACTCACCATAGCCCATACCTTCCCCAATGTCCATTATTACCCAGATACCCTCTCCCTACCCCTCCACCCCCCAGCAACCCTTAGTTCATTTTGTGAGATTAAGAGTCTCTTATGGTTTGTCTCCCTCCTGATCCCATCTTGTTTCATTGTTTCCTTCCTCACCCCTACAACCCCCTGCCCTGTCTCTCAAATTCTGATATCAGAGAGATCATATGACAATGGTCTTTCTCTGATTGACTTATTTCACTCAGGATAATACCCTATGGTTCCATCCACGTCATTTTAAGATTTTGTTTCTTTTGATGGCTGCATAGTATTCCTGTGTGTGTGTGTGTGTGTGTGTGTGTGTGTGTGTGTAGCACATCTTCTTGATCCATTTATCTGTTAATGGACATCTAGCCTCTTACCCTAGTTTGGCTATTGTGGCCATTGTTGCTATAAACATTTGGGTTCACATGCCCCTTTGGATCACTACATTTGTATCTTCAGGGTAAATACCCAGTAGTGTGATTGCTAGGTCATAGGGTAGCTCTATTCTCAACTTTTTGAGGAACCTCCATGCTGTTTTCCAGAGTGGCTGCACCAGCTTGCATTCCCACCAACAGTGTAGGAGGGTTCCCCTTTCTCCGCATCCTCACCAACATCTATCATTTCCTGACTTGTTAATTTTAGCCATTCTGGCTGGTGTGAGGTGATATCTCATTGTGGTTTTGATTTGTATTTCCCTGATGCCAAGTGATGTGGAGCATTTTTTCATGTGTCTGTTGGCCATCTGATGTCTTCTTTGCAGAAATGTCTGTTCATGTCTTCTGCCCATTTCTTGATTAGGTCATTTGTTCTTCAGATGTTGAGTTTGGGAAGTTCTTTAGAGATTTTGGATACTAGCCCTTTATCTGATAGGTCATTTGTGAATATCTTCTCTCATTCTGTCAGTTGTCTTTTGGTTTTGTTGACTATTTACTTTGTTGTGCAAAAGCATTTGATCTTGATGAAGTCCCAATTGTTCATTTTTGCTCTTGCATCCCTTGCCTTTGGTGATGTTTCTAGGGAGAAGTTACTATGGCTGAGGTCGAAGAGGTTGCTGCCTGTGTTCTCCTCAGGGACTTTGATGGATTCCTATCTCACACTGAAGTCTTTCATCCATTTTGAGTCTACTTTTGTGTGTGGTATGAGGAAATGGTCCAGTTTCATTCTTCTGCATGTGGATGTCCCATTTTCCCAACATCATTTGTTGAAGATACTGTCTTTTTTCCACTGGACATTCTTTCCTGCCTTGTCTAAGATAAGTTAACCATAGAGTTAAAGGTCTGTTTCTGGGCTCTCTATTCATTCCATTGATCTATGTGTCTATTTTTGTGCCACTACTATACTGTCTTGATGATTATAGCTTTGTAATAGATCTTGAAGTCTGGAATTGTGATGCCACCAATGCTGGCTTTCTTTTTCAACATTCCTTGGCTATTCGGGGTCTTTTCAGGGTCCATATAAATTTTAGGATTATTCATTCCATTTCTTTGAAAAAATTGATGGTATTTTGATAGGGATTTCATTAAATGTGTAGATTGCTTTAGGTAGCATAGACATTTTCACAATGTTTGTTCTTCCAGTCCATGAGCATGGAACATTTTTCCATTTTTTTGTGTCTTCCTCAATTTCTTTCATGAGTATTTTATAGTTTCCTGAGTACAGATTCTTTGCCTCTTTGGTTAGGTTTATTCCTAGGTATCTTATGGTTTTGGGTGCAATTGTAATGGAATTGACTCCTTAATTTCTCTTTCTTCATTCTTGCTATTGGTGAACAGAAATGCAACTGTTTTTGTGCATTGATTTTATATTCCAACACTTTACCAAATTCCTGTATGAGTTCTAGGAGTTTTAGAGGAGAGTCTTTTGGGTTTTCCACATAAAGTATCATATCATCTGCAAAGAGTGAGAGTTTGACTTTTTCTTTGCCGATTCAGATGCCTTTAATTTCTTTTTGTTGTCTGATTGCTGAAGCTAGAACTTCCAGTACTATGTTGAATAGCAGTGGTAATTGTGGACATCCCTGCAGTGTTCCTGATCTTAGGGAACAAGCTCTCAGTTTTTCCCCATTGAGAATGATATTCGCTGTGGGTTTTTCATAGATGGTTTTGATGATATTGAGGTACGTACTCTCTATCCCTATACTCTCTTTTGAAATTTTTGAGGAATGCTCATAGGGTTTCTACAGTGGCTGTGGCAATTTACATTCCCACCAACAGAATACAAGTCTTCCTTTTTCTCTATATCTTCACTAACACTTGCTATTTCTTGTCTTTTTTACTGTAGCCATTCTGACAGGTATAAGGTGACATTTTATTATGGTTTTGATTTGCATTTCCTTGATGATTAATGATGTTAAGGATCTTTTCATGTGTCTGTTAACCATCTGTATGTCTTCTTTGGAAAAATGTGTATTCAATTCCTCTTCCCATTTTTTTAACTGGATTGTTTGGTTTTTAGGTGTTGAATTGCATACATTCTTTATATATTTTGCATATTAACCTCTTATCAGATATATCATTTGCAAGTATCTTCTTCCATTCACTAGGTTGTCTTTTGGCTTTATTAATGGTTTCCTTTACTATGCAAAAACTCTAATTTTGATGTAGTCCCATTAGTTAATTTTTTATTTTTTTCCCTTACCTTAGGAGACATAGCTAAAAAAATTGTTGCTACAGCCAATGTCAGAGAAATTACTGCCTATGTTCTCTTTGAGAATTATTATGGATGCAGTCTAAGTGTCAACCATTAAAGAAATGGTAAGGAAGATGTGGTACAAACATATGATAGAATATTATGCAGCCATAAAAAATAGGATTATACCACTTGAAACAACATAGACAGGTCTAGAGGGTATTATGCTAAATGAAATGAGTCAGAGTAGGAAAGACAAATACTATATATTTCACTTATATGATGATTCTAAAAAATGGATAAACAAATAAAAAGCAGAATCAGATCTATAAATACAGAAAACAAACTAATGGTTGCCAGAGGGAAGGGAGAATAGAAAGATGGACAAAACAGGTGAAGAGGAGAAGGAAAAACAGGCTTTCAGTTATGGAATGAATAAGTCACAGAAATAAAAGGAAAAGCATAAGGAATATAGTCAGTAATATTGTGATGGCACTCTATGGTGACATAGGTGGTGAGCATAGCATAATGTATAAATCTGTTAAATCACACTCTGTTGTACACCTGAAACTAATGTAACATTGTGTCAACTACAATCAAATAAAAAAATTAAGTTGAATACTTTTCCAGACACCCATAATCTCAAAGAAGTCATTACCAGCAGACTTATAACTCAAGAAATATTAAAGACAGTCCTTTAAGCAGAAGAAAATCATTCCACATATAAACTCTAATTCAGAAATTTTAACTTCCTGGGTAAACACAATAATTTCTTCTTTTTTTTTTAAAGATTTTATCCATTTATTTGAGAGGAAAGGGAGCATGTGAGAGAGTACAAGTAGGGAGGAGGGTCAAAGGAAGAGGGAGAAGCAGACTCCCAACTGAGCAGGGAGCCCAATAGAGGGCTTGATCCCAGGACCCTGGGATCATGAACTGAGCTGAAAGCAGACACTTAACCGATTGAGCCACCCAGGTGTCCCTCTTCTTCTTCTTCTTCTTTTTTAAAGGTTTATTTATTTATTTTAGAAAGTAAGCATACAAGGGGGGAGGGGCAGAGGGAGCGGAAAAAGAAAATCTCAGGCAGACTCCACACTGAGCTTGGAGCCTAATAGGGCTCGATCTCAAAACCCTGAGACCAGGACCTGAGCCAAAATCAAGAGTCAGTCACTCAACCATCTTAGCCACCCAAGCTCCCCAATAATTCTTTTTTTCTTTATAACTTAATTTTATGATTTAAATCTTTATTTAAAAAATCAACAGTGGGGGCCTGGGTGGCTCAGTCATTTAAGGGTCTGACTCTTGATTTTTGGCTCAGGTCATGATCTCAGGGTCCTGGGATTGAGTCCCATGTCAGGCTCTGTACTTGGCAGGGAGTCTGCTTGAGATTCTTTCTCTCTCCCTTTCCCTGTCCCCCTCCCTGGCTTATACTCTCCTTTCTCTCTCGCTAAAATAAAAAATAAATCTTAAAAAAAAGGAAAAAGAAAACCTCAACTGCTTAAAGCATATACACATGTACATATATAACCATATATATGTAAAATTATAAACTGATAAAATTATAAAACCTAAAGCAACCACTAAAATAACACAATGAAGAGTTATAGATAACAGACCAACAAAGGAGAAAAACAGAATCAGGAAAATTACTCAATCCAAAAACAAAGTAGAAAAAATAGTAAAAGGAACTTAAAAGGAGATGAAAAAAATGAATAAAAGGATATAGTACACACATATGTATAAAAGCCCAAGAATAATACTCAAATTAAATGTAAATAGCTTAAATACCTCTTAATTTAAAAAGCAAATTGTCAAACGGGATTTTTTAAAAAGTTATACCTAATTACATGCTAACTATAAGAAACTCATATTAAATATAAAAATTAAAGGTATATACCAAACACTAATCAAAATTAAAATGAAGAGGGATATTAATATCAAAGTTAGATTTCAGAGAAAAAAAAAAAACTTTAACGAAAGTTAAAGATAGCCACCTCATAATGATAGAGTTCAACTCACTGGGAATAAATACCAATTCTAAATATTTATATACCTAAACAAAGTAAATCTCAAAGTGATGGAACTGCAATGAGAAATAGAAAAGATTTCATTTTTGTCAAAGCTTTCAATGCTCTTCTCTCAATAATGGATACAGCATGTAGTTAGAAAATCAGTAAAAAGAAAGAAAATTTGAACAACATTCTCAATGAACTTAACCTAAGCGACATTATTATAACATTTATTAACAATAAACATTCTTTTCAAGTGTATATAAAATATATATCAAATTAGGTCATATTATAGACCATAAAACAAGTTTCAAAAAATTGATAAGGAGTCAAGTCATACCAAGTATGTTCTCTGACCATAGTGGGATTAAATTCAAATCAATAACAGAAAAATATCTCAAAAAATAGTCTAAATATTTGGAAACTAAATAACACATTTCTAAGTAACACATGAGTTAAAGAAGAAATCAAGAGTATTTTCAATTCAATGAAACACAATTTCTTCAAAATTTGCCAAATGCAACTAGAGCAGTTCTTACAGGGAAATTTATAGTACTAAAACGCTTATATGAGAAAAATTGAAATGTCTCAAATCAGTGACCTCAACTTCCACATAAGAAACGAGAAAAAGAAGAGCAAATAAAACCCAAAGCAAGCAAGAGGAAGAAAATAAACATCAGCATAGAAATCAGTGAATTAGAAAACAGAAAACACACGGTAAAACAATAAAACCAAAACGTGGTTCCTTTATAGAAGCTCAATAACATTGAAAACATCCGGCCATCACGGGGGAAAAAAAAAAGACATAAATTTCTAATATTAGAAACAAAACAGATGACATCACTAAAGATTCTACATATAGTCAAAAGATAATAATGAAATAGTGTGAACAATTTTATGCCAATAAATTTGGCAACCTAGATGACATGGACCAATGACTCAAAAGGCAAAAACTTTTCTAAGGTTACTCAAGAAGATTTAGATTACCTGAATAGCAATACAACAAAATAATTAGTTGTTTAAAACTCCCACAAAGAAAATCCCAGGCTTAGGTGGCTTCAAGGGAACTCTATCAAACATTTAGGAGTATAATAATACCAATTCTAGTCGAACTTTCCCAGAGAATTAAAGAGAAGGGAATACTTCTGAACCCATTCTATGAGGCCCTTTACTTTGCTTTTAAAAAGAAGAAGAAGCATTACCAAAAAGAAAAGAGAAAACCACAGACCAATGTTTCTCACGAACATAGATGAAAAAAAATTAACAAAATGTGAGCACACTGACTCCAACAATCTACAAAAGAATAATACATCATAACCAAGTGAGGATTATCCAAAGAACAAAAGTTTGATTTAACATTTGAAAATCAAAGTAATTAATGATAGAAAATTTTAAAAGAAAATCATGTGAGATATCACCTTCCACCAGTTAGAATGGCCAAAATTAGCAAGAGAGGAAACAACATGTGTTGGAGAGGATGTGGAGAAAGGGGAACCCTCTTACACTGTTGGTGGGAATGCAAGTTGGTATAGCCTCTTTGGAGAACAGTGTGGAGATTCCACAAGAAATTAAAAATAGAACTTCCCTATGACCCTGCCATTGCACTCCTGGGTATTTGCCCCAAAGATACAGATGTAGTGAAAAGAAGGGCCACCTGTACCCCAATGTTTATAGCAGCAATGGCCACGGTCGCCAGACTGTGGAAAGAACCAAGATGCCCTTCAACGGATGAATGGATAAGGAAGATGTGGTCCATATACACTATGGAGTATTATGCCTCCATCAGAAAGGACGAATACCCAACTTTTGTAGCAACATGGACGGGACTGGAAGAGATTATGCTGAGTGAAATAAGTCAAGCAGAGAGAGTCAATTATCATATGGTTTCCCTTATTTGTGGAGCATAACAAAAAGCAGGGACGACAGGGGGAGTTAGAGAGAAGGGGGTTGGGGTAAATTGGAAGGGGAGGTGAATCATGAGAGACTATGGACTCTGAAAAACAATCTGAGGGGTTTGAAGTGGCAGGGGGGTTGGAGGTCGGGGTACCAGGTGGTGGGTATTGTAGAGGGCACGGATTGCATGGAGCACTGGGTGTGGTGAAAAAATAATGATACTCTTATGCTGAAAATAAATAAATTAAAAAAAAAAAGAAAACCATGTAATCATTTCAATTGATGCAAAAAAAGAGTTCAACAAAAACCACCATTTGTATCTGATTTTTTAAAAATCTCTGCAAACTAATAGGACTTCTCAACCAGATAATCATATCTATAAAAATAATATAGCTAACATAATTATTAATGGTGAAAGTCTAAGTACTTCACCCCCAAAATCAGGAAGAAGCAAAAATGTGCAGCCTCACCATTTCTATTAAACATTATTCTGGAGTTCCAGTCAGTGAAAAAAGTCTAAATAAATAAATAAATTCAAAATGAAGTAATGTTATCTTTATTCACCATTGACATGATCATCTATGTAAGAAGAAAAATTCCCATACTACAAAAAAAAGTTCTGAAACTAATGCAAGAGTTCAGGAATGATGCACAATATAAGATCAATATATTTAATAATTATATTTTTAAATAGCAACAAATAATAAGAACTTAAAATTAAACACTAATACCATTTACAAAACCATCAAAAATTATGAAATACACAGAGACAAACTTAACAAAATGGGTAGGACCTGTATGCTTGAAAACTACAGAACATTCCTGAGAAATACTAGTGTCTAGGTACACAGAGAGATAGATCATGTTCATGAATCAGAAGACCCAAAACACTATTAATACATATAATCTTCTCAAATTGACATGCAGATTCAACCCATTCCTAATAAAAATCCCAGTAGACTTTTTTTTTTTTTAGAAATTGACTATATGGGTCTAAAATTCATTTAGAAATGCAAAAGGCTCAGAATAGCCAAAATGGCTTTGACTGGGAAGAAAAATTGGAGGATTTACACTACCCAACTGTAAAACAACTTGTAGAAAAAAATTAAGACAGTATGGTATCAGTGAATAGGTAGACAAAAAGTTTGATGGAAGAGAATAGAGGGCCGAGAAATACACACATATGGACAACTAACTTTTTACAAAGATTCAAAGGTAATTTAATTGAGAAAAAATAGTCTCTTTTTTTGAGAAAGAATAGTCTTTTCAATAAATAAATGCTGGAGTAATCATACACATATACATATATTCACATATACATGTAAATATGCATACATATACACCCATGCACACACACACATATGTGTGTGTTTATGGATATATATGGATATATATACATATACCTCAACCCACACCTAGCTCCAAACACAAAAATTAAAGCAAAATGAAGAGAAAGCATCAAGCCCAAATGGGCTTACTGGTGAATTCTACCAAACAGTTAAAGAAAAATTATACAAAGTGCCTACAATCTCTTTCAGAAGACAGAAGCAGAAGGAATATCTCCTAACACATTCTATGAGGCCAGCATTATCCTAATACCAAAACCAGACAAAGGAATAAATTATAGGAAAAGATAAAGAGACCAATATCTCTCATAAACATAGATGTAAAAATCCTTAACAAAATATTAGCTAATCAAATTCAATGATGTATAAAAACAATAATACACATGATCAAGTGGAATTTATCCCAGGTATGCAAGGCTGGTTCAACACTTGAATGTCAATTAATGTAATCCATCACATCAAGAGACTAAAAATGAAAAATCACATAATCATATCAATACATGCAAAAAGCATTTAACAAAATCTAACACCCCTCCATGATAAACACTCAGCAAACTAGAGGGGAGCTTTTCAACTTGAGATAGAAGAACTACAAAAATCCTACAACTTATGTCATATCTAATGGTGAGAAACTCAAAGCTTTCCCACTAAGATCAGGTACAAGGTAAGGATGTCCTCTCTTGGAACTCCTTTTCAAAAGTATTCTGGAAGTTCTACCTAATGCAGTAAGTCAAGAAACAGAAATTAAAAGTATATGGATTAAGAAGGAAGACGTAAAACCATCTTTGTTCTCAGATGACATGATAGCCTTTACAGAAAATCCAAAATTAAAAAGAAATCCAAACTAATTCACAAAGAATCTTGGAACTAATTAGTGATTACAGAGAGGTTGTGGGGACAAGGTTAATAAACACAGGTCAATTGTCAATTCCTTTCCTATATACCAACAATGAGCAAATAGAATCTGAAACTAAAAACAGTATCATCTATATTAGCACCCAAAAAATGAAATATGATGCATAAATTAAACAAAATATGCATAAGGTCTGTATGAGGAAATGACAAAACTACAATGAAAGAAATTAAATAAAAACTAAATAAATGGAAAGATAGCCTATGTTCATAAATAGGAAGCATCAAAATTGTCAAAATGTCAGTTCTTCCCAATCTGATCCACAGCTTCAATGCAGTTTTTGCATTGTAGCTCTTCTCTATCAAGTTGAAAAGTTCCCCTCTAGTTTGCTGAGTGTTTTTTCTAGTTTGCTGAGATTTTCCCAATCAAAATCCTAGAAAGAATTTTGTAGATGTTGACAAACTGATTCGAAAGTTTATTTGAAGGCAAAAGACTGAGAATGGCCAAGACAATATTGAGGAAGAAGAACAAAGTGGCAAGACTGACATCATCAGACTTCAAGGCTTACTCTAAAGCTAGAGTCGTCAAGACAGCATGGTATTGGATAGAGGAGCAAAGGAGCAGAAGCAATTCAATGGAGCGAGAATAGTCTCTTCAGCACTGGCACAACTGGGCATCCACCTGTGGAAGAATGAATCTAGACACAGACCTTATGCCCTTCACAAACATTAACCTAAAATTGATCACAGATAACATAGAGAAAATCGACAGGACCTTGGGGAGAGTGTTGACTTTTTATACACAACACCAAGTGTTCAACCCATGAAATAATCCATAAGCTGGACTTCACAAATATTAAAAACTTCTGCTCCATATGACAGTGTCAAGAGAATAAGAAAACAAGATACAGACTGAGGGAAAATATTTGATAAACACACGTCTGGTAAATGACTCCTCCAAAATATACAAAGAGCTCTTAAAACTCTATGGTTAAAAAAAAAAATTTTAATGGGCCAAGGATCTTAACAGATACCACTCCAAAGAAAATATGTAGATGCCAATAAGCATATGAAAAGATGTTTCACATTATACATCATCAGGGAGATGTAAATTAAAACAACAATCAGATATCACCATATACCCGTTAGAATGGCCAAAGTCCAGAACACTGACAACATGAAATGCTGGCAAGAATGTGGTATAACGGGACTTCTCATTCATTGCTGGTGAGAACGCACGATGGCATAGCCACTTCGGAAGACAGTTTGGTGGTTTCTTACAAAACTAAACATACTCTCATCGTGCAATCCAGCAATTCTTATTGAGTGAAAGAAGCCAGTCTATATGAGGCTACGTACCTATGATTCCAACTATATTACATTCTGGAAAAGACAAAACTGTGGAGACAGTAAAAAGATCAGTGGTTGCCAGAGATTAGGGGAGAGGGAGGGATGATTAGGGCAGTAAAACTATTCTGTATGCTATCATAATGATAGATACATGTCATTATAAAATCTGTCCAGACCCATAGAATGTACAACACCAAGAGTGAACTATAATGTAAACTGTACACTTTGGGGGATTATGATGGGTCAATGTAGGGTCATCAGTTTTAACCAGCCCAATCTGCTGGGAGGTATTGATGATGGGAAATGCTATGCATGTTTGGGGGCAGGGAGTATAAAAAAAAAATCTCTGTACTTTCCCTTCTATTTTGTTGTGAGTATAAAACTCTGAAAAAAAAAATGAAGTACTGATGAAAAAGAAGAAGAAAAAAAAATTAGTATTAGTACAATCTTACCTTCCATAGTCATAAAGGCCCAAGAATGAAGCTAGGTCTGATCTGAAAACAGGCCCAGAGAGTAGATCTAGGAGTAGGGAACTGGAGGAGAACAAACTAAGAGCTTGAATTCTGGGGGTGGGGGGTGGAGAGAACTAGGTTAAAACCTTAACTCTGCCATTTACTGGCCGTGTGACCTTGAGCAAGAGCCTAGCCTTCTCTGAGTTCTCCGATGACAAACAGTGGTAGAAAGCAGCAGATGCAAGACTGCAGTAGCATGAACAGCAGTAGCCTCGAAGGGTGGCTGGGGTAGGTACCAAGTAAGAGGACGCGGAGAAAGAGAGAAGAATCACATCCTGTATATAGTAACCACAAAACAGCTTCTTAAAAAGAAAAAAAAAAAAAATACAGCAAAGCTCTGAGCAAGAAGGGGATGCTGACCAGAGATGCTTGGTCACTGGAGGTGAACGTGAACCCCTGAGGCAGTGTGTACTGCAAGGTGACCCTGGAGTACCAGGCTCTCTGCCAAGGCCTGAGAGTATTAACAGGCTTGGTTTTGTTTTCAGGATGAAATCATAACAGGAAAAAGTGTAAAGACTTTTTTTTTTTTTTAAATAATCTAGTTGAATGTGTTACTCTTCCTAAGTGAGTTGCTAATGGAACTATTCTACTGGCCACAGCATGTACTTAGCGGAACTGTCACAAATGTTCAGAAGCAAGACTATCTATCGATGAGGATGCCCTGTCCTCAAAAAGGGGAGCTTCTTAGGGACAAAAGGTGAGGCTTACAGGGACAGTCAGTTACCTGGCCACACGGCAAGGGAGAGGCAAACAAAAAGCCGGATAGATCTGTGGCAGAAAGCAGCAGACGCGAGCCTGAGCTGACCTTTGAAGGTCATGCTCACTGCAAATCTTTTTTCTTAAGGGTTGTCGGGCTGTCAAAGTATAATTTTCAAAAATCATGTTAAAAACATGATTCTCATGCAAACAATGAGCATATGCCAAAGTTTTATTTAACTTAACAGTGAGAGAACCAGCAGGGTGAAAAAGCTGGGTACAGGAACTAATACAGGAGGGGATGGCTGCATGAAGTTTGCTAAATCAGATTCTAGACTAAGTAGTGTCCTACAAGGCAGTAAAAGCATAACCACTGGGGTTATCTTTCTATTGCACATAAATCATTTGCATCTCTATCAGACAAAAACAATGTGTTCCTTGTCGTTATTAGTAAATAGTAAGTCAAACAAAATTACATTCCCCTAGAGCAGGGGGTCAGCAAACTAAGGCTTAAGGGCCATTGTGGTCTGCCTCATGTTTTTGTAAATAAAGTTTTATTGGGATATAGTCACACACATTTGTTTACCTACTGTCTCTGGCTGCTTCCAATACAATAGCAAAGTTGATTAATTGTGACAGAGCACATATGGCTTAAAGAGCCTAAAATATTTATCTGGCTTTCTGTAGAAAATGTTTGCCAATCCTTGCCCTCAATTGTCAAATAACCCTTAGGTGGGCTTATTACTCAGTACTCTAGCATGACACAGAAAGGATATGCAAGTATCGAATCATCACAATGTACACTTCAAGTATCTTACAATGTTTTGTCAATTAAATCTCAATAAAGCTGAAAAATGTAAAATAAAATTCTGCCATGGGGGGTGGGGCAGAAAGGACATGCTAGGATCTTTTGGCTTTATTTCCAAATTTTAGCTAGGCAGATATATAGACCAGTTGATAGATAAATAGATGATAGATAGATAGATAGATAGATAGATAGGAAGGGAGGTAGGTAGATACATAGATAGATGAATAATTTTGTTTTGTTTTGTTTAAACAGGGCTAACTGCCTTTCTGGCTAAATGCAATTTCCACTCCAATAACTATGGCTGAGAAAGTCTACCACTTTCCTAAGGATAGGATTATATAGATGGCCACCATTATTTTTTTCTTTAAGATTTCATTTATTTATTTGAGAAAGAGAGAGTGAACAAGAGAGAAAGAACACAAGCTGGGGGAGAGGCAGAGGGAGAAGCAATCTCCTTGCTGATCAGGGAGACCGATATAAGACTGTATCCCAGGATCCTGGGATTATGACCTAAGCTGAAGGCAGACACTTAATGGACTGAGCCACCCAGGAGCCCCTGACCACCATTATAAATATGGAATTAACAGAAGGCAAAGATACTCAGCAGAAAGATTAAATTTCCTGAATACTCTCCTTGGCCAGAGCTCATCTTTTTGGTTCACTTTTTCCTTTGGTCAGACCCTGCCCCACACAGCACGAAGAATTAGGTTTGACCCCATCTCTGTCTGGAATGGCAGGCTTTCCCTGAAAGACCTGGAGGACACTTGGAGGCCCTGTTTGAGAGCATCTTAAATGAAGGCAAAGAGGGGTGTGGTTAGAACTATAAGGATGTCCACTGCAGAATTCTTTAATGGCAACAAAGTAGAAATTACCTGAATTTTCAATGATAACGGCATGCTTAAATAAAAGCAGCTTAAATTAAACCACACAATAAATTCTCTGAAATCATTAGAAACAGATATTAAGCTGCATATTAGGGAAGACATCCATCATATGTTGTTGAAAGAAAAAACCTGGTCCCAAAGAGTATGTACAATGTGACTTACTGTTTTTAAAAATATATAAATGCATGAAAAAATCTGGAAAGACAACACATCAACTTGATAATAGTTATCACCACTGGATAGTGAACTTTTTTTTTTTCTTCTTGGTGATCATTTCGTTTTCCTTATTCTGACTATTCTGTGGTGGGTATGAAATGACCTGTATCATAACTAAACATTAAGGAGTATTTTAAAAGACCTTCCCCATAGGGAGCTGGGTTCTATCAGTTATCGAGAGAGGGTAACATGACTTTATCTCGCAATATATGCCTCTAAGTCAATTTAAGATTTTTTATTTTAAGAATGCAGTATAATTACTTACCCCCAAATAATGCCCCCAAATAATGCATTCGTGTCATTATAAACCATTATATGAAAAGTAACTTTCCCAAAGAAGACAGGTTATCACAGAGGAGCCAGGGAGAGAGAGAAAGAACAGGAGTGGATGTGTATTCTATGGTAAATACTGACAAGTCAAATTAGCTCTCTTTTTCAGAACAACGTTAATCTAATTAAAGTTTTAACCATTTGATACAAATACAACTAATATAAAACCAGAATTTCACATGACAGTATGTAAAACTAACCTATATGACCCCCTAAAGAATCTGCTATATAAAATGGTAACTTTTTAGGACAAACAAATATTAAGAATGTAATAACATTCTCCCTCCCTTTCTTATTCTCCAAGTGACATCCCTAGCCAGCTCCTGGCATTCTGTATATTGCAATATGCTAGCCACTCTTTGGGTAAAAAGATCATGGACATCAATCCAACACCCGCATTCCAATCTGTTTGGATCTGTTGGACACATGCAGTCTGTTCCTGAGGTCAAACTGTTACACTAAAATCTGAACAACTATTTTGCTCAGAGTTTCCTGTTTTTACAAAACAACAAAATATAAAATGACATGACTACCATAAGATATGTGTCTAACACATTTGTTCAACAGCATGAACTGTAAATTTTACATATGGTACATTAGTGTCTAGGTTCTAAGTGGTGGTACTTCAAGTCCCCTTCTTCGTCTAGAATAATAAAGAAGTATAGAGTGACAGTGTCCACTCTGTCTTTTTTCTTCTCAGGGCAAAAGTATGTACGATAAAGAAGGATTACAGAGAGAAGAGATATGGAAGAAGCCTTAAATAAATTTCATTAAGAAATGAATACAGACACCTTTCTCATTTTTCATATGAGAAGTGGCACTGGATTGAGCACACAGAACAAAAAACAAATAGGGTTAGGTTGGACAAAAGTTCATAGGGAAGAATTTTACTGGGCTCTGATACCTTAGATAAATCTGTAGGGAGATATACCTAAATCAAGAGGTTGTACAGTATTTAGATAGACTAAGAAGAAAGAGCTAAATGCATGCACAATTAAAGGAATTTTAGATAATTTATATTTTTAAATGCTAGTTGATTTATTCATGTTGCTATGTTAATGCATTTAAAACGAGCCTTGACAAGGCAATTGGGAATGTGCCCTAAGGAATCATTCCACAGTAGAAATCTGTGACCAAAGAGGCATTTTTTCCAAACTGACATTAGTTTTTCAATGAATTAATTGCAAATTTTAAGAATTATGAGATTTCCTAAGTTATTTGTATTAGGAAATGAACAGGAAAATGTAATTATTTTTCCCCTCAAATAATATTTGAGGTCTGAAAAGAAGCTGTGAACTATGTCATATTTCTTGTATCTTTCTGACAGTTTGTAATTACTTTTAATGCTGCTGTTCTCTAAATTATTAATGCTAATCTGTCATGACAGGGGCTGAAGAGAACCAGTGATTATATGCCTTTTTACTAGCAAGGCTGGTTTTAAATAAATGTCTTAATCACAAGAAAATAGAAGAGTAGTTACTTTAAAGGAAATAGAATTGTACCTTCTTTAGGGTTCCTCCCATTCCATAATGTAAAGTAAACGCACACTGACAACAGAATGACAATCTATGCAGTAATTTCTGAAAGTGACATCGTGTGATGACACCCAGTGATTCACAGACTCACAAAGTTGTAAGGTGTCTTAAAAGCTCATTGACTGCACAACCTGCCTTCCGATACCCGAACTATCTCTATTAATCATGGCCAATGGTCACCTGTCCTCCACCTGTATCTCCAGAATGACAGGGAACGCCCTCCCTCCAAAGGCACCCATTTTGCCCTTGAGTCAAGATCTTGCGTCCCATAAATTCTACCTACTGGTCTTAGATCTGTGGTTTAACGACATGTAGGACAGGCAGGTCTTCTCAATACTTGCTTGGTAACTCTTCAAATAGTTGGACATATCTCTGGTATTCTTTCTGGGTCTTTTCATGTCCAGGCTACACACACCAGCTCCCTTTAACAACCTCCATGGGATCAGGTGCCCTCTCTTTTTGTTTTCTGGGTTTGTTTTTTTTTTAAGATTTTATTTATTTATTTGTCAGAGAGAAAGCAAGAGTGAGCACAGGCAGACAGAGTGGCAGGCAGAGTCAGAGGGAGAAGCAGGCTCCCTGTGGAGCAAGGAGCCCAATATGGGACTTGATCCCAGGACGCTGGGATCATGACCCAAGCCGAAGGCAGCTGCTTAACCAACTGAGCCACCCAGGCATCCCAGGGGCCCTCTGTTTTATTCACGCCTGTATCTCTGGTTCCCAGCATAACATAAATAACAAATAATAGTTGGAAGAACAAATGTAAGACTCTATCAATCATCTCTAGTTTCCCACATTTTTTTCATTTCCGATGACTAACAAACTTGACTGCTCTTTTCCAATCCTTGGCTAATCACATCCAAGCTCTCACCTCAATTCACCAAAGGATGGCAGATCCATTCCCCAATTTCCTCCGTCGACACACTCACACCATCCTGGCTTTCTTTACCTTTGTTTCAAAGAAAAGAAGCCTCTTAACTTCTCTCCAAGGCTAACACCACCATCTGACTTGCTCTCCCTTCCTTGCCTCCTTCAACTGTATTTCTTACATTCTGTCAAGTATCCATATGCTTGAGCGGGGGCCTTCCTACAACCTGAGCTTTCCCTCTGTCTTGCCTTCTCAAAAACTGCCACCTTTTACATCACTGACAACATCTGTAATCACTTTTTACAGACACGCTTTAGTCTCTGTTATAAAATTATCAATATTTCATTGTTACTATAAAAACACATGCAGGTGAGAAATGGGAAATGCCACCAAAAGGCTTTTTTTTTTTTTTTTTAAAGATTCTGCATGTGGTGAAAATGATTAGTGAGAGTGGATTGCTAATAATGAGGTGTCAATCAACTGAATTCAGAGACAAAATGAAGGACAGGACCAAGTTCGATTTTCTAATAAACAAATGTTAGCCCTTTGTGGAAACCTTCTATTGTTCAACCACAACTCATATTTATGCAGACATTGGAATAAAGCTTATCTGTCCATAAATATACTTTTCACAAAGCACCCACAGGCAGAATTTTGATGGTCTAAACTCTGTTGCAAAAATAATTTGAAAGTATGCTTTTAAGTGTCTCCCCATTTTAAAATTCACTGCCAAAATTAAATAATGCCATACCCATATCTAACTTTAACTCTCAACTTGGGTTAATAAGATCAGAAGTGAAACCTCTAAAATACATCCTTATGTTTGCTTATTATTAACTGATCTTAACATCTCTATCCTTCACATTTCTCCGTGGCTCACCATTTCTTCATGGTCAATAAATCAAGATCACATTTTTTTTTTTAAGCAAGTGGTTGTATTAGGGAATCAGAACTACATAAAACATTTGACAAAAATTAAAACTCTAAGGGTTTTAGTAACCATTAGCTAATTACTTGATGCGCATTGTTTCTCTTAGTGCTGAAAGGTGTAATACTGCCTCCATTTTATAAATGAGAAAACTAAGGTTCAGTAGGTTATGTAACATGTCTGAGGTGACACAATTGGTAGGGGGCAAAGCTGTGATTGAAACACTACAAAACCAATGCTCTCAACCAGAACAACATTCCATGCCATTATATTATTTAAACTCTCTCCCTTGAGTTAAGAATTAGGACATGCAGAGACACCTGGGTGGCTCAGTCGGTTGAGCATCTGACCCTTGATTTCAGCTCAGGTCATGATCTCAGTATCCTTGGATCAAGCCCCAAGTTGGGCTCCACACTCAGTGTGGAGTCTGCCTGAGATTCTCTCTCTCCCTCTGCCTCCCCTTCTGCTCCTCCCCTCACTTGTGCTCTCCCTCACTCTCTCAAATAAATAAATAAATATAAATATAAATATAAAGAATTAGGACATGGAGGTGCAGAGAGGTGAGTGGCTTATGCAAATTCACACACTGTTAATTCCAAAAACCTGTATCACCCATCAGGTCAGAGAGCATCTGGGGAAAAGATGATTTCCAATTATCCTTGCTCCTTTCTCAGAATCCACTCTCCCTTGGACACCAGTGGAGCTCTGACTGGGGAGCTGTGGTCAGGTGGGAAATGATCAGTTAACGAGCATTTAATGGACAGGAGAGAGAAGGGGTGAGAGCTCAAGTCAAGCTCTTTGTTTGCTAACACTTTAGCTCTGCCCCCGACAGTGCAACCTCATATTGGGGAGCAGATAAGAACTAAACAAAAACCTCTGTTGCCTCAGCATTTTTTTCTACAAGCAAAGCTTTAACAACAGCCTCTATACTTGGGGAATACAGCAACGACAGAGCCCAAACCCTCTTGGTAATGGAGGGGAATCATCCAGGCAGCCCTAGTCTGACAAACACTGAATCCTTGCCCTACTTAAAGCAAAAAATCAAATTAAATTAAAAATAAAATCTACAAAGCCCACACGACCACCAAAGTCACAGAGAACTTTTGCTGAGTTGTATAAGCAGAGGACATTTTTTCAGAACACATTTGCATTTGAAAGTACCAACACATCCTAAATGTGCAGTGTATGCACAGATCTGTGCAGTAGCAATTAGGAACAGAAATAACCAGCGCAACTGAATTAGAGTTGATGAGATTCTGGTGTTCAAGGCAGCCGCTTCCTTTATATGACTAATCCCTACACATTCTTGGAGTTTCAGATTAGATGTTGCTTTTTCTACAGTTTCCCAGATTCCCAAAGTCTAGGCTATGTGCCCATCTGATGAGTTTCACCTTGTATTTCTCCTTCTCACAGCACTTGTTGCCTGAGATCAGTATTGCCAGTTTACTTATTGATTTCTTTCACTAGATGTAAACTTTGGGAGAGCTGCCTTATACAGCATATCACCACTAGTATGTCTCACAATGCCTGGCCCAAAATAGTTGCTCAAGAAATGTTTTGAAGTCGCTTAAGAATAAATAACCAGAGGTGGAAAATGAGACAATTACTTACAAAAAGTAAAAAATCTCTCCAGTTCAGATATCAGGTCCAATTATAAAATGTCACAAGACCAGCATATGATGTGGTAAGCGGCGGCCATACAACTGAGTCAAAAATACAGAACCATGGAAAAGGCAACCAACAGGTCCAGACCTTGATGGCGTCATCATGCTCACTCACTCCTGAGTAAGAACCCGAACTCTATTCATGGCAATTATATGACACCCGTGAGCTTGTATATTCTTAAGTTACCACTTTATCTGAGGTTCTCTCTTCCGTCTGCTCCTCCCCTGCTTCTCTCTCTCTCTCTCTCTCTCTCTCTCTCTCTAAAAAGAAACCCATGTCGTTTTAAGCCACTAAGTTTGTGGTAACCTGTTACAGCAACAACAGAACACTAATACACCATCCTTTTCTCGATTAAGACTGTTTATCTTCTCTCTATTACCACCTACCATGCATCAATCCCTCTACCACAGGCTGTCTCTTACCTGTCACTTATCTCTTATCACTTATTGTATTATCTTTTACTTACCCATTGTCTGTCTCAATACTCTATATTTGGTCTCTATATATGCAACTATTCCTCTATCATTGTTGTCTGAACTGTCTCTGTTCCCTTAGCAGCAGCCTTCTCTCTCTGACTTCCCACATCTACCCCCAAACACACATTCTTTCCTCCTAAGAAAGTCTGGCAACAATCACCAGAAGGTGACAACTTGGACAGTGATCCCCTAGGCCATGGGAAGCCTCTGATGGGCACCTTTCCTTGTATCCTTTCTCTCCCCTCAGCCTCACATTGTCCTCTGCTTGACCTTCACTCAAACAGCTTGCTCAGCTCTGATTCCTGACTCCGTCCTTGGATGCTTAGCTCCTTCCAAGAGGTAAGTACCCAACTACCCCCTCCTTAACCAGCCCAGGTTCAGTCACTCCAACCAGTGATCAATATGGCCATGACGACCCAAGACGGACCCCAGAAAGTCATCAAGACATAGTTCATTTTCTTCTCTGAGTAGTATCTGTTTTGTTCTAAATGAATTTTTCTTTTCTCTTTATAAAAACCTGTCTTCAGACAACTTCGAACTATTATTAAGATACCCAAATCAGGAAACTGTCACTTACATTTGCCATTCTGGTACCAAGAAGCATTATGCCTTAGAGAATGGTGCCAGCACAGGGCCAAGGAGCCCATTGGGAGGTGTTACCTCTCACAGCAACACTTAGGCAATATTTCCTTATAAAAGACACAGACAGTGCTGTCCTTCTAAGATCACATGCCAGAATTGAAATGGCCATATAAATCCAACCTCATAAAATAACAGTCAATTTTAACTATTGAAGCCCTTAGAAATATAGGTCCTATGACATATTACTTGCCATAATATTAGATATGAGGGGTTTATACAAAAATATAAATGTATATACATGTGATATTAAAATATATATAAATTTGGAGTCCTTGCTTTATGCCAGGCATCAGACATATGTACTTCTACCTGCATTTCTTCCTGTAATCCTTACAACTCTATAAAATATGTCCTGCTCTTCTTGGCACCTTATAGATGAAAGGTTAAGAAACCTGCCCAAGGTCACGTAGCTATGACACAACAGAGTCAAGATATAAAGCCAAAGCTAACTCTCTCAACTACTGCCCTATATTTTGTTCTTGGTGAAAGTAGCCAGGATGTGAAGGAGCATCCTTGCTTCTCAGATGAATCACATCATACCCCTAACCCTCACTGCTGAAATGAAGGACGTGGGCCATGTGCTCCCTTAGGCTCCTTCAAGACCCAGTGGTCTGCAGTTGCCTGCAGTGGCCCCTCTGGTTGGGTTCCTTCCTAGCCAGGACACAGGAGACGAATGGATCATCATCACCTTTCTCTCATCTACATTAACCTTCTGATGTCATGTACATCATTGTCCTTCCCTTTTTCTAAAGATCATTTAACACCCCATTTATTCACCTTTGGTAATGCTCTTCTTTCAAAGTACAGTGAGAGGAATAGCTTTCAAGGTGATTTTTCTGCACTGAGGGCCCATCGGGCTCAGAAGGGCCCCTTCCAGTATCTTGGATCTGGAGCAGACAGATGCAATGGGGACAACATCAGCAGTAGAAATAGTAATCAAGGCTAGTGAGAGAGAGACAGGTTGACCAGTTCTTTACGGGAGAACCAGAATGTAGCTGGTATTATTTGCTCTAGCAACACCATTTAGGAACTGTCCATCCTACCCCTGAACCACAGGAGGGGTAGTTCGTGATGTCAGAAGAGTAAATGCATTTTGTCTAAGTCACCAACTCCAATCATTTATGAGTGGGCTTCTGGAGCGCTGGGGTGAAACACACTTGGAGATGCGTCTCAGCCCCACAGGAAATAGCACTGATGGATTAATGATGTCTACCACAGCAAAGGACTAGAAAAGAGGACCAGGCTCACTGCCTTCTTACAGACCGTGCACCATCAGTGGAAGGCACAGGCTATGCCATCAAATCAGCCGAGGTTCAAATCAGCTCCCACACTTACTAGCTGTATAATATTGGGAAAAATTCTTAAACTTTCTGAGTGTCAGCTAAAATGGAATAGTTGTGGTAATAAAGACTGAAGTGTTTGGGAAGTGCTTAGTTAGGACCCACTAACTCCTTAGCAATTACCCGTAAAGTTCCTCAGATAAAAGGCAGTTTCAAGAACGCTACTAAGTACAGCCAGGTAAAAATGCTCTCCTGCTCTCCATCCCCTGAATTGGGGCAGAAGTTACAAACTGGCAGTCATAGGCTCAGTTTTGCTTTTAGACCTATTTCATCTGGCCCATGCTGTTGGACTTACATGGTGTCTAAATAATCTTAGAATTAGTTACAAGTTTATTTCACATTTTTTTAAAAATCCATATATCATACTTCTTTGAAAAGTTTGATCTGACATGATTGGCCCCATTCTCATATGGCAAGAGTCCACTAGAGCTAACTAGTGGCTGCTGCCTTTGGAGGGGTCCTAGACTCTTTTTCTTTCCTTTTTCCATTGTGGTATATGTCATATATTCAGGAAAATGCATAAAATACATCACAGTTTAAAGAGTAATTATAAAGCAAACATCTATGTGACCGAGTCCCAGGTCAAGGAATGTAACATGGCTCCCCCAATCTGTCCTTCCAATCACAGCCTCAGCACCCCTTCAGGGTCTCCATCAAGCTGATCTTTGTGATAACCATTTTCTTGTTTTTCATTTTATTTTTACAGCGTATGTATATATCCCTACATAGTTTAGAGCGCTGTATAGACATGAACTCTTACCGAATACCTTCTTTTGGGTTGACTTCATTTTACTCAACGTGGAGGCTGGGAGATTTACTGAGACGGACAAATTACATTTATTTTCATTGCTGTGTGGGATGACCCAGCATTCTTTCCGTCTTCACCTGGCCCTATTATAGACCTTTGGATTCGTGCTTTTATAACTGGCTCCCCTGATGCAGAGAAATAATCATCATTATAATCATGGTCCACTCTCTGACCACTCCAACCAAGTTTCCCAGCTTCTTCTCCACCCCACGGTGAGCTCACCTGGCTGATATCCCCCATGAGGTTTCAACCTAAGTAGGCATAGTCTCTGCAATTCCCGCTCCACGTCACTCTTCAGTTCCTAGTGACCTGCCCGGCTCATCTGGTAAGTGACCCAGCCGGCTGTGTAGGCGGGTCACTTCCTCTCAGTAAGGAAGTAAGAGACTCAGTGGAGCCAGAAGCCGATCACCCTCCAGGAGCACGTCAGGCAGCTCACAGCTCCTCCGTGGCTGCTTGTCATTACCGTGGCTTTCCGAGTCCTTGTCCAGCTCTCAATCTGTGCAGACAGCTCCTCCGCCAGCCCAATTTGAATTAATTTGTCAAACAAAATTTTGTGGAATAATGTATCAGCTGCATTACTGAAGTAAGATCTATGACTTCTACCGCGATCCTTTCATCTTCTAATTTAGCCATTCTATCAATAAAACCAATCAAGTTCTCTTGGCAAATTTTTCTTTATAAATCAGCTTTATGGGTCATGGATCCATATTCTTCTTGATGTTTATGGATTTTCATTCCTAATACCAGTCCCATTGTTTTACGACAGTGGGAGTGAGACATCTAAGACAATGTGAATAGGGGTGCTTTCCAATACCCATCTGGCTAGAAAAGTCCGACTCCGCGTTTCAGGGATGCTGGAGGGCTTTACTCTACCAACCCGTGGTGGACAGAGAGCAAAGCTCCAATCTGCCGGCTGGCATATAAGGCCCTTTGACCACCTGACCCCAGCCAGGCTCCCAGTCTCCTTTCTCCCATGCATGAGTGGCGTGACAAGGCTCTGGTGTGTCGGAATCATTAATCCTTTGTACTCTGCAATGCCCCTTGCGTCAGTTAGAACCCTGAAGGGGGTGAGTGACAGAAAGCCAGTAACAACATAAGTTAGCTTAAGATAAAAAGAAATACATTGGCTCATGTAATTTAAAAGCTAGGGATATCCCTGACTACTGGTGTCCAGTCTTCAGGTGCCACTTTCAGGACTTCAGCAAACAGAACTCTATCTCTCTCTACCTCTCGCTCTGGCTCTGGCTCTTTCTCTCTCACACATTCTACCTTAGAATCACATAAATGCTTATGGATTTTCCAATATTTACATTTCTCACTCCCAGTTCTAAAAGATAGAAAGTCTCCATGGGATCTTAGAGGGATTTTCTAAATTCTTTATTCCTTCTATGTTATGATATTTATATGTCTATGGCCATTCTCAAGTGAGAGTTATCTTGTCCCTGATGGGATATTTGACCATGTCTGGAAGCATTTTTGCTTGTCACAATTTAGGGGGAATGGTACTGAGGCCACAGGTGTTGCTAACATCCTACGATGCACAGGAGAGCCCCTACCACAAAGAATTTTCTGACTCCCAATGTCAGTGGTGCTGAGGTAAGAAACCCTTCTCCATGCCCTTTGCCCTTTGCTGTGTGAACTGCCAGTGAATGGATTTCTCTGTCCTACTAGATGCAACAAAACACTGTGTCTCCTGCGCAGACACAAACTGGCCCAGTCCCGCTGGCACTGGAATGTAGTCTACAGAGGCACACTACACATGACTGTGCACAAGGTGCCCTGCTGAGGGATAAGTGGGGCTGAACTGGGTCTGATGAAAACTGACCAGCCAGTGCCCACAAAACTGTATCCAACTAGATGACATCTTTCCCCAGTTGCCATGGATTCCCTGCAGTGGCGACATAGGAAGTCAGGCTCTTCCCTGCATCTTTAGCTAAATTTATATATTCACTTATTAAGATTTCTAGATAGTTCATTTTGTTCTTTGAGGTCTTAAGAAGGACATGATGAACTACTTGCTGCGTTAGTAAGGAGGCCTGGCAGATGGCACATGTGGTTTCTAGGTAATCCCCCTTGAAGCATCATTCCTGTGTCCCTCTCCTTCCAACAAACCCACCAGAAGCTCTGTCTTCTAAAAGGCAACGCCTGTTGTTGTAAAGTGAGGATCCTGACAAGCACCGTGGTGGCAGGCAGAGCCTAAGATGCCCCTCAAGCTTCCCGTCCCCTGGCATACATGGCCTATAGAACCCCTGGGACTGTGAACATGAGGAGCTATCACCGCTATGATTATTTATGTTATACAGAGATTTTACAGATGTAATTACATCCCAAACCCGTTAACTTTAAGTCAGGGAGACTCTCTGGGGTGGGCTTGACCTAATCCCAGGAGCCACTTAAATCCAGGTCTAGAGACCAGCAACAGAAGAGGTCAAAACTTCAACGCACAAGAAGAATTTGACTTGTTGACAAGCCACTGCTGACTTGAAGACAGAGGGGCCCAGGTGGCCAGGAGTGTGACAGCCTGAGAGCATCCGGATGACAATCAGCAACGAAATGGGAACCTCCGTCCTGCAGCCACAAGGAACTGAATTCTGCCACCAGCAACAAGAATGAGAGACTGGAAGTGGATTCTTCCCTAAAGCCTCCAGGTGAGAACTCAGTCCAGCCAACACCTTGGTTTCAGGCTGGGGTGGTCCTAAGCAGAGAGCTTAGGCATGCTGCAATAGACGTCTAACCTAGAGAACTGTGGGCTAATGAATGGGAGTTGTTTAAGCTGATAGATTCATGGTCACTTGTTAGTTACATAGCCATAGAAGAGTAAGACAACCAAGAACAGACCTCTAGTCACACAGATACCTCAAGTCCTTGGCTAGCCTCACAACATTAACTTTCTACTTATTCCCACTTTCTTTCCACACCACTGTAAAATGTGGGTGATTTATCTGAGGTCTTGCAAGCTCAGTCACACCTAGGTAAATTTCTTTCAGCCTAAGACCAATGGAATTTACTTTTCACAGAGTTAAACCATAGTTTCTTTTAACACGCCATTCATACTCAAGGTGGCTCCTGACCTTGATCACCCAGTAATCCTCATTTTAAGAGCCTAAAGCACATTATTTCTGAAACAAAATGCAAACATACTATTTTTCTTTTTAAAGCAGTCCCCCTAAAGCTGAGTTTCACCCAAGAGCTGCAGGATTTCATGGCAGGCCCTTTGGATTATTTAATATTCCCTTCGTCTCCACTGGAGGCTGTGAGGCTGAATAGAGATGATGTCTCGGGATTGTTAAACATAACTCCAGAGTGCGTGCCTGAACCACATTCTGGTTGCTAGAAGATGGAAGATACAAGACGCAGAGCTGGTCTGCGCTGAAGTAACTCTTCCTACCGAATCCCCAAGCTTAGCCACAGTAAGAATTTTAAAGTACTTGGGCCAAATGTTCATCTACTTGCAATTTAAGGGATATTTAAAAAGTTATCCACCAGGTCCCACTGTAATTTGAAAGATATATTGGAAAGAAGTACTGGGACTTGGGGGAAAATTTCTTGATCATGAATTAAAGTTTCATAACACCACTACAGCATTTTTGATGGTACTTTTGTCTTCCTGTGAAGCATTTCCCTTGAGTTCAGCTGTTCCATTTGCATTTTTAATATTCAGTTGTTTCTAACTCATGCCCAGAGTTTTTGACCATGTTTATATTAGAATCTAAGGAAGAGTACCAGCAATTCCCAATTGTTTGGACAGAATGCTCCCGTAGGTTGTTTTTAAGCAAGATCATTGCACAAAAACACCCTTTTTCTCTTGGAAACACTTTTGGAAAGGGTAAGGTTTCCCGACCAAGGATGAGCATGAAAAAAGTTATAGCTATAACAAATACGTTGTAAAAGAAAAAGGTCAACCATAAACTCTTCTGGATAATTAAAAACTTAGACAAATTACACTTAGTCTATAAAATGAACATAAATATATCCTATATATTGTTGCATCCGGTATGAATCAATACACTGGCCTTAGTTAACAATGGGGCTTGTTTCTTTAGATTTAGAAAGACTTTTAAAGAACGTTGAGAATGGTCTTATTTTGTTTTTAAAGTCACTTGGGAATTGCTGACCAAATGATAGTTTATCCCCCTTATAAGTTTCCTAGAGCAAGGATGGTGTTCAGAATCATATCAATTGCCATAAAACTACCCTCCTCTTCAGAATTGGGTTTTTTTTTAAACGAAGTATTAATCAGTTAACACATGTGCGTGTGTTTGTGTGTGCAGGTGCCTGCCTGCACCGGAGAACCAGAGTCGGTCTTCTCTGCTTCTGACCTCTCTGCCCACTCTTTCGCACACAACCCCATCCCACCGGCCCACCTCCTCCCTCCTTTCTGTCTTGGTCCCACTAGTTCAAGTCCTGCACATTGAAATGTGAATAGGTGAGCAGGAGAGGGATGCAAGGTGATACTTACTTTGCCTTGGGGATGGCCTGTGGAGCTAACGATAAAGAAAAGGGGCTGGTATGGGCTGATTATATGGATAGAACTATTTCTCCATCAGGTAACCATAGTATTTTCCCTACCTCCTGCTTCCTTTCTATTAGAAAGAGACTCAATAGATAAACCGGTCTGGTAGGCAATGAAGTAGTCACACTAAATAAAATCAAATAAGCTAAACAATAAAGCTCAAAATTTGAAACGTGAGAATAATCCCCATCCATATTGCCTCTTCATCCATCTCGGAGGCTTTAGCTTGGAGGTCTACTCACGTCACTGGGTGCTGGGGTGAAGTGGGGAATAGGCTGTGATAGATAATCTAGTTTGTTTGTTTTTCCTGCCCTGCATATTCCTCTTTGCTCCCTTCTCCTCTGGTAACAGGGAAGATGTCTAACATGAACTTACCCACCTAAAACAGGATACCTATAAGGATCCTGTTTTACGCCAGTGACTGAGGGCATGGGATTCAGGAAAGGCCAGTTGCATTTCCTCACTGGAATAGACATGCAGATGATGGACAAGAGGAATTTCCTTTATGTTGGTTTGAATAATCTAGGGCTACCAACAGCCACTGTCCCCGACCACATGGCAGGAACTTGTCTGCTGAACAAGAAGAAGCACACACGGAGAGAACAGAAAAGTAGCTGGGTGGGTAAAGGCATCGAAGGATAAATACATGAGCTCTCCCTTATCTTCCTTCAACAGAAACAGAGATGCCAATATAATCGGACACCCCACGCATAGACCATGGACTTTAATCAAATTCATCAGCTACTTTGCCTTGGTTTCCCAGTGCTAGCAACTTGAATTCTCAAAGTCCCAGGGAGATTTTAGGGAACCCCTGACCCTGAGTAAGGAAAGGACCTAAAAGGCACTGTCCTTCACCATCCTTTAAACCCAGAGCCATCATACTGCATGCTTCCAGAATGTGAACTGGGTCACACTGTATGCTTCCAGGAGGTAAGTGGGATCTATTGGTATTGGGCCAGATGTTAGCCGGCCCCACCCTGTGACCTATTTTTTGGAGCAACCCTTTCACCCTTCCTATCAAGCAGACTCCATGGTAGCCTTTCCGCACCAGTGCCAAAAGCATGCCCAGATTTTAGGATGAGCACAGCTTAGGCTCAGTCTAGGATCCTGGCAACCTGCGCTCATCCCATGTTCTACCACCTGCCCCTCTGGCTTCTGCTGCCAGAATTTGGCAGATGATGTGCTTGCTGGGCCAGTCACTGGGCTATGGAGGGATGACATGATGGCCTTGGCCCCACAGCATTTATTTAGGACTTCTGAGCCCAAATAGAAGACAAAGCATGCTAAATATGAGAAATGATTTCGAGTCACCTTCGTAGAACATATCAACCAAGTGTAACACATAGAATAGTTTGGATCCTGATTCAAACAAACCCAGGAATAAAAGCACCACTTACAATGCAATCAGGGAAGTGAACACTGACTAGATATTTGATGCTAATAAGCAGATACTATCATTTTTTTACATGTGATAATGGTATTGCTGTTGTGCTTTTTTTTAAGAGTTCTTGTCTTTTAGAAACACATACGAACATATATGTGGACAAAATGACATGATAGCTGAGATTTGCTTCAAAATAAACCAGTTAGGGTGAGAGAGGTGGAGAAAAGTAGGTGGAGTAGAAATTAAACATTTCTCTTGAGGACTACTGAAGCTGCGTGATGGTTACATGAGGATTCATTGTACTATCTTGTCATTTGCTCTCTGTATTTGAACATTTTCATAATAGAAAGTGAAAAAATAATTCCAGACATCTCTGCAGGCCGGGGTTCTAGAATCCCCTCACTGCAAGCAAGTGGCTATATATACATCAACATTTCCCAGCTGCAGAAAACTCAGTTGCACAGTGGAAACTATTTTGACATTTCTAGCTCCCACCCAAAACATACAAGAAAATCAGGCTCTATATGCAATACCACAGTGAGTTAAAGAAAGTAAGGTTCTATCAAGCCACAAAGATCTAGAAAATATCTGTTTACACTCAATGCAATATACGGGCTCAAGTCAAAACACCATATCTCCACCTTCTGGAGAAAAAGATGAGAGTGTGTTTTATAATCAGACAGCTCCCTTGAATATATCCCAAAACCACAAGGAACTTAGGAATTACCCATTTCCTTCTCAAGTGGTCAGTGTGGACTAGATCTCCATAATGTAGGCTTTCAGGGCCAGTAACTACTTCTCAGGCATTACTACCTCAAATATATCCATCATTGTATTGGGGATGAGAAATAGAGAAATAGAACCACTAAGATATACAAAGACATAAATATAAGAGATTAATTACAAGAATTGGCTCACGTGGTCACGGAGGCTGAGAAGTCCTATGGTATGCCATCTGCAAGCTGGAGAACCAGGAAAATCAGTGGTGTACTTAAGTCTGAGTCCAAAGGCCTAATCATTGGAGTGCCATGATATAAGTTCCAATCCGAGTCCAAATATCCAAGAATGAGGAGCACCAATGTCCTAAGGCAGAAAAAGACGAATGTCTCAGCTCAAAGAAAGAGAGTTAATTTGCCCTTTCTCCATCCTTTTGTTCTAGTCAAGCCCTCAACTAACAGGTTGATTCCCATCCACATTTGGGAGGGTGATCTTCATTATTCAGTCTACTGATTCAAATGCTACTCTTTTTCGGAAACACCCTCACAGACACACCCAGAAATAATGTTTTACCAGCTCTCTGGGCATCCCTTAGCCCAGTGAAGTTGACACATAAAATTAGCCATCACAATCATATTAGAAACAAATATTCAAGGTTTCTTCCATGTGGTGCTCAGAGACATGAGACTGTGCTTGTTTTAAGCCTGTTCAATTGTGGGTCTTTCTGAGCAGCAAAATAATCCACATGAGTGTAGGACCCACCATGCCTGACATGATGTATCCCTCATTTATTTCTACGAAATTACTGCGAGTGTATGATTGCTGTCCTCTCAGAAAAATAATCTCTGTTTGGTTTTACACAGAGGCAATAAAAGAGATCTTTGAAAACTGTGTGTTGAATAGCTCCACAGTCTGAAGCTCATCATTTTTATTGACCATGAGGAAGATGTCATCTGTGTGGCAGGAGTATCGTGTGAGTATGGCTGGACACAGAATCCTTCGAAAGTATTTGACTTTATTCTCACTTGGACCCCACAGGACTCAGTGAGGAAGGCAGATTGTATGGTGGGCACAGGGTGGAGTCTGAAGGAGGAGGTACCACTTGAATATCTCCAGATGCATTGGCACCTCCTCCCCTGCCTCTTATAGTCTCTGATATGTCCAGATCTGGTGAGGTGTGGGCCCAGAGCAATAGAGGCCCATATGCAACAAGGGGATGCAAGTGTACTCCTGTGTGTCTGAGTCAATGACTAGGTATGACAGGCCCACTGTACCCTATGTTCCCCAAAGGCCTTCCCCAGCCTCACTAGCTCTGCCTTTCCTCTTTATTACAACTCTACACCAGTGGGTCACAGCCTTCACCACATCAGAATCACATAGAGGGCTCTTTGCATCACACATTGCAGGCTCCACCCCAGAGCCTGTGATTTAGAATCTACATTTATAATAACTGGCCAGATGATGCTGATGCTTCTGCTCTGAAGCCCTCCCTTTAAGAGGCATGGCTCTAGAGCTCCCTTTGAGTCTGAGACCTTTTCCTGAATCCCAATTTCCTTGGATGAGGCCCTCCTCTTCCTTGGCCTAGACCTTGGCCTTAACCCCAGCTGACAAAACCAGGAAGATCGTGATGAAGGGATTGTCCTGATTCAGCTTCAAGATACCTGCCTGTTCACTGTGAGACCTCTACTTAGAAAGCACTTAGGATGGTCACCAACCTTGAAGAAGACTGAATTCTACTTACTTCCTAGGACACTTTGATTTGAGGTATTGCTACTACCTCAGGGCCTGTCCTAGAATTGAGTTAAAATCCCTTACTTCCTATTCCACACATACATGACTTTCTTCATGCCCTCTAGCCCCGATGATGAGGTCCCAATCCTATGTAGCCAAACCAACAGGATAGTGTTCCAACCCCGTGTACCTCTCTCTACTGAAAGCCCAGGTCTCAGGCTCCCAACTTGATTTTGGCGCCTGTACTGCTGATTTATTAATATTATTATGACAATGATGATGATGATGATGAGCTCTTCTGGAACAGAAAAGGCCTCAGTTCAAGCCCAACTGTATAAACAACCATTTAGGAAGAATTTGGCCAAATGCCTTTACTCCTTTAGGACTCAAGGCTGGAATCAACAATCTATAAATGCCCAGTTTCAACCTGCAGATAAATGTTCCAATTCATGCAGCTGGGAGGAGACCCAGACTTTTCCATTTTTTCAAAGCTTCCTTAGTGATCACAGTGTGCAACCAGGGTTGAGAGCCACTGGTTCATCCCCTGACTTCACACGGAAGTAGACCAAGACCTGTAAGAGTGGCATGTCAAAGTTCCACAGACAAATATTGGAATCTGACACTAGGATTCCAGCCTCCCAATTCCTAGCTCAGAAATCACACAGACACTGCAAGATAACACCTTCCCTCCTAGACAGGCTCAAACCCAAGCAGTGGCTATCCCGCTTGAGTGTGCCACAGAATCACCCAAGGAGTTCGTTAAGGGAGATCTGGAATCTCATCCAGCCTTCTGCAGCTTGGAGATTCCCAGAGATCCCCAAGGGCAACAAGGAAGGGAAGGTGACTAGAGCACCCGCTAGTAGCTAGAGTGTGCCACCAGCGTCCGCCAAGCCTCCTTCGCCTGGGTTAGAGTCCTGGCCCTGGGCTTGCCCTCCATTCTTTAGCTGCAAAGCTCCCAATAAACCTGACACCTGCTTCTGACTTGAGCTCCAGATCTGAGACCCTAGATTGGCATCTTGGCTTATGACCCTCACCCTTTCTCCCTCTCTCCCCAGCTTCCCTAGCTGAGGAGGCTGTGTGCCTCCTTATAAAGACCAAATTTCACCACTGCTGGAGAAAACTTCAAAGGCCTTCCCTGCCCATTCTAAAGCAACCCAGCCTCTCTCCTCTCAGGGGCTGGAAACCGGACTCATTATACACACTATTAGCTATAAAGGCTTCAGAGGCTATTACAGAGAAATAAAAGTCCCCCCAGTGACTTCCATGGATGGTCTGAAATGTTTGTCATTGTCCTCAAACAACAGTTTGTCACAGGGACATATAATTTGGCAGAGTCTGAGCAGGCCCCTGGCTCCTCACTGGTTTATTTATGTCATTTATTGGGAGCTCTTAAAGAATTGTTTTTCCCAGTCTGCCAAATGCACTGATGGAAGCACATTGTCAGCCTTCAAAAACCAGAATCACATCGTTGTCTCGCAAATATGTTCCTGCTCTTTAACGGAGATTTAAAATTGTGCTGCACTGAGGAGAGAAAAATGGTATATGTGTGAGTGTGGCTCAAAATCCCCCCATGCTTGGAGGAGGGTCGGCTGGGTTCTAGTATCTTTCAGCAAAATGCAGCAATTTATTTGTGGAAATCCCATTATAGCTAATAGGAGTTAAAAACCATTAAAAAAGATAAGGATGTCTAGCCATTTCAAGATTATCTTGTGAAATGTGCCCTGCTAAAAAAGGAATGAATTTTGCAAAGAACATCACAAATCTAGTCATACCAATTCAACTCACATAAAACAATTAAAACTAAATAAATCTGATACCAGTGCTAAATGCTTTTTTAAATCTATCTTTAAATACATCAGGCTTAGAAATTCTCACTACTACGAAAACATACGCTGCACAAGTAGACATCAAAGGCTATTCTCAGGCAACTCCCTTTAAGCAAGTTAATTGGACAAAATTTTAAATTAACATGAAGGAAGATAGTATTACAATTTATAGAATTGGAAATTTCAAACATAAAGAACTTTTAAGCTGGGGTAAATCGTATCCTTGAACTTGTTCTGCTCAATGTGTTTAGTAGCATCTAGGAGAAAGATGGAAAGAAAGCTTTTCCTATTTACAGGGGAAACAAAACTGAGAGAAGTAAGTGATCCAATAGAGAATAAAATAAAGATGATTCACATTGATTATGACAGCCTTAAGGAAACTGTAATTTCCTTTCTTAAAGTAATTCTATTCCACCTCTAGAAATTGATTCTAGGAAAATCATCCTAAAAATGTTGGAAGAGGAAAGAAAAAAGAAAAAGAAAAATACATATACAAAGGTGTTCAATATTGTCTTATTTATAATATGAGGAAACACACCGGCATGTTAATACCAGACAGATGCTTCAATAAATTATGATATAGTCATTCAATGAAACGTAGCACTACAATAGTTATTCAAAGTTTATAATAACAAAAAGAAGTACTTCTTCTTTCTTAAGATTAAAAAATCAGGATACAAAATACAGGATAAAAAGTTTTTTAAAAATATAGCAGATCAGGAAAAATAGCTCGAAAAACCGTGGTGGCAGTTTATTCTTTATTTCACTGTTGCTGCTCCCCTCAACAGTCACTCTTCCCACCATCTAACGTTTATTAAACGCCTACTTGGGCCAGGACCTGGGGGTGACTATTAGTCTCTTTTACTTCATATTTCTCTGTGATTTATAGTTTGTACATGATGCTGCAATTTCCTCAGGAGGACCCAATTATAATAGCATTCTCTCACTGAGCTTACAGATTTATACAGACTCCCCTCTTTCTTTTAAAATGCAAACTCCCCTGAGGCACCTGGGTGGTATAGCTGGTTAAGCATGGGACTCTTGGTTTGGCTCAGGTGGTGGTCCCAGTGTCCTAACTCAGGATGGTGAGATCAAGCCTCGTGGGTCCAGCTCATACTCAGCAGGGAGTCTGCTTGAAATTCTCTCCCTCTCCCTCTCCCTCTCCCTCTGTCCCTCTGCCCTGTTCAGCACACACACTCATAAAGTGTGTGTGTGTGTGTGTGTGTGTGTGTGTGTGTGCTCATACACACCTGACTGTAGAAGTTGCATGCCTCACAGAGGAGGCCCCTTGACTGCTAAGGTCTGTCTGAACTGGTTCCACTCCTCCTTTGAGTCCCCTTCCCAACAAACAAGAAGATAGTCTCCCTGAACTTATTCGCCAATCACAGGTAGTAGTACCTTCCTTAATAATGACCATGTCAGTTAACACGTATGATCAAGAAAGGTGTTGACCACACAGCTACCATAATGCCCAGCATCCTCTAGGGGCACCTGGGTAGCTCAGCCAGTTAAGTGTCTACCTTTGGCTCAGGTTGTTATCCCAGACTCCTGGGATCAAGCCCCAGATCAAGTCTGCTTCTCCCTCTCCCTCTGCCCCTCCCCACTGCTTGTGTGCTCTCTCCTTCTGCTCAACCTCTCTCTCTCTCATCCCCTCTCTCTCTCTTTCAAACAAACAAATAAATAAATAAATAAATAAATAAATAAATAAATAAAGTATTTTTTTAAAATGCCCAGCACCTTCCAGACCATCTAAGTCAGGGCTCTATGGGTTACAATTATCGGAAACTTCCTCAACCCAGGCCCCAGGGCCTTGGCACATGCTAATCTCCCTTTGCAGAATGCTCTCCTCCCACATGTCTACCTGGCTTGCCCCCTTGTTTACTTCCAAATTTCCCCTTCTTGGGAGGTCTCTACAACCATACTCTTTTAACATTCCTGACCACTCACACTTCAGCACTCCCTGTCCCTTTTCCTGCTTTTATTTTCTCCACTGCCACCAACCTTTTCTTTTACACCATACGTTGCACTTACCTTGTTCACTGTTTCTCACTCTCCCACCTCTGCTATCCAATAACCACTGGGATGCAAAGCTCCAGGAGGCCAGAGATATTTTTGTCTTTATTTTCTGAAGCTGTAACCCCAGCCACAAGAACAGTGTCTGGCACATGATAGGCACTCAATAATATTTGAGGAATAAATAATGAGGAATTGGTGCAATTGCAAGGAAAACTATAAATCAGAGCAATCTTTTGTTCAACATCTGTCATTTACAGAGAATATTTGCATATGCTATTTCATTAGGCCCTCTCCAGAACTCTGTGAGTACATGATATTTATTTTACTCATTTTATTTATTGTACAGGTGGAGAAATTGAGGACCAGTAAGGTGAAATAACTTGTCCAAGGTCATTCAAGTAGTGTATTTTTTTTTAAAGATTTTACTTATTTATTTGACAGACAAAGATCACAAGTAGACAGAGAGGCAGGTGGGGGGGGGAGGGGGGAAGCAGGCTCCCTGCTGAGCAGACAGCCCAATGCGGGGCTCAATCCCAGGACACTGATATCATGACCTGAGCCGAAGGCAGAGGCTTAACCCACTGAGCCACCCAAGTGCCCCTCAAGTAGTGTATTTATTCGTTATGGTCACTGTGACAAAGTACCACCAGGCATAAACAACAGAAATTCATTTTCTCACAATTCTGGAACCTAGAAGTTCAAGAACAAGATGTTGGTGGGGTTGGTTCTTCCTGAGGTCTGTGAGGGAAGGATCTCTTCCAGGCTTTTCCCCTTGGATCCAAGATCCTGTGCCTTCACATTATCTTCCCTCCATGGGTGTCTGTGTGCCAGTCGCCTCATGTTATGAGGACACCACTCATTGGATGAGGGCCCCCTCTGTGGCCTCACTTTACCTTAATTTCCCCTTTAAAGTTCCATCTCCAAATACAGCCACATGTTGAGGGACTAGGGGTCTTCAATCTATGTATGTTCCCTTAACAGGTAGCAAGCAGGTGGCAGTGGTACAATTGGAACACGAGTCTCATGACTACAACCCACACCTTTCCAACATCACTATGCTCCCACCCACCTGGGACCTGCACACATGACAACCATCTCCCTATGTGGACCATGCATAGGCACACCATGTGCAAGCCGGACAGCCTGATGTCCCACTTCCTGGGATGGCATGTGACCCAATTTCTCTCCAGCCTTGAATCTTGTTAATCCAATTCCTCCAGCGCTTCCGATTCCATTGTGTGTCACATGGGGACCATCCTCTGTGCTGTGTCATGTACACAGAGCATCCTTCTTCCAAATGACTCCCAAGGCAGTGCACAGAAGCTGCAGAAATCCACAGCCCAAATGATCCCCGCAGGAGTCCAAGATGCCACTATGCAAGGGCCAGTGAGAACTGGCCAGAGTTACAGCCCGAGATGACCAAAGCTCCACCTGCCACCACAGTGTTCTATCACTGCACCTCCCCAAGGTCATTGTGTTTCCTCTCCCAAATCTATGCTAAGTAAATGCTCTTTTTTGCGCTTCCTCTTTAGGGACATCTCTTCAGCTCTCCCATGGTGTTTATTTCATTCTGAGCATTAGGCAGTCTCCCCATCGATCAGATACTATCATCTAAGGCTCAGACAGGCCCAAGCAATGACCCTTTGCTGTTTCATTGCCACTCAGCTCAGATCCAGTGTCACTATTAGGAAAGCCCAATTACCGGACCACAAAGCAGTCTCTTTCCACCATCTAAATTTATAATCAACTCAGACTGACCAGGCAAATTGATAAGACTGACTTAGTGACTGATCATTAAGAAAGCTTTACAGAAAAATCTATTTGGTGGAAACAGTAAGGCTCAGGGGCACAATAGATATGGTTCTGATGGGAATATTCATACAAAAGAAGAAAGATCCCCCTTTAGTCTTATTAATATTGAGCTCTACCAAGTCTTGGGCACTGGCTGAGACCTGGACTTACCACAATGAGCAAGACATGGTTGAAACCCTCAAGAAGTCTACCACGTCATGGATGTAACAGGAACACCTCATCAACGTTCAAGATGGTCAAACAGGAAGCTCACCATGAGACACAGTGCCAAGATCAACCCCGAGAGAATGACCCACACCCCTCACTCTGTGGAATCAGAGAGCTAACCCTAAAGCAGAAGCAGAGTGGAGAAGGATGCTAGGACAGCCACCAGGAACCAGTGCTCACGATTTCTTGTCCTGCAGTCCCTCCCCTGGCCGCCACCATCAGCTTAGAGCACTTTGCCAGAGTGAGCTGCGATGGGATCTGGTCCTGGGCAGTGGGTCCACAATCCCCTCTTTCTCCAAACACCCACTCACATGCACGCGCACACTCTCAAGCATGTCCTCACATTCACCCACTTGCACACTGATACACGCACACTCTCACACATGCATTCACAAGTGTGGACACACAGGCACTCACACGTGCTTTCACATTCAGTTTCAGACTGAGGTGGACCCAAAGAGAATAGGGATCCTGAAACAAAAGGGGTCCAGTCTATGCAGCCATCTGTCACCAAGACGTTCTCAAGGCAAATCTGGTTTTTGCCAGGACTCTTTCTGTACCAACTTCAGCCTGTTCTCTACACAGAATCAGAAAGACCCTGTGAGATGTGAGCCAAGTTGGGCCTCTTTCCAGTTCCAAGACGTGCAATGGCTCCGCATCTCACTCAGTACCTAATGGCCCATGGGGTCTTCCAGACCTACCTGTTACCTCACTTGCCTTCCTCCCACTCTCCCCACCCACCGGGATTCAGGCCCCTGGGCTCCTTCCTCAACCCTGCAGGTGTGCTTTCCCGGGGAGTGTTGCTTTTCACTCTACTCCACTCCACCTGCTCTTCCCATGGCTGGGGTCTATCCTTCTGCAGATAGCCTGCCCCCTTTGCTCAAATGTCATCTTTCCAGTGCGGCCTTTACCAACCATCCTGCTGAGAACGGTTCCACTGCCTCCTCTCCCGCAGGTCTCATCCCCCAGTCCTGTTTTGCTTTAAATCCGTCGTGCTTATGCCATCTTAATGGAGAGCCCATTTTTTCCACCCCGATTGTTTGTTTTTTTCTCTGTTTGCTCAGGGAGAAGGCAAGCTCCCAGAAGGCAGGGACGACTATTAATTTGAACCACAGTATTTCCACCCTGAACCTAAGAGAAGGCTGGGACAGAGAATGGGCTCCAGAAACAAGGAGCCAGCAGGAGACGTGTGCATTTGTCTCGGGCCCCTCCAGGAGCGAATGTAGTGCAGGACAGTCATCTTTACACTGAGAGGTTTGGACAAGCACCCTGGGAAATACCAGAGCAAATGATGGGAAGGGGCACCGTGTGCAGGGCCCTGGGGGCCCCTATCCTTCCTCTGGGGCAGCTCCCTCTGCATTCATTTTATCTCTGAACTGTTCACATAAGATTGTACACCTAAAACTAATATTACACTGTATGTTAACTAAGTGAAATTTAAATAAAAACTTTAAAAAAAGATTATCTCTAAAGAAAGATTTCTGGTGCTTTATAGAAGTTGTTTTTTTGTGTTTTTTTTTATTTTTTATTTTTTTATAAACATATATTTTTATCCCCAGGGGTACAGGTCTGTGAATCGCCAGGTTTATACACTTCACAGCACTCACCAAAGCACATACCCTCCCCAATGTCCATAACATGGGGGCTTAGGTGGGTAGAAGAAGAATCAACGAAACAAGATGGAATTGGGAGGTACATAGAAGTTTTAAAAACACAGAGGAAAGATCACAGAGAAGAAAGAAATGGACTGGAAACCAGCTCTCCTGCTTTTAACCGTGAGATATTGGCCAAATAACATGCGTTTTCAGAGCTTCAGTTTCTGCATGTGAACATACATAAACAATTCACATAAACATTCACACGAATAATATGAAAAATGAGAATGATACATACCTCCAGGGCTGCTATTAACAATATTTAATATTTAATTAAATTATCTTAATTAATTTAATTAAAATGACAGTATTTAATAAATAATAACAATACTTAACAAATGGTGAGGCCCAGGCAACAGCCAATCAGAGAGCGCCGGTGTCGGCATTGCAGGAGACAGGACGGCTGTGCCTGGCATAAGAAGAGGGTCGCTGTGGCACGGCCTCCAAGTTAATCTCAGGGCCTTCCCAGGAAATCTGAGGGCTCTTTGTGGCCCCTTCGAGACACATAGGAGTGTGGGAGAAGGCCAAGGCTAACTCAGGGTGAGCAATAAAAACCCAGACCTTTTTGCAGCCCCTTTTGGAGCGCAGACCCAGAACGCCCCAGGAATGAAAATCCAAAACAAAAGGTGCGACACACCTTCTTCCTACAAGCCCTTGCCAGCAATCAAATAGCATACCCCGAAGCCACAGACAAGTCATAATACGCCCATATTTTATCTGGGTCATATTATGTGCAGCATAATTAATGTTTAAAAAGCATTTCTGCAATAAAATGTCTCTAGAATAACCAGCATGAATCACAAGGAAGCTGTGGCTGTGTTTAATTTGATTGCAGAAGAGATTTCTAGTTAGTGGAGCATCGCCGCCAATGGCCCCTTACTGGACACAGCTAAACACAGCCAAGTGATTACATTTCCAATCAGAGGCAGAGTCTGGGACCGACAAGTCCCCCGTGAGAGCATTTCCTGGCCGAGAAAGCCCTTTGTTCCCTGTCTTGTTCTGCGAGTGTGCTTTCTCCAATGTCTCCCGATTACTGAGCCATTTACCAGCATCTCCAAGGAGGATCTTGGCGTGACTCTTATGAAAGAATTCTCGGCTGAGACTGTCTGATGGCAGACCTCTGTCAAGTCATTCTCTCAATTTGGTGAGCTGATGAAATGCATCAATTATCTCAAAGCACTAAAGTTTGACAATTTCTTCATGAAATGAATATTTTAGTCCCTGCATAACAATGGAGGCAAAATGAGCTGGGAGGAGTGGAAAATTGACGGGCCAGGGTTTTTGCAAAGAGAACCAATTTGTCCTTGGTACAACAGACTTTATTCATCCATTCCTTCCTGCTTCCTGCCTTCTTTACTCCTTGGCTGCTACTTCCCTAAGAGTCTCAAGTGAGTGGGGGTCAGGAGGAAATGTTTGTTTCACGTATGAACTGGCAGGTGCATTGCTGGTTCTGACAGAAATAGGATGATTTCTGCACCTGGAAGACATGACCTACTGGGTCTAAAAAAATACTCCCCTGTCCTTGGCTTGGCTATGGACAGACTCATTATCTAGTCCAGTCTTCCAGATTTAACAACCTCCTCATTGCTTTCAGCCTGATTCATAATTAACCAAAACATAATAATCTGCTACCAAAAAAATGAGCTATCAGAAGTTGTATATCATCTACTCTTCCATAAAAGTATAAGTTGGATCACGTTAATGTTTATCACTATAATAATGTGTTTTATACTTGCATTTGAACGTGTTTTCGAAACAGGCAATGTTACTTTGTGGCTAAGAACTTGGGTTCATGAGTCTGATTGCCTGGTCTCAACTCTTGACAGCCATTTCTTCTGCACCCGTAAAGCTGATTCTGTCTGGTGGTAGCCATCATACTGAAATTTCTGCACAAAGCACAAAATAGTAAACCCTCCACGACTATTTCTTTAAAGGATGCATTAGCTAATTAAGATTAATTAGGTTAAAGATATAAAAAATGGGACCTGATTATGGCACAGATGTTTACTGTCTCCCCGCCCCCCCAAAGTCCTCAGCAGGCAAGGCCATGTGATTAGTTCTGGCCAATGAGTTGTAGGCAGGAAAAAGCATAGCCTAGTCTAATGTGATCAATTGAAAAGATCTTCCAGAATGACATAGCACACTGGTACCCAAACACAGATCCCTTGAACTTATATATTTAATGCTGAGTAGATAATAATGTATTGCCTTTAATTCCTTATCGGCCTAATATATTTTTTGTCCTTACTCCAACATAACAAACAAAATATCTCAGAAACCCCTTACTAAACCAAAAATCTCTGAAGAAAATGATGAACCATTTGCTATCAATGTGCAAACATTCCAGGCACCTGGGTGGCTCAGTAGGTTGAGCATCAGACTCTTGGTAACAGCTCAGGTCATGATCTCAGGGTCATGAGATGGAGACCCTTCTGGGGCTCCATGCTCTGTACAGAGTCTGCTTATCCTCCCTCCTCTTCTACTCTACCCCCCTGTCTGATCTCTCTCTCTCTCAAATAAATAAAGAAATAAAATCACGGGTGTCACGGCCAGTGCGACAAATCGACCAGGGTAACCATGGGGGCTAAGAGGATGATGAAAAAAAGTTAAGAGACAAAGAGATGGGGGCAGGAGGGACACTGAAGATGATATCCAACAGTGCCAAATTTATTCCACATCTTACAAGCATTTATAAGGCAAGCCAGAATAGGAGGGGCATTACATCAGTACCTAGTCAGATGATCGCAAGTTCCTATAACAAGTTTACATGAACTACAAGCAAACCTTGTGACGTCAGGTAGTTTCAGCTAAAGTCATTAGCAAGACAACCAACCAGGGAGTGGATCATGGGAGGTACAGAACAACAAGGATTAACTAAGAACTCAGGACTCTGGCCACATTGTTCCCTACTGCAGGGAGAGTGTGTGGGAAGTCAGGTAGGTGAGCAAACGACACATAGCACAGACCCTTTCTCAGTGCACTCAGCTTCCCGTCCTTAACCTTGTCAAGGTGTCTGGACTTTGAAGGAGACACAAGTCAGGGCCTGGTTTGGTCCTCGACTCCAACCGTGCCGTGGCCTCTAACACATGGGGCACCTGGGTGGCTCAGTTGGTTAAGCATCTGCCTTCAACTCAGGTCATGATCTCAGGGTCTGGTGACAGAACCCTGCATGGGCTCCCTGCTCAGCAGGAAGTCTGCTTCTCCCTTTCCCCCTGGCCCTCCCCTCACACCCCACCCCCGGCTTGTGTGTGCTCTGTCTCTCTATCAAATAAATAAATAAATAATCTTAAAATAAATATATAAAATATTTTTTTTAAAAATTTGCAAACACTCTCTCTGTGTATTAGTGGATGCCCGAGACCCTACAGCCTCTCTATTTACCACAGAAAGACCTGTGTGGTAGGAGGAGGATCCCTCTTTCTGAATGAGGCTACCTCTTCCTACGTTCCAATTTGACAGGTTTGGCTCTCTTCCCTATAAGTAGGTGAATAGTCAGAGTTGATTTGCTAAGTAGTTTCCTCAGATGTGATTACAGTACAATTATATTGATAATCAGCTCAGTGTGTGGTCAAATTGTTTTCTAACAACAACAGCACAAAGTACTCTAGTACATGGAAATAGGGGTCTTTAGGGAGAAGTTAATTTATAGGCTAATGTCTCCTTATACCAAATATGATTTCACAGAAATGTTCTTTCTGTGAAGTTAGGCTATTGAAAGGGAGATAGACCGGCTGGGCAGGGATAGAGACTCAGTCTTGGAGTTGGGGTAAGGTGGAAACTGGTCCCCTAGTGTATTTCATCACCCAGGAGTACAAATCATGCTTCTCTGCAAACCGCCTTCCTTTCTCCTCCAGCTCTGCAGGGCTAGTCCTAATGCTTTAGAAAAAGAACATCAGCAATTAATGAGAGTCTATCCTTCAAGGATACTTTTATACATTCTCATTTAAGCCATCAGCTCTTTGAAATAGGTGTTTTCTCAGTTCGGCACGTACCATCTGGGTGGCCTTGGGCGAGTCACTGAGGTGCACTGAAGCACGGTTTTATCATCTATCAAATGGAGGAACGACCTACTGACCCTGAAAGGCTGAAAAAGAGTCCAGCATTGGAGGATTTCCTGGGAAACAGATTCTGAAATGAAGAAATGCTTGCAGGAAGCTTATTAGGAAGCACTGTCAGGACCAACCCCTGCAAGGGGTTGGAAGAGGCTAGATTAGACAGAGGGTTTGAGCCGACAGCTCCAGAATGACCTTAGTAAATCACATGGGAGCTTTAGGACTGATAGGTCCTCAGAGTTGGCCTAGATTGAGGCAAGGTAGGCAGGCCTTTGTATATCCCCTCACTCCCACCCCATCCATACACATACAACACAATCTACAACTCGTGAACATTGGCTGGTCATAGAGAAGGAACACAATCTTGGACAAACCAATTCCCTATAGCAGGGCAATGCCCAGGGAGGAAATCTGCTGTGTGCCATTGGCAGACGACAAACACATCGATAGCCACCAGAAAATGAACACAAAATCCTTGACGGGGAAATAGATGGTAGACGACAGCATTCACTGCGCTGGGTAATAAAACAGACGAGGTTTGCCCTCACAGAGGTTATAATCGAGTGGTAGGAGACAGAGAGAAGAGTAAAGAAAGAATCAATTATCTGCAGTGCAACTGTGTCACTAGAGATGCACACTCGTGTTCATTTCACGAGCAGGAACATATTCCTGACATAAGACTGGTGACTACACTGGCACCATCTTGAAGATTTATACCATAGCTCATTTGGATTTGTGGCCTGTACATGGCAACTGGTCCTCAAATCCTCTACATGATGGCCTGCCACCCTCCATGATTTCTTCTAGTGGCTGGTCTCCAGCTATTGTTGGGCAACCCCCTGCCACAAGTTTTTACCATGATATCATAATGTCAAAGGCCTTCCAGCCTTCCCACATCTGCTGGATCTCTGCTGTCTGTCTGCCTTACCATAGATTCCAGCTGTTGTCAAAAGTGTATCCTAGCCTTCGCAGTGATACTCTTCCTTGGGTTACCTGGGCCAGGTGCAGCATGATGACTGCTGTCCTTGTCCTCCCTCATGGAGTCAGAGCCGTTCTCCAGAACACAAAGGATGTACACGGAAGAGAGAAAGTCTCCTGTAGAGGAAACAGCATACATGGCCAAACACACTCACTTGGGGATTAAGCTGTAGGTGTGCACTGGAGAACATTCCAAAAGTTTACCTCAACATTCACTGGTCAGGAGAATACAGAAGTGTCTGCTGGGCCCCTAGCTCTCACGGACTGAAGCAAAGACATCAAGACGCAAGACATGGTGAAGAGACACACATACGCACAAACAATGTAATGGATTTTCATACTGAAATATTTTTTTTTTAGATTTTATTTATTTATCAGAGAGAGAGGGGGGAGAGAGCGAGCACAGACAGACAGAATGGCAGGCAGAGGGAGAAGCAGGCTCCCCGCCAAGCAAGGAGCCCGATGTGGGACTCGATCCCAGGACGCTGGGATCATGTCCTGAGCCGAAGGCAGCTGCTTAACCAACTGAGCCACCCAGGCGTCCCCATACTGAAATATTTTATAATTTAGGGGCACCTGGGTGGCTCAGTCGGTGAAGCATCTGCCTTCAGCTCAGGTCATGATCCCAGGGTCCTGGGATCGAGCCCCCCATTGGTCTCCCTGCTCAGCTACTTCTCCCCCTCCCTCTGCCAGCCACTCCCCTTGCTTGTGCTTTCTCTCTCTCACTCTGTCAAATAAATAAATAAAATCCTTAAAAAAAGAAATATTTTATAAGGTATATATGGCTTTGAAATATATTTCAGAGACAACATTTAACACTACTGCACAGGGTGGCATTAAACAGAAAGCGTTTGCACAGGATGTACAAGAATTCATAAAACAATGACTGACTTCAATGTGGGGAACAGGCAAGATTTGCTGATGGAGCTGAAATCTGAAAGGTGAGGGGGATTTCACGGTGTTCAGGGTTGATACAGGGAGTATATTTCAGGCAGAAGTAGCAGCATATGCCCAGCCAGAGAGATGAGACAGAGCATTTGGTACATTTGAGGAAAGGAGCTCATGTGGCTGAAGCACACAGGGTGAGAAGGTGATGTGAGGATAGAATGAGGAGAAACAGAAATCGTGGACAGTGTTAAGCAAGGGGTGGGAAAATAAAAGGCTGTGATTTTGTGAAAAAGAGTATTGAAAGGTATGAGGCTCCTCCATTAAAGCCTCAGGACCTCAGAGCGCTGCTGTTATCAGAGTTGAGAATATCAACCCTATAACCTGTTAATGTCAGAATAGCAATTCCCTAGAATTGATAGCCTCTCATAGTTATACCTCTTTATGATTTCATATATGTCACCATTTCATACATATCATGTAGATGCATTCAGGTGTCTTATACACATCATCACAAAAGTCCTATTAGGAGGACAGAGCAAACTATGGGTAAAGAATTTTACATTTTACAGACAAAACTACATGAACTGATTGATGTTCTATAGCTAATAAACAGAACCAGAACACAAACCCAGGTGTCCTTATTTTCACTCTGGGCTCTTTTGAGGCATTTTTCCAATGGGAACAGCCTATCCTCAGACACAAAGGTGGGTTTTTTTTTTTTCTCATCCTTTTTACTGTCATTGAAAAGTAGTTTTCTGAAGCCAAGTGAGCTGATGTATACACAGAGATGAAAAGTAACGTTCATGTGGACCAAGAATCTCCTGACTAGCAGTAGAAAACAAGCTAACTTGTGAACAACTAACAAGGTCCAGTCATTCGTTCAACAAAAATGTATTAAGTGCTTATGATGAAGTAGGTGTTTTATGCTATTCACATGGATACAGAAAGAAGCAACCAAACACCTCCAAGCCCTCAAAGTGCTCCCAGCCTGCCTACCACATGCAGTTTGACTGCTTCCACGTTTAAGAGATATGATGAAGGCTTTCTCCAACTGACTGATTTTACTTAGCATCATACCCTCCGGTTCCATCCACATTGATATAAATGGTAATTATTCATCCTTTCTGATGACAAGGTAATATTCCACTGTGTATATCTTATGGTTTCACTCATATATGGACTATAAGAAACAGTGCAGAGGACCATAGGGAAAGGGAGGGGAAACTAGATGGGAAGAAATCAGAGAAGGAGAAAAACCATGAGAGATTTTTTTTTAAGATTTTATTTATTTATTTGACAGAGAGAAACCACAAGTAGACGGAGAGGCAGGCAGAGAGAGAGAGGGAAGCAGGCTCCCTGCTGAGCAGAGAGCCTGATGCGGGACTCGATCCCAAGACCCTGAGATCATGACCTGAGCCGAAGGCAGCGGCTTAACCCACTGAGCCACCCAGGCGCCCCACCATGAGAGATTCTTAACTCTGGGAAACAAAGTAAGGGTTGCTGAACAGGAGATGGGTGGGGGATGGGTGAACTGGGTAATGGTATTAAGGAGGGCACATGATGTGATGAGCTCTGGGTGTTATATGCAACTGATGAGCTGTTGAACACTAGATCTGAAACTAGTGTCATACTATGTGTTGGCTAATTAAATTTAAATTTAAAAAGAGAGAGAGAGATGACGATGGAATCTTGACCCAAGCTCTTTGCTACCCTGGAGCAATATTATTCATCCATTTCCCTACCATAGCCTCATGGTGAGATAAGTTATATGTCCCTCCACTTGACCTTAGACTTGATCATGTGACTTCTTTGGCCAATGGGATGTCAATAGAAATAATATCAGACATCATAACAGACATAATACCATAATTCCATTTAAAACATATGGCTCAGCTGGGCTTGCTTTCTTGTGCTCCTGCATTACACAAAAGACAACTCTGCCTTGGTAGTTATAGTCCAAGGAGGATGACAAACATGTGGAATAAACTTAACCCAGCACACAGCCTGGAGCCTAGCCCAGCCTAAAGCCCCTAAGCATCCACTAATCCACAGATGCGGAGCAAAAACTAAATGTCTACTGATGTGTATGCCACTGAGATATTGTGGTTATTAGTTATGTAGCATTATTGTGATGAAAGCTAACCAAAACAGGAGTTATAAATGCACAGTATCATCCTTTGAAACATGTAAGAACTGATCACATGAGCCTGAATGCTGCTACACAAAATTAAAATCAGACGATATCAGCTCCTTGCTTAAAACACTTCAGTTTCCTTCTAAATTAGAAACAAAGCAAAGATGTCCACTCTTACAATCCCATTCAGTATTATATTGGAAGTCCTAGACATTCCAATATGGAAAAATAATAAATAAAAGGCATACAACTTGTAAAGAAGGAAAACTATAATTATTTATGGACATCATGACTAAGTAGAAAATCACAAAGAATCTACCAAAAAAGCCACTAGAATATATTTGTGAGTATAACAAGGTCACAGGAAATAAGATCAATGTGAAAAACTCAATTGTATTTTTTATGCACTAGCAATTAACACTTGGAAATTGAATTTTTTTAATGCACCATTTATGATAACATCCAAAAACATGAAATACTTAGGGATAAAGCTAACATAGTTAGTATTAGATTTGTATGCTAAATATTACAAAACACTAATGAGAAAAATAAAAAGTAATAATAATAAATGGAAAAATGTATTGTTTAGTACAGAAAATTTTTTAAATTCTTCCTAAATTAATCTAAAGATTCAGTGCAATCTTAATCAAAATCCCACCAGGTTTTTGCTAAAAACTGGAAAATGGTTCTTAAAGTTATATGAAATGAAAAAAACAAAAAAAAAAACCTAGAAAAGCCAAAATAATTTGGAAAAAAGACAAAGTTTGATGACTCATCTATCTGATTTTCAGAATTACTATAAAATTGGAGTAGGTAAAACATTAGAGCAGGGGTCAAGAAACATTTTATATAAAAATATTATAGGCTTTGGAGGCCATACAGGCTCTGTCACACCTGCTATAGAGCAAAAGCAGCCACAGAAAATACTTTAAAAAAATGAGTATGACTGTGTTCTAATAAAATTTTATTTACAAAAATAGGATAGACAGTGGTGGGGGAGAAAGGCAACATGGCAGAAGAATAGCGGACTAAAATGACATAGGTTGCAGGAGTTCATCTAGATAGTCATCAAACCACTTTGAACACCTGCAAACTCAACAGGAGATCGAAGAGAAGAAGAGTAGGAATTCTAGGAACAGAAAATTGACCACTTTGTGAAAGGTAGGACGTGCAAAGAAGTGAATCCAAAGCAAGAGGAAGATAGACCATGGGGGGAGGGGCTGGCTCCTTGCAAGCAGTGGAGCAGCACAGCACAAAATTGGAACTTTTAGAAGTCTGCTCCACTGAGGGACATCATTCCAGAGGCTAAGCAGGGTGGAGCCCTCACAGAGACAGTGTGGTCTCAGGACCCGCAGGGTAACAGAAGGACCGGGGGTGCCTGAGTGTGGCAGAGCTCCCAGGTTTCAGAGCAGAGAAGCTGGCTACAGAGACAGAGCTGAAGAGTGGGCTCTTAGCTTGGTGTGGCCTTAAACTGTGATCCGCGGCAGAGTTGGACCACTGCTCTTTGAGCAGGGACCCCACAAGTGGCAGATCCAGGGAGATTCACCTTCCTCCTCTGGAGGCAGGAATGTGCTGGGTTTGGAGACTCCAGATGGGATTCAATGGGATTCAATCCCAGGACCCTGGGATCATGACCTGAGATGAAGGCGGCAGCTTAACCAACTCACCCAGGCATCCTCTTTTAACATTTTTTAATGCCAGAGACAGAAATGCTTGGTCACAGGCCAGGTGAGCCCAGAGCACAACCAGAGACCAGGGAGACAGGAGTGACTGACCCGTTTTCTCTGAAGCACACCACTCAGGAGTGGGCCCTCAAGCTCTCAGCTCCTCTGGGCTGGAGACTGGGAGGCCGCCATCTTCATTCCTGTCCCCAGAGCTCTATGGAAAGCATTCAGGGAACAAAAACTCCCAAGAGTGAGCTCGAACAGATTTCTTAACCTGGTCCCTGGCAAGAGCAGTGTAATTCCACCTTGGGCAAAGATATTTGAGAATCATGGCAACAGGCCCCTCCCCCAGCAAGAACATCCAGCCAAGACTAAGCTCACCAAACAAAGAGAATGGTGGAAATCCAGAGCTAGGGGAAAGCAATGCATGGAATTCATGGTTTTCTCTCCATGATCATTTAGTCTTGCAAAGATAAATTAAATTATTTTAATATTATTTTTTCTTATTCTAATTTTTTTAACTTTTCCTCTTTCCTCTTTCAGTTTTTTTTAAAGATTTTATTCATCTATTTATTTATTTGTCAGAGAGAAAGAGATAGAGCACACACAAGCAGGCAGAGTGGTAGGCAGAGGCAGCAAGAGAGGCAGGCTCCCTCCTGAGCAAGAAGTCCTATGTGGGATTCAATCCCAGGACCCTGGGATCATGACCTGAGATGAAGGCGGCAGCTTAACCAACTCACCCAGGCATCCTCTTTTAACATTTTTTAACTAGCTTATCTTAACAATACCTTTCTTTAAAAAACCTTTTTAAACCTTCATTATTATAGTCATATTTTATCCTTCATTGTATTTAACCTCACTTTTTATATACAGCTTTTTATTTTCTAAAAAATTTTATTTTCTAAAAAATTTTGGGATACAATTTCTTCTAATATGTCAAAATATACCCTAAATCTAGTACAGGGCTTTGTTCTAATCCCCAGTATGAGCACATTCTTTCCTCCTTTTTTTTTTCTTTCTTTCTTTTTCAACCAATTTCTTTTTTTTAGAATTTTTTAAAATTTTCATCTTTTATGGTCATATTCCATCCCTTCATCATGTTTACCCTTATTTTTGTGTTTATATATATATATATATATATATATATATGTATATATATATATATACACATATATATATAAGTTTTTCTTTCTTTAAAATTTTGAGAGGTAGTTTCTTCTAAGAGACAAAAATACACCCAAAATCAAGTGGGTGGCTCTGTTCTATTCACCAGTTCTCTGTTCTCTGTTCTATTCACCAGTCTAATATATATTATAATATTTAATATATATGGTGAATAGATATATATATAGATATTAATATCTATAGATATTTTTAATATCTATAGATATTTTTTAAAATATCTATAGATATTAATATATATCTATATATTATAGATATAGATATAGATCTATATATCTATATATCTATACAGATATTAATAGATATCTATAATATATCTATAGATATTAATATCTATATATATATATCTATTCACCATATATATTAAATATTATAATATATATTAGACTGGTGAATACACACACACACAATTTTTTTTAAATCTCTTTTACCCCCTTTCTTTGCCCCCCAGTTTGGAGTTTCTTCTGATTTGGTTAGCAAACATTTTTCTGGGGTCTTTGCCACCCTTTTAGTATTTTATTCTCTCATTCATATATTCTTATCTGGATAAAATGACAAGGTGGAAAAACTCACCATAAATTAAAAAAAGAACAAGAGGCAGTACTGACAGCTAGGGACCTAATCAATACAGATCTTGATAATATTTCAGATCTAGAGTTCAGAATGACAATTCTCAAGGTGCTAGCTGGGCTCGAGAAAGGCATGGAAGATATTAGAGAAACCCTGTCTGGAGAAATAAAATCCATTTCTGGAGAAATAAAATAACCAAAATCTAACCAAGCTGAAAACAAAAAAGGTATTAATGAGGTCCAATCAAGAATGGAGGCTCTTACTGCTAGGATAAATGAGACAGAAGTGAGATTTAGAGATATAGAAGAACAAAGGATGGAATAAAGAAGCTGAGCAAAGAGAAACAGACACCTACAGGACCACAAGGGGCAAATTCAAGAGATAAGTGATACCATAAGACAAAACAATATTAGAATAATTGGGTATCCAGAGGAAGAAGAAAGAGAGGGGCAGAAGGTATATTGGAGGAAATTATAAAAGAGAATTTCCCTAATATGGCAAAGGGAACAAGCATCAAAATCCAGGAGGCACTGAGAAGCCCCCTCAAAATCAATAAAAATAGGTCCACACCCTGTAATCTAATAGTAAAACAAGTCTTAGTGGTAAAGACAAAATCTTGAAAGCAGCTAGGGACAAGAAGTCAGTAACATACAATTGTAGAAATATTAGGTTGGCAGCAGACTTAACCACAGAGACCCAGTAGGCAAAAAAGAACTGGCATGATATATTCAGAGCACTAAATGAGAAAAATATGCAGCCAAGAAGACTATATCCAGCTAGGCTATCATTGAAAATAGAAGGATAAATAAAAAACTTCCAAGACAAACAAAAACTAAAAGAATTTACAAACATAAAACCTGCCCTACAGGAAATGTTGAAAGGGGTCCTCTAAGCAAAGACAGAGCCTAAGAGTAGTAGACCAGAAAGGAACAAAGGCAACAGACACTAACAGTCACCTTACAGGCAATACAATGGCACTAAATTCATATCTTTCAATAGTTATCCTGAATGTAAATGGGCTAAATGCCCCCAATCAAAAGACACAGGGTATCAGAATGGATTAAAAAAAAACAAAAACAAAAACAAGACCTATTGATATGATGTCTAAAAGAAACTCATTTTAGAACCAAAAGACACCTCCAGATTTAAAGTGAGGGGGTGGAAAACCACTTACCATGCTAATGGACATCAAAAGAAAGCTATCAGATAAATTAGATTTTAAGCCAAAGACTATAATAAGAGATGAGGAAGGACACTATATCATACTCAAAGGGTCTGTCCAACAATAAGATCTAAAAATTTTAAGTATCTATGCCCCTAACGTGGGAGGAGACAACTATATAAAAAAATCAATAACAAAAATCAAAGAAATACATCGACAATAATACAATAATAGTAAGGGACTTTAACACCACCCTCAGGGAAATGGACACATCATCCAAGCAAAAGATCAACAAGGAAATAAAGGCCTTAAATGACACACTGGACCAGATGGACATCACAGATATATTTAGAACATTCCATCCCAAAGCAACAGAATAAATATTCTTTAGTGCACATGGAGAATTCTCCAGAAAAGATCACGTCCTAGGTCACGAATCAGGTCTCAACTGGTAACAAGAGTGGGATCATTCCCTGCCTATTTTCAGACCACAATTCTCTGAAGCTAGAACTCTATCACAAGAGGAAATTTGGAAAGGACTCAAATACATGGAGGCTAAAGAGCATTCTACTAAAGAATGAATGGGTCAACCAGGAAATTAAAGAAGAATGGAAAAAATCATGGAAACAATTGATAATGAAAACACAACTGTTCAAAATATGTGGGACACAGCAAAGGCAGTCCTGAAAGGAAAGTGTGTAGCCATACAAGCCTTTCTCAAGAATCAAGAAAGGTCTCAAGTACACAACCTAACCCTACACCTAAAAGTGCTGGAGAAAGAACAGCAAAGAAAGCCTAAACTCAGCAGGAGAAGAGACATCAAAAAGATCAGAGCAGAAGCCAATGAGATAGAAACCAAAAGAACAGTAGAACAAATCAATGAAACTAGGAGCTAGTTCTTTGAAAGAATTAATAAGATTAATAAAATCCTGGCCAGACTTATCAAAAAGAAAAGAGAAAAGACCCAAATAAATAAAATCATGAATGAAAGAGGAGAGATCACAACCAACACCAAAGAAATACAATTATAAGAACATATTATGAGCAACTCTATGCCAGCAAATTTGACAATCTGGAAGAAATGGCTGCATTCCTAGAGATATATAACCTACCAAAACTGAACCACGAAGAAATAGAAAACCTGAACAAACCCATAACCAGTAAGGAGATTGAAACAGTCATCCAAAATCTCCCAAAAAACAAGAGCCCAGGACCAGTCGGCTTCCCAGGGGATTTTTACCAAACATTTAAAGAAGAATTAATACCTATCCTCCTTAAACTGTTCCAAAAAATAGAAATGGAAGGAAAACTTCCAAATTCATTTTATGAGGCCAGCATTACCTTGATCCCAAAACCAGGCAAAGATTCCATCGAAAAAGAGAATTACAGACCAATATCCTTGATAAATACAGATGCAAAAACTCTCACCAAATTCTAGCCAATAGGATCCAACAGTACATAAAAGGATTATTCACCACAACTGAGTGGGATTTATTCCTGGGCTGCAAGTTTGATTGAACATCCACAAATTAATTAATGTGATACAATCCATTAATAAAAGAAAGAACAAGAGCCATATGATACTCAATAGATGCTGAGAAAGCTTTTGACAAAGCACAGCATTCTTTCTTGATCAAAATTCTTCAAAGTGTTGAGATAGAGGGCATATACTTCAATATCATCAAAGCCATCTATGAAAAACCCACAGCAAATATCATTCTCAATGGGGAAAAACTGAGAGATTTTCTCCTATGGTCAGGAACACAGCAGGGATGTCCACTATCACCAGTGCTATTCAACATAGTACTAGAAGTCCTAGCCTCAGCAATCAGACAACAAAAAGAAATTAAAGGCATCCAAATCCACAAAGAAGAAGTCAAACTCTCACTCCTTGCAGATGATATGATACTTTATGTGGAAAACCCAAAAGACTCCATTCCAAAACTCCTAGAATTCGTACAGGAATTCAGTAAAGTGTCAGGATACAAAATCAATGCTCAGAAATAATTTGCATTTCTATACACCCAACAACAAGACAGAAGAAAGAGAAAGGAGTCAATCTCATTAAAATTGCACCCCAAACCATAAGATACCTAGGAATAAACCTAACCAAAGAGGCAAAGAATCTGTACTCAGAAAACTATAAAGTACTCATGAAAGAAATTGAGGAAGACACAAAGAAATGGAAAAACATGGACTGGAAGAACAAAAATTGTGAAAATGTCTATGTTACCTAAGGTAATCTACACACTTAATGCAATCCCTATCAATATACCATCAACTTTTTTCAAAGAAATGGGACAAATAATTCAAAAATTTATATGGAACCAGAAAAGATCCCAAATAGCCAACAAATGTTCAAAAAGAAAGCCAAATTTGGTGGCATCACTTCAAGCTCTATTACAAAGCTGTAATCATTAAGACAGTATGGTACCAGCACAAAAACAGACACATAGATCAATGGAACAGAATAGAGAGCCCAGAAATAGACCCTCAACTCTATGGTTAACTAATCTTTGACAAAGCAGGAAAGAATGTCCAATGGAAAAAAGATAGTATCTTCAACAAATGGTGTTGGGAAAATTGGACAGCCACACGCAGAAGAATGAAACTGGAGCATTTCCTTATACCACACACAAAAATAGACTCAAATGGATGAAAGCTTTAAATTTGAGAAAGAAATCCATCAAAATCCTTGAGGAGAACACAAATAGCAACCACTTCAACCTCAGCTGCAGCAACTTCTTCCTAGAAACATCGCCAAAGGCAAAGGAAGAAGCAAGGGCAAAAATGAACTATTGGGACTTCATCGAGATTAAAAGATTCTGCACAGCAAAGGAAACTGTTAATAAAACCAAAAGACAACTGACAGAATGAGAGAAGATATTTACAAATGGCCTATCAGATAAAGGGCTAGTATTCAAATTCTATAAAGAACTTCTCAAACTCGACACCCAAAGAACAAATAATCCAATCCAAAAGTAGGTAGCTACAAACAGGCATTTCTGCAAAGAAGACATCCAGATGGCCAACAGACACATGAAAAAGTGCTCAACATCACTCGGCGTCAGGGAAATACAAATCAAAACCACAATGAGATGCCACCTCACACCAGTCAGAATGGCTAAAATTAACAAGTCAGGAAACAACAAATGTTGGAGAGGATGCAGAGAAAGGGAAACCCCCCTACACTGTGGGTGGGAATGCAAGCTGGTGCAGCCACTCTGGAAAACAGCATGGAGGGTCCTCAAAAAGTTGAAAATAGAGCTACCCTATGACCCAGCAATAGCACTACTGGGTATGTACCCTAAGGATACAAATATAGGGATCCAAGGGGCATGTGCTCCCCAATGTTTATAGCAGCAATGTCCACAATAGCCAAACTATGGAAAGAACCTAGATGTCCATCAACAGATGAATGGATAAAGAAGATGTGGCATATATACATACATACATATATATATATATATATATATATATATATATATATATATATATTACAGCCATCAAAAGAAATGAAATCTTGCCATTTGAAGCAATGTGGATGGAACTAGAGGGTATAATGCTGAGCGAAGTAAGTCAATCAGAGAAAGACAGTTATCATATCATCTCCCTGATATGAAGAATTTGAGAGGCAGAATGGGGGATTTAGGGGGTAGGGAAGGAAAAAGTGAAACAAGATGGGATCGGGAGGGAAACAAACCATAAGAGACTCTTAATCTCACAAAACAAACTGAGGGTTGCCTGGAGGTGGGGAGTATGGAGAGGGTGGTGGGGTTATGGACATTGGGGAGGGTATGTGCTATGGTGAGTGCTGTGAAGTTTGTAAACCTGATGATGCACAGACCTGTACCCCTAAGGCAAATAATACATTATATGTTAATAAAAATAATTAATTAAAAAATAGGTAGACAGATGAATTTGGCAATAGGCCATAGTTTGCAAACCCCTATATTATGGTATTGTTGAAAATATGGACATATGGATTAATGAAATAGAATTCCCAAAATAGACCCAAATATATGTAGTCAATTTTTTAAAAAAATAAAAGTACATTGTTAAGAATCATGACCCACACCACACTTCAAGGCTAGATCATAAATGTAAATGTAAATGGATCTCTGCCTTAATTTAGAACCTAAAACCACAAAACTTCTAAAAGAAAAATCTGTACAATCTTGGGTTAGGCAAAGATTTCTTAGATAAAACACAAAAACCATGAACTATAAAAGAAGAAAATGAAAAAATGGACTTTATAAAATTTGAAACTTATGCTTTTTGAAAGACAGTATTAATAAAATGAAAAGAAAAGTCATAGACTAGAAGAAAGTATTTGCAAAACATACCACTAAGGACTTATAGCTAGAATACTTAAAGAACTCTCAAAATTCAGTAAGAATAAAACAATACAATCTTTTTGAAATGGTCAAAATGTATCAACAAACACTTCATCAAAGAAGAACTATAAAAGCATGATAAATAAACACATGAAAAGATGCTCAATGTCATTAGCAACTGGGCAAATGCAAACTCAAACCAAAATAAATAGCTAAAAAAATTTTCTTAACTGATCATACCATGTGCTGGTAAAGATAGAGACTAACATCTCTCACTCATTACTTATGGGAATACAAAGCTGATCTGGAAGACAGCTCGGCAGTTTGTTAAAAATTAAACAGGTATGTCCTACATGACAGAACAATTCTACTACTGGTGTTTATGCATGAGAAATAGAAACAGGTCTACGCAAATAACTGCACAAGAATGTTTACTCAGATTTATTCACAATCTCTAAAAACTGGAAAGAGCTTAAATGTCCATCAACTGTTGAATGGATAAACAAACTGATAACACATTCAATTTAGTATTATTCATTAATAAAAAGAAATAAACCACTGACACATGAAATAACATGGATTGACGGCAAAAGCATCAAGCTGAGTGAACGAGCTCAGACACAGAAGACGACACGCTGTATGATTCCATTCATGTGACGCTCAGGAAAGGGCAGAGTCTGTGGAGAAAAACTGATGGGGGACTGTCATGGGCTGGGAGAGAAGGCCCTGAGTTTTTAGTCAAGAGCATGAGAGCATTTCTGGGGCTGATGGAAATACTCTAGATCTTGATTGTGACAGGTTGGTGGTTACATAACTATTACCTATTATCTAACTATTGCTAAAACCCATAGAACCTAAAAATGTGAATGTGTCCTGTATGGAAATTGTACCATAATTATGCCAAAGAATTTCTTGAATGGTTCTCCTGTTCTCTCAAGATTAAGATAAAAATCCCTATCTCTAACAGGGCCTCACTGTGCTATCGGTACTATCTTCTATAAATCGATCAACCACCCAAAATTCTTGTTAAAATGAAGACTTCCACCCCAGATGGCCTGAATCAGAATCTCCAGAGGTTCTGCATTTTGAAGCAGCTTCTCCAGGCAATTCCAAAGTTCATTAAAAGTTGAGAATTCCTAAGGAAGAATTTCTTTTTTTTTCCAAAGATTTTATTTATTTATTTGACAGAGAAAGATCACAAGTAAGCAGAAAGGCAGGCAGAGAAAGAGAGAGAGAGAGAGAGGAGGAAACAGACTCCCCGCTGAGCAGAGAGTCCAAGGTGGGGCTTGATCCCAGGACCCTGAGACCATGACCTGAGCCGAAGGCAGAGGCTTAACCCACTGAGTCACCCAGGTGCCGCAGGAATTTCTATGTGATGACCAACCTGTCTTCTCAGCTGTGGACCTTCGCCACATCCCACTGTCTTCCCTCCAGCCACACTGGCTAACTTCCACCCTCTTAGGGCTATCCCCTAGCCTCCTGGAGCCCAGCACAAAGGTCACCTGCTAGGGACAACTTCAGGACAAGCCCCAAATGGGCCAGACACACCTGAATTCACCCTCACGGGGCCCTGCATGTCTCTTCACCTGCACTCCTTGTAAACACCACACTGGTACGACGTGGTGCACTGCTCGTCTCCCTAGGGGATGTGCACTCTGTCAGGAAAGGGCCTTGCTCTACGTTGCTCCCTAGCAATGTGCCCAACCTACAGTATTAACGCCACGGCAACAACTGAAGCAGTGCCCACTAGGCACCAAGAATGATTCCGTTAACATTGGAAATATTAATTCACAGAATCCTCAGAAAAAAACCAAAACTATAAAATGGATCCTTTTAATTTTTTTTTAATGAATGCTTTTATTAACTCCATTTTACAAAAATGAGGAAACTGAGTTTCGGGGAGGTTGAATAACTTGTCAGCAGCCTCATGGCTGCTGAATGAGAAGCCAGGAGGCAAACCCAGGAAGGACGGCCCCCAAGGAACAACGCTGGGAATTCAGTGTCTCTGTCCTGGATGAGGGAGGCTGAATGAATCAAAATATCAAGCTGACAAACTAAAGCCCTCTTAGTAATAAACTGACACCAAAAGTAGCTCTGCTGTCCCCTAGTCCCAGTCATTACCAACCCCTTTTCAAACAATCCAAGTTCCACCTGCACCAGGGTTTCTCAGACATAAACTTGGAGGTTCTGTGCCTCGGAAACTTGGTGTCCTCAGGATGGAGAAGAGAACCTCACAGAGCAGGACCTGACGGCAGACGGCAAACTCTCCGACAACCCACAACTCCCGCCGCCCAGCCACGTGTTTGCTTGGCAAGACTAATCAAGTCCATTTATCAGACATTTGAAAGAGCAGAGATTCTTTCTCTAGACAGATAAGCAAGGTAAAAACAAACTCGTCTGTGCTTCCTTTCTTGATATTTGGATTTCTCTAACTGAATCAGTCAGCACGGGCTCGTAAGGAGGCTCTGGGGCATCAGAAGAGAGAACAACATTGCCGCTATGGTGGTCGGGATCCAGAGGGACCACAGACCCACAGAGATGGGGAAAATGAGCTCAGGCCAAAGGCGTCTGGCACCAGGCAAAGAAGTGAAGTTTCCGCAGATATAAAGGTCTTATCTGACCTCAGTGGGTGGTCTTCTAAAGAGTTGTGCCTTTTCTCCTCTTCATGTCACCCCAGAGCCCCGAGGGCCCAATGCCTTAAAAGGCTGAAGCCGGGCCGAAGCTCTGTTGGATCCCGCCGGGACCACAGAACTACAAAATAGCTCTTCTCCATCTTTCTAGTGGGCCACAGTCATGGGATTGGGGTGGTAATGAAGATTCGGATTTCTAATTCAGTAGGCCTGGGCTAAGACCTGAGATTATGCATTACTAAAAAGCTTACAGCGGCTGGAGACCCTGCCAGTCCAGACCACAGTTTGACCACGAGGTTGCAAAGCTCCGCTGACTATAAGAGAGGAGAGTCAATTCCAGGATACTTAAAGGGGTTAAAAAAATTCACTTCTCTAGAGAACTAAAGATACAAAATCAAAACCAAAAACATAGTATACCCTTATCCTGTTGCTTTCCAGACACCTTAACTTTTCTAACTCAGAAGTCAGTCAGCCAGTGCTTACTGGATGTTTTCTGAGCAATGGGGACACCCAAGGTCTAAAATCCATCAGCTGCTATGATTACGATGGCTTAATGTGCTGTGTGTGGAAAAGCGACAGCTTCAGGGAGTGAGAACAGCACCAAACAACAAGAGAATATATACGCAGAGCAGCTCAAGGCTCGGTGCAGAATCTTTGCACAGAATTGCCCATCCTATGGGGCCTCCTCCATGGTCCTCAAGACAAAAGCTGATAAGAAGGCCAGTGGGTAAGGCAGAAAAATTTCTAAAGAAATTTCTCTACAGTTAGAAAAAAAAAAAAAATGGAGGGTATTTGGTGAACGTTTGGGTAAGAGAGAGGAGATATAATTAAATAGATGTATAGGTTACATTATAGCAATATAATTAAATCACAAATGAGATGGAGTAGAAGGGGAGTAGTGGGGGGAGGACAACTGAATTTCTGCCGTATTTCCTGCAAGTGATTTCATATGTACAACCTTCAAGGACACACAAAATCACCCTGTAGGTGGGCCGTATTATTATCCCTAATCCCCAAATGGGGAAACTGAGTCTTTGAAAAGTAAAATGATCGCTTGTTGCCACTCCAACCAACACCCAAAGGAGTCCTGTTCTATCACACTGCCTCTGAAGGAGCTAACGCACTAACAGACAAACCGAAGTCTCTGAGCGCACAAGTGTATTTCTGAACCCCTTTATGGTTTTCCAATATGCTGTTTTGTTTAAGATAAAAGAAAATAAATCAGAACTTTATTTCTTGAAATATCATACTTCGTGTGAAGACAGATGCATGGTGAGGGACCCAGTGGTGAGATTCAAAGGTACAAAGTAGAAAGAGATGTGGCATTATAATATCATGAGAGGGACACAGATATCAATAATAACATTGTGGGAACCAACAGTGACTGGAAGCTTAAGAACTTCAAACATTCTTAACAGCAACTGGAGTGTGAAAAGCTGTGCCAATGGCTTGATGCACAACACATCATTTAATCCTCAGAACAAACCCAGAAGGTATGTATGATAACCTGCTCTATTATCTGAAGGAGGAACTGAGGCTTAGCTAGCTAAGTACATTGTCTAGGGTCACATCATTAGAACAAGGTAGAGATAAGACAAAAACCCAGGTTTCTGGACCTCAAAGCTGGTGTACTTACCCACTCCACTCACTGTGGATGAAGGAGAGTTTTGGGGGAATGACTCATTGGCCCATCTTTTCTTGGCCTAGACATTTTGTTATTTGGCAACTGACTTGGCATGCCACGGATGCTCTAAGCTCAGTCCTTGGTGATAAGGTTCACATATGAGACCAGCGTGATAAGAGGCAACTAGAAGAAAGGAACCAGGCTCTGAGTCACAAAGCCAAGATTGCAGGTCAGATATTTCCAAGAGAAAAGAGGAGATCTTGTGGGAGCTGAGGGCTGTCTCAGACCCTTATACCTTAAAGTGCCAGATGAAATAAATGACCTGCTACCAGTTTCTACATTACACCATCTAGTTGCTTAAGGCATCCAACCAGTTACTCACGCATTCATTCAACAATGAGTGGTTTCCTTCTACATGCCAGCCATGGACTGAGCACTGGATACAGAGCAGAAAACTAGACTGAGTCCCCTAGCGTTGTATAATTTACATGTGGCATGGGATGACAGACAATGCAAACAATACTATAAGACAATGGGGTATCTGGGTGACTCAGTCAATTAAGTACATTTGGCTCAAGTCATGATCCCAGAGCCCCAGGATTAAGCCCTACATCAGGCTCCCTACTCAGTGGGGAGTCAGCTTCTCCCTCTGACCCTCCCCAATTCTTGTGCTCTTTCTCCCTCAGTCTCCCTCAAATAAGTAAATAAAATCTTTTAAAAAAAAAAAGAATATAAGACAATATCAGGTAGCAATAAGTGCCATGATGAAAAATAAAGTGAAGTAAGAAGAGTGAGATGGGCCTGAGGGTATTTATTTTCAAGTTTCTGTTAAAGCACAACATACACACAGAGAAATGTATTAGTCAGTTTATGGCCGACTGAATATTAATATGGTGAACACAAAAACCTTACAAGCCTCAGATCAAGAAACAAGAGAGCCATACTTCAGAAACCCCTCCAGACCCCCTTCCAGTCACAGTCCTGGAAGATGAAGGAGAGTCCTCTTGGAGAAAGTGACATTAGAAGAGAGACCCAGAGCAAGGAAAGGAACAAGTGAGCTGTGTGAGTGTAAGGGAAAGGGTACTCCCACAGAAGGAAGAGCAATGTGGAGAAGAAATGAACTAGAGGCACTTAAGGAATACCAAGAAAGCAACCGTGTCTGAGTCAAAGCAAATGGAAGCATGGATGGATGAAGGATGGATGGATGCAAGCATGCATGAATGGGATGGATGGATGGATGGATGCATGGGTGGATGGGTGGAGGATGGATGGATGCATGGGTGGATGGATGCATGGGTGGATGGATGGATGGATGGATGGGTGGAGGATGGATAGATGGATGGATAGATGGATGGATGGATGGATGGACGGATGGATGGGTGGACGGGTGGATAGAAGGATGGATGGATGGATGGGTGGATGGATGGATGCATGGGTGGATGGATGGATGGATGGATGCATGGATGGATGGATGGATGGATGGTTGGTTGGATGGATGGACGGGTGGACGGGTGGATGGATGGATGGGTGGATGGATGGATGGATGGATGGACGGATGGACGGGTGGATGGATGGATGGATGGATGGGTGGATGGATGGATGGATGGATGGAAGAACAGATGCATGGACAAATGAAGGGAGGAAGAGGAGATGATATCAAAAGAGTAACAAAGACCAGATCAGACACCATTTTGAAAGAAGAAGCTAGGATTTGATTCTAACAGCACTTCAGATGGTTCTTATCCAGATACCAGAACCAACCTTCAGATGGTTCTTATCCAGGTATGGTGTGATCTCATTCATATTTTCAGAGCTCAAGCAGAAGACAGATTTAAGGGATAGAGTGGAGCAGTGTTGTAGCGAGAGTCGCTTTTTACCTCTGAAGTTTAGGAATCATGCCATCTCCCTCCACCCACTCCATAACCAAACATTTTCACTATCCATGTCAGACAGAAGGGGCCAGAACTCTGACTTGCAACTTTCCAGAAAGACACTGTAGCCCTGGGGAGCCTAATGGCAGCCCAGGGACTTGGTCTCAGCTATAAATCCTCAGTAGTGAAACTAGACAAGGCAGACACAGCACACTGGCATCCTCTTGGGATAAATTCTGTGGATTTCAGCCTTCCATCTTCACTATCTTCAGGACTCTTCCCTCTGAGTCACCCTCCATTCAGCATCCTAAACCCCTACCCCTTAAGACACTCAGCATTTCTCTGGTCTCTTGCCCCTACCTTGACTCAAAAGCACAGGATCTAATGTGGCAATCAGCCTGGAGCCTGAAACTCTTCACATCAGCATGTGGACAATTTCAATTTTATTTTGTTTTGTTTTATTTGCTGTCGTTGTTGCTTTAAGATTTTATTTATTTATTTGACAGAGAGAGATCACAAGCAGGCAGAGAAGCAGGCGGGGGTGGGGGGCGGGCTTCCCGCTGAGCAGAGAGCCCCATGCAGGGTTCAATCCCAGGACCCTGAGATCATGACCTGAGCCAAAGTCAGAGGCTTAACCCACTGAGCCATCCAGATGCCTGACAATCTCAGTTTTTATAGCACAAGTTTGAGTTCCTTTAGTGTTCAATGAAATGTTTGCCTCCATCTAGGAACTCCAGGCCGTCAGAAATAAGAAGTGAAGAGGGAGATAGGGCTGTTCTTTTTGCCTTTTAGCTGATTCTGTATCCCTAATTGGCCTGGACTTCAGAGGACGAGGTCAAGATCCTTTGCTCCTGATACTTTCTGTAGTAAGCCCCCAGCTGAGGGCTGCCGCTCTTCCGCCCCTAATCTGGCCTCCCCTCTCCCAGACTTGACCTCAGGACACCTCTCACCCCTTACCAACACCAGGACCACTAACTGTCTCCACCTGGAAGCCTTCTGTGTTCCATCTGCCACCCAGAGCAGGCAAGCGGCAGAGAAGAGAAATTCAAGAGTTCTAGAAGTAGGAAACCTGGGAGGGGTCAGGCCAGATGGGCAGCAAAAGTAGTATTCTGATGGTCAATCCAGAGCCACCTGTAGGGAGTGACAGGGCAAGGGAGCTGGGCGTGGAATTAGAACTAGAATCTGCATTTCAGAGCTTGGGAGGAGGCAAAATTAGGCTATTTAGTGAGAAGGAAGGAGCAGGAAGGTGCAGCAGAAAAGCTTAGGTTGTCTGCATAATCAATGCTAATCACAATCTTTTATGGGAATTGTTTCCCATTTTACTCCTAATTACCACTCACTACAACAATGATAAAGCATATCACTAAATATAATCTCAAATTAACTTTGTAGCAAGTTCCATTTGATTATCAAAGTAAATTCTAGATGTGTCCAAGGAGTGATTACTAAGTCCTGAGTGGTCCCAAAATTAACTCCCCAAAAATATTCTCTCGACCAGTAGTCCGGACTTCAGATAGACAGGCTCTGAGCACTCACTTCTACATGTTGGGATCATGGGTCCCGGTATCTCTCAAGAGGCCCACATTTTAAAATACCCCATCCCTGTTGTCCTCATGAGTATTCAAATATTGGGCAAACTATGATTCTTACTTTTAGTTCCTAAGTACAATCACCAGCCTCTGGCGATGAGGGTTGATACCCAAACTTTAGAAGGTCTGAGAACTCACAAGTCAGGGTAACCTAGTTACTTTGCAACACTTGACTTCTCCGACCACTATCAGGACAGCTTCCTGTCATTTCGTAGGAAGAAAGAGGTGCTTTTGTGATCTCCTGGGTCTGTGATAAGACATGGACTCCTCCCTGGGGTTAGCACTTGGAGATCTCAATGTTCCGCCTCAGCAAAATCCATGAATGGAAGTCCTTTCTGCTCAGTAAGGCACGGACACATTCACCAATGGCAGAGTATGGGGTTACTAGCCCAGGCAAGGAGAAGGCTGTATTATAACAAGGCCATTGACTGAAATCTAGCTGGATGCCCCTGTGGGAGCTGCCCTGCTGCCAAGGCAACAGCAGAAAGACTCTCAGTCTGACCCTACCCAGCCTGCACCGTTTTGTAGCCAGCAAGGATTTCCTCGCCCCAAATTATCCCATCCTCTAGAGTACGAACTGAATCTGGTCTGTGGGTCAACCTGTAACACTGAGCACAGAGAAACTCCACAGCCACACATGTGGGTCCCACTTGGGGCACAGCAGCTCTCAGCAACTGCCAAAAGCTGAGAAGCTGGAGGCGGCCCATCCCAGCTTCCCCCAGCACAGCTCACTGTTCCATCACAAACCGTTGCAACGCTGAGAAAGACTCGGCTAATTTGTAAGCAGATGGAGGTGAAAACATTGTTTATAATCTCAAGGGATAGATGTAATATCAGTATATCAAGCTATAATGAGTATCATCTATTAAGGGCTTACTTAGACCCGTAATGGGCATGGGGGATAGGGCATTTGGCCCACACCCCACCTCTCTAAAAGTGTGCGCTTACACTTTTGAGGTCACCCTGAATGAGGCTACGTATTTGTATGCTTATTAAAAGCATTCATCTGGGGCACTGGGTGGCTCAGTGCGTTAAAGCCTCTGCCTTTGGCTGGGGTCATGGTCCCAGCATCCTGGGATCGAGTCCCGGGTGGGGCTCTCTGCTCAGCAGGGGGCCTGCTTGCCTTCCTCTCTCTCTGCCTGCCTCTCTGCCTACTTGTGGTCTCTTGTCTGTCAAATAAATAAATAAAATCTTAAAAAAAAAAAAAAAAGCATTCATCTGTTCAAAGTAAACATTTAAAATGTAGCATTTTTGTAACCACTTCGAAATTTCTTCATTTTTTAAACATACCTGCAGGCTCAGCCATGGGAAGCTTCCGGCCTCCACAAAGCTAAGTGTTCCTGTGCCGATCATACATTAAATACACTGCCTGGCATTTCAGGTGTATTATTTCTAACTCTTACAACAAAATCAGGTATTTGTGGTATAATTATTTCTATTATACAGCTGATATTGAGAGGTGGGTATGTGGTTTCTATTCAACAAATGAGATTGTGAGGCGGGTAATGCGATTTCTATTATATACATGAGGTTGGGAGATGGATTATATTATTTCTTTATAGAGATGAGGAGAGAGAAACCCGGAGAGCGTCTGCAGCTTGCCTGAGAACACAGAGTGTGGCCCGGTGAGGCATCGGACAGAAGGAAGCGGGCCCTGATGGGAGTGTGCGGCGCACCCACCAGGGAGCTGCTTCTGCAGGCAGGGGCCGTGCAGCCCGTGGACGCGTGCTGCCTGCTCCTCTGAGGAAACCACCTGCGAACCTCCATGGGGGCTTTACCCTAGCCAGGCTGCGTCTTTCTCCAAGCATCTCCTGTGAATCGGCGGTGCACGTGGAGTTCTATGCCACCTCCATCACGCCTAGCACCTGTCACAAAGGAGTTCCGCTAATGGATGGGACGGGCCCTGGGCTTTCAAAGCAATTTTGAAAAATGAATCTGAAACGGTGCATGTCAAGGTTGCAGACAGTGATGCCTCAGTGACAAGCATCTGTAATAATGTGGCAGCGCAGCTGCTAGGCTAAGGTGGGGAAGCTCCGAAACCTCCCGCTCGTCGCCGGGAATACTCTGGGCAGTTCCTGCAGGGTGTGCTCGGTGCTCCAGCCCCAAAGGTCTGTGAGCCCACAACTCCCCAGGTAAGGGAGAGCGGCGCCCTCTCAACGCTACACCGGGACAGGACGGCTCTTCCCTGCTGCGTGCCCCAGGAAGTGGCTCACTCCTGAGTAGGACACAGCTCCAGACTTCCTCCGAGTCACAATGTCACAAAACAGAGACCTTGCACACACTTGTAGGGGTGACTCTGACTAATGATTGCCAGCTGCTACTGAGCGGACTGGAAATCCCTGCTGGTGGCAGTTGGGGGACGGGGGACAGGAGAGTAGACACCTAGATCTGCCTTTTGCATGTCATGCAATTTCAGGCTGGCCCCAAATTACAAACTGAGGAACCAACAGCACTTTTGTCTTGTTTTTTGTTTTTGGTTTTGTTTTGTTTTTTTAGCTCTATCCCATTTCTCCAACAGGCAGCACCCTCTCCCTTAGCAGTCTAGGGGGAGGTTCTCAGCTGTATTCTGATGAACACTGGGTTGCCCTACAGATGCCCCAGAGCCACCTTGGAGAGAACCAGAGAATGCCAAGCAGCCAGTGTTCCAGGATGGACACACCAAATTCAGTCTGAGCAAAGCCACTTTGATCACTGGGATTTCGCATAAAACGTTCTTTGCCAAAAGGGTTTCATTGCTATTTTTTATATGGAAAGGAGAAAGGGAACTATAAAGGAAACCCACCTAAAGGCCATCCAGGTGTGCCCCATTGGAAGAGAATTCTTGCATGGAGAGATGGATATCTTTCCTGAAGAAGGAAGGTTAAAAAGAAGTCTTCCTAATTGGGGGTCAGGACTTTAATTTGAAACAATCTCCTCCAGAGAACTAAGGTGGCCTGTTCTCTCCCATTTGACCATATTCAGTAGAGCCAAGATCAGGGGTCTCAAACTCCAGTGCCTGCAGGGGCCAGGAAAGAAGCATACAGAGAGAAGGGGACTGTGGGGGTCTCTGTATTTGGCACTCAAAAGCTGCTACACAGCTCCTCTTGGGGGTGAGATGAAGGCCAGTGTTGCCAGAACTTCTGATTTTGCAAGAGAAATTGGTACTCCAAAATTGTATGTGACTTACCTAAAGATTAAATGGTAGCAACTCTTCCAAAAAAAAAAAAAAAAAAAACCCCACTCTGTGGACCAACATACACAAGTCTGTGGCCCCAGACTGCCAGTCTGAGAACTAGAGCAGACCGACGTGTTATCCTTATGGGGGCTGGAGAGAAGACAACCCCTCCCGCCATGCATGTGTAGCAACAGCAGGTTGCTCTCAAAGACGCCAACACACACTTCGTATCAACCCGTGCATGCCCGCCCATCTCCCTCCGTCCATCCCTACATCTGGCCAATTCCTTCTCCTCTTTCAGCATGCGATCCAAAGGCCCCTTCTTCAGGGCAACCTTTCCTTGGCCTTCCCCTTCTCCCAGCTAGCTCAGTGGCCCCATTACAGTTGGGCCCTCCTAGCTGCTCCCTATGCTGCTCTTTCTCAGCAATTAACGCAATTTGTTTTTGTATCTTCAGTTGGTTTTTTGAAGAACATCTCTAAAATATCTCTTCCTCTGAACTGTAAGCTCCAGGAGAATACAGACTGTACTTTCAGGGCTATACTATGAACTCCCCACAATTAGTTCAGTACCTGGCCCATGGTGAGGCAGGGGGGCCTGGGGGGGGGGGAGTTGAGGGGGAATCTGTATGGACTTACATGAATTAGCCCAGAGCACCTTGACCACTGGTCAACATTCTATGCATCGCTACAAACACACAAGTTCCCCTGCCCACCTTCACTTTGGACTCCCTATAAGCTCTGCCAATGTTTTTGCCCTTCGACATGTGAGTTTATCACTGAGGAAACTGAGGTTCAGGGTAGTTGGGTGACTTGCACGAGTTTATAACCAATGAGTTGTTGAGGCAGCTTTGAAGCTGAGTGGTCACTCTCAACCTCCTACAGCTACTGGTGGACCCTGACAAGCCTTCCTGGCCTCCCCCTGACCAGAGCAGAGTCCCACAGAACACTCTAGCTGCCCGTCTCTGGGACGTGATTAACACCATTTACAAGGGGGGGTTTCTTTTCAGAAAAATCTTATCTTTGGGCTTCTCTCCCTCCTGAGTGTTTCAGCTCATGTCACGGAGATTTACCACCGAGCTAAGAGCTGGCTTGACATTACTCCTTTGCACCCCAAGTAGAATATTTCTATAACTAAGTCACAGCGCACCTTCCCTCAACCGAAATTTAAAGCACATATGTTGCTCAAAATCGAGCCTCCTCCTTGTCCTGCTACCTTTCCTCCTCTGACCACCGAAAATCCTTTGCGGGTGGGGGGAAAGGGGCAGAAAACAGCAGGACCTCAAAGAAATGGAAAACCACATATAGCACATGCCCCTTTAGGTTCCAGCTCAGAATTTCAGCCGCCTGAAACGGGCCTTCTTCCAGCTTCCAACCCAGAGGTCAGGAGGGGCAAAGTGAACATGGTAATTTTTCTAAGTGTCTTATTAAATCTCTGTCAAGTGGTTGAACATCTGTTCTCTTTTCTGCTTGTGTTTTGAGGAATAGATCTAGCCTGAAATCACAGGCCTTCGAGGGACCCCGGTTCATGTATAATCATACCAAAGCTTTCTCCCAGGCTCTTGCCAAAGCAATTAGCAAAGCTGCTTTTAACCAATTAGGCCCATCTTTTCCGCTCCCTGAGGCAGAGGCTGCCGTTCCCTCCCCACCACTTGGCCTCCATGGAGGCCATTTCAAAAGGCACAATTTGAACCAATTACGCCTGTCTTGTTATTATAATCATTAATCATGATCACTCTAATGACAACTAATAGGCTACTTCAAATCCCTTTCTGGAACTTGATGGGGGCCGACATAAATAAAAAAAAAAATATTTTGAAGAGTGCTTCCAAGTTTTGCAGAATCTTGTTGGGTCTTCAATGCTGTGAAGTGGATTATAAACAGGAAAATAAAAAGCACCTCACTCTGGCTCTCAAGTTACTGAGGCCACAGCCTTGCGGGCAACGGGTAACGGCACTGAGAAAAACAAAAGAGGGAGCCTGCAGTGTGGTGTGGTGGAGAAGAGAGAAGAGAAAACTCAGGAATGAGAAAACTCAGAAACTCAGAAAACTCAAAACCCAGAAGAGAAACTCCACAGATCTACCTCGGCATCCTGATTCCCTTAGACCGGTTTTCCCATCTGTGAAGTGGGCATCACGGTGCCCGTCCCGCGGAACCATCGCGAAGGCTCAACAACTTGGCACCCAGCAAGTGCCCAGAACAACACTTACCAAGTATGCGCCACAATGACGAACAAGAAGAGTTACGGAGCTCAGGCAGTGCGTCCAGCGCTGGGCTCCACCTGTTTCCTGCCGCGTCGCCCTCCCGGCAACCCCACAGGTGGATGCTTCCGTTCCACGAGCAAGGCCAGGAGAGTGAAGTGGACGCCGAACACCAAGTAGCTACACCGAGGACGAGGTGAGCCCAGGCAATCTAGTTCCCAAATGATATCCTAAAACTCCCGAAATGGTGTCTTTAAAAGACTAGGAAAAAAAAAAAAAAAGTTTTATCTTATATATAATCTAAAGAAAGCCGGGATGCTGGAAACGGGCTCAGACAGAATCAGCTCGCCGGGCACCACGTGGGAGGGAGAGAAGAAGGCGCTGCGGACTCGGTGTGATCTGCTACACGTTGTCCCCCTTGACTCCCCTGACAGTCCTCCAGGGTTGCATGACCGTCTGCATTTTAGGCACGAGGAGTCTGGGGCGGGAAGCAATGCTGAGCGCACCAAGCAGAGCGAGCACTCAAGCCCTTTTCTGCTGCTGCTTCTGCCGCATCCCACAGTCTTCCGTGGATGTTTCCCAGCCGGAAGGTGTTGTCCCAACCCCTTCTCGGCACTATGCCTGGAGTTCCCCAGCCCATGGCCTGGCCTCCAAACTTCTGACTACCTGAAAATCAGGGTGTTGGTTATGTCAGGTTTCCATAGAGAGATACTCCCTCCCGAAGAGCAGCGGCCACGTGTGGGACCGGCGTCAGTTAGTATCTCCCTGTGGGGCAGAGGCGCTGTGGCAGCCGCAAGGACAAACACAGCTGCCTGCCCCCCTCCCACACCCTGCCAGTCCCTTCGAGTGTCCCCATTTCTGCTCCATGCCTTGCGCCCGTTTTCTTTTATTCTTACAATGCTTTCCAGCTGCCAGCCAGCCAACTGAACTTCTCGTTTCACTTAAGGGGAGAAATGGCAGCAAATCAGTTAAGAACTGGGGGCTTTGGAGAAGAGCAACACTGGAGGCAAACTGGCTCAGCCACTCACCCCGTTAGGCCTCAGTTTTCTCATCTGTAAGATGGAGATAGTAATAATACTTAACCGATGGGGTTATTGAGGAGGCTAAATGAGATAATACCTGAAAAGAACCTAGCACAGCTTCTGCAGAAGATGAACACTGAGTAACAGCAGCACCCGGGGACGGACACTCAGCAGCAGCTAGCTTTAGATCTGTGCTACTTTTGACAAGTCCAGCCCCCCAAAATTTCCTTGTCTTAGCCAGCAGCTTGGGGAGGTGGGGAGAGAGGCTTTTCCTATCTCACTAGAACATTTGACTTACAGGACCCTCCCTCTTCCATGAGGTCGGCCTGTCTCAAATGAACCTCTCCAGTCCGAGTTTGTATGTGGGACTATGATCCTTCTTTTGCTGGTTAAGCGTAGTCAGCACACACCCCAAAAATGAAGCCCCACAGGTGTGATAGCTTTCTCCAGTTTAGTTCGAACTGTTTGGGGACCAGATATTCAGATCCTATAACTCTTGGGAAAACAAGTATTGTTTTGTACAGAGTGGACCATCAGTTTCTAAGGCTACCCACATGGCAATTCTCACAGACGTAGAGCTTCAGGCCTGGGTCAACAAAATCAAAATCATCTGACCCAGTTCACTGGCTAAAGGTATGCCCATGACCATGTCAACAGTGGAGATTTTCAGAGGTGCTTTTCGTGATTAAAAAAGGTCACAGAATTTTGTTACTCCAAGAGATATAACCAATATTATTCTTCAGCTCAAGAACCTCCCATGGCTCCCAGCTGCCCATGGCAGTACCTCTCAAATGTTTCATTCTCCAGATCCCTCTGTAGTTTTAAGGAATATTAGGGACCCAAAAATAAGCATTTGTTTATGAGGACTGTATCTATCAGTATTTGCCATTTTAGAAACTTAGACTAAGAAATTTTGTAAATATTAATTCTAATAAAAACATGAAAATAGGGGCACCTGCATGGCTCAGTGGGTTAAAGCCTTTGCCTTTGGTTTGGGTCATGATCTCAGGGTCCTGGGATCGAGCCCCACATCGGGCTCTCTGCTCAGCAGGGAGCCTGCTTCTCTCTCTCTCTCTCTGCCTGCCTCTTTGCCTACTTGTGATCTCTGTCTGTCAAATAAATAAATAAAATCTTTTTTAAAAAAAGACAAAAATAAACTTTAAGCAGATCTCTATCCATGCATGGTTTTGTTATATCATGAGTTGGTTATTTGGAAAGTACCAGATCAAGGAGTTAATGCAGCGCTTCCTCATGGTGAAATATGCCATTATATAATATAAAACATTAAATAATGAATTTCTTAACTGTATATGGCAGAGAAGAATTCAATGATCTGTAGTGCAGTTTGGTAACATTGCTTTGATTCATGTTCAGCTGCCTACATTTTTAGTCACCACTGCTTTTATCCGACAGTGCAAATATCAAGACAAATTATGAATCGATATTATTATGAAAAAAATTTTGACTTCCTTGACTGTTTCTGAAAGGGTCTGAGGGAATCCTCTCCCAAACCCCAGGTCCGTGGATCACAGTTTGAGAACTGCTAGAATCAAGTCATTGGTGAAGGGAGTCAGATTTGGAGTCAGCCCCAAGCAGCCCCTGTCAGTTCAGCCATGTGCTACGTGCATGACCATGGACAAGGTGCATCCTTCTCTCTGTGCCTCAGCTGCCTCCTCTGTGAAACAGGAGGGAAAAAAAAAAAAAAAAAACATGAGGAATGATAGAGTTCCTACTTCATAGGAGTGTGGTTAGGGTCACATATAATATCTTTTTTTTAATATATATATTTATTTATTTATTTATTTGAGAGACAAAAAGAGAGGGGGAGGGAGCAGGGGTTGCAGAGAGAGTCCTAAGCAGACCCTGCACTGAGCACAGAGCCTGATGCGGGGCTCGATCTCCTGATTCGGAGACTGCGACCTGAGACGAGACCGAGAGCCAGAGGATGAACCCATGCAGCCACCCAGGCGCCCCCACATGCAATATCTTGTATGAAGGGTTTCACACAGTGCCTGGCACAGAGTAAGGTACCCAGGAAATAGCTTATATGTTCTAAGAAAAAAAATGATTACAGTGTGCTCTAAGTACTAATAGAGGAAGACACACAATATGGGCCATAAGAGGGGAAATGGCCTTGATTCTACTTTGTATAATGCACAGATACATGCCATTCTTCCTCATCCTATTTCAGCATCATGAGGGAGAGAAAAGGGCTAAGCACTGTGCTGGATTCAGAGGCATTATCAGGTAGACATATGCCTTGTTTAACCCAGAGACCCTCTCGGTGCCCATATTTAGTTAATGCTCATTATCAAATAAAAAATAAGCAGAAAAAGGCAGTAGTTTAGCTCAAACATGCATTTTCATTTGGATATGGATCTTTTTCAGATTTTTTTGTCTCTTGTTCCATTAACTATTCATCTGTTACACCTAACTGACACTAATATTGCTTTCGCATGCTGAGGGGAGACTTCAAATTTAAATACTCAAAGTTCTTAGAAGTCTCCTTGGCTGTAAAAAATAATATGCCTTATTCTTTCAGAAGTCAGATCAAAGTAAAGAGCAAACCTTTCCTCTAAAAACCAGCAGCAACTTCTTCCAGAAAAGACAACTGTGTACATCTCTGCACAGTTGAAAAGCAAGCTAGCAGTGTGGTTCAATACAAGACAAGAGAGAGTTGCGAGCCTGCCTGTGCGTTGAAATATGGAAGCTCTGCCTTTCAATGCCTCTACAGGGGTACCTGTTAGCCCCTTCCTGCTAATGCAGACTGCTGGTCCTCGGCCGCCCAACGCTGCTTACCCTCCCCAAGGCTCTATGGCTCCCCACGGTCACATCTAAAGCTCTGGGCTTCCCTCATTATTTGCCTCTTCAATTGTCCAGCATCCGCCATAACAAAGGAAAACCTGTACCTCACAGATGAGTTGTGAGAGAGCTGGCACACAGAGCAAAAGAAGAGAACTGGAATTAATTTCAGAAGGTGCTTCAGCCTCAACCTGACCCAGCAGAGATGTCCCCCATGGCACCATCAGTGGGGGAGGAAGGTAATTCCATTTTTCTCATAAACAAAGTGGAAAAAGTGAAATGTTTGGGCAGGAACAAATGAAGGACTCTCCCTCATTTCATCACCCATGTCCAGACTTGTCCAAGAGGCAGAAGGCTTGGGGTTTCTCCAACGTCGGGGAGAATTACCTGGGAAGCTTGCTGAAATGCAGGTTCCCTGGCCCCACCCCTCGAGTGATGAGGAGGAACAGCCTCCAGGATACACTTGAGAAGCATTCTCTACCAATGTGGATCCCAAACCACCAAATGCCAAACACAGTTAGTCATATGTATGTGTGTGTATGTTCATATATGTGATACATTGTATGTATATATGATACATACAGAATATGTGTACTCATTGTATACATATACTAATTGTCTATATAGACAATTGATATATTGTTATATATGATATAGAACAAACTTGGCCTTCACCAAGCTTAAATTCTTTTTTTTTTTAAGATTTTATTTATTTATTTGACAGAGAAAAATCACAAGTAGACTGAGAGGCAGGCAGAGAGAGAGAGGGAAGCAGGCTCCCTGCTGAGCAGAGAGCCTGATGCGGGACTTGATCCCAGGACCCTGAGATCATGACCTGAGCCGAAGGCAGTGGCTTAACCCACTGAGCCATCCAGGTGCCCCCCAAGCTTAAATTATAATGACACACACAAGTCAACAGCAATAATCAACAAATGAATAACCTATATGATATATGCAACTGTTTGTAGCAGCATCAGTCGCAATAACCAAAAAATTAGAAGAATCCAAATGTGCGTCCATGGGAGGTGGATGCGTAAAATGTGGTATATCCACACCATGGAGTATTACTCAGTAGTAAAAAGGAATGAAGTACTGAGAGCTTGTCACACCATGAATGCAACTTGAAAACATGAGAGCGAAAGAAGACAGACACGCAAGGCCACGTACTGTATAACTCCATTTATACGAAATGTCTGGAACAGGAAAATCGACAGATACTGAAAGCTACTCAGTGTTTCCCAGGGGCTGGGGAGCTGGGGAGAAAGAGGGAGTAACTTCAGACAGGCCTGCGGGATATCTCTGGGTGATAGAAACGTTCCAAGCCTACAAAGTGGGAATGGTTGTCCGGCCACACCTTTCATTCTTGTGTGACTGAAGGAACATCACTACAAACGGGTTATGCTCCCTACCTCTGTGTTTGGGCCTCGGGACTAGGTTGAGTCATGACATAGGGCTCACGAGAACCATATAAGGAGGACATAGTCAAGCCTGGTGTGAGAAGGAGACTGCTGCGCTCAGGAGTAGAACACGGACACCCACGCATCAACCCAGACATCAGAGGAGGAAGAAGATGTAACTTGCAGAAACGTGATAGAAGAGCCAAATGGCCATGAAATCAGGAACCTCAATCATCTGAAGATCTTCTGTTACTCCAAGAGAGCGTAATAATACAAGGAGAAATAAGACTCATCCAGTGACCAACATTTAACAAGCCCGTCCTATGTTTCGGGTACTACTTTCAACTTTATATGCGTGAACTCATTTTGTCAGCATAGCCGCCCTCTGAGAGTGCCATTGTAAGAGACTCCAGTAGGGTCCTGGCAGGACACAGATGGCACATTCAAGTGAGGTAACTGAGGAGAGCTTAATAAAAGACCATTTGCAGAGGTGCAGGCAGTATCCTGGGGACCAGAGAGCACTAGTACGGCAACCGCAGATAACCGTCGCTTCCCCGGGTCTGAAAGAACTGGCAATGGGAGGAGTAGGTACCAGCACCCTGAGGAAGTAACGCTAGCTAGAAAAGGGGATGAAACCAACTCATAGTGACCCAGGAAGAAGGGAGCTGGTAGAATAAATCTTCCAATCTCATTCTCTTCCCTTTCTCCAATTTCCTGCGGGCAACTCCCACTGGATGAACAATTCAGACTCCACAGGACAAGGAAGCCCACTGATGCAGCCCATGTAGGTCAGCCTCCTCAGCACAAAGGAGGATGGAGAAGGGTGGAGAATGAATCCGGCAGGACAAATGCAAAATATCCAGTGTATGGCCATTGTCGCTCACTCTTGACAGAGAAGTAGACTGAGGTCTGTAACAGTTAAGCGACATATCCAAGGTTATACAGCTCGAAAGCTAGAGCTGGGCTAGGAATCCAGGGGTTCTAGTGGCTCTTAACCACTACTTCTAGACTGCACGTGCATCTCCCAACCCCCATCAGAGTAAAAAATGATCAGTAAACACCTGGGAAGGATGATCAGGTCTCCCCAGGGTTTTAGGATTAGGAGAAACAACTGTGCCCTCGCACACAATGCTAATCCAGAACCAAGAACAGACGCTGGGACTCGGTGTTCCCCACATGCATTTTAGTCATGTTGCTCCCAGGGCCTGAATCCCACGGGACAGAACAGCCCAGATGTGGGTACCAGCTCTTTGGCCAGGTCCCTGGATGTGGTTCAGACACTAATCTCCAGGCACAAGATTTTCAGTGCAAAATATTTTCGACTCTCCCAAGTGCGTGCTGTTTTGCCACCGCCCACTGTACCTCTGAACCGTTGGGGAACAAAGTTCCTGCAATTCCTGCTTGTCCTTCAGCCTCACAGAAAGTACTACCTGGGGAGACATTTCAATTTATACAGTAAAAACCTCTCCAACTTAAAGAAAAGAATAAAGTAAAAGTGCCTCTCCTTCATCTGATTTGCAGCAATTTGCAGAATTGGTATGTGATGAAATGGGCCATGGGGCGCGAGTCCCCAAATGGACCTGGCTATGAGGAGTCTCCTTCATTTGACCTCTCACACCCCACAGACTGGGCCTGCAGAATCCTAGAGCTGTCCTAAGGAGACCCTGATCCCAGGGACAGAAGCAAACCAGGAGTCATCCAGATGGCAAGTTCCACCCTTTGAGGCCCCAGTAGCCCCACAGAAGAAGCGGGCAAGGTGGCCTGTTGGGCCTGGCTGAGCCAGCAGCTAGCTGAGCGGTGGGGCTGACGTGGAAAGAAAAACCTGTCTGCCATTCCAAGCTTTTGTTATCAAACAGCTCCTGCGGAGCGGCTGCAGCAGAGCACATCAATACAAATGCTGGCCGCCTTTCACAAGGTGGATGCCAGGCCTGCCGTTAGCAGAGGTCCTAGGGGCTCTGAGCCTGCCTATTTTATCCTTGACTTCCAGCTTTATTGTTCTGTGATGAGGAGGAAGGGACCACTCTCCCTGTGTCCACCTCATCTGCCTTCTCTACCATGCACTGTGATGGTCTCTGCCCCCGGCAGGTTGCAAAACTGAGCCAGCTTTATGATCGCTCTCTCCCTGTTTCCCCAGTCTGTGGATCTTTCTGTCCCAAATAAATCAATGTTACTATTTCTCCTTGTCCTCCTCACTCTCCGCAGGCCACCACTCAGGCCATTTCTTTCAGATAATAAGCTGGGCAGACTCTAGAGCTGGGCCTGGGCAGGGCTCGGGCTGGGATGGAAACAAGACTGCATGGTCCAAACCGGAAGGTTCCTGAGCTGCTGTTCACTTTTCCTGCTGGGCCCATCAAGGCCATTTCTCCTCTGTATGAGGTCTGAAGAGAAGGCATTTAGCTGGATAGTTTCCAAAGCAGAGACTTAAAAAAAAAAAAAAAAAGAAAAGGAAAAGCCTGAAAGAAAGAAAAGAAAAAACCTAAACACATTCCTATTGGGAATCCCATACACAAAAGAGGTAAATGTAGCCTTTCATTGCCTGATACTGAGAGGAGGGCCCAGGACCCTGCCTACTTTCTCTTCCCATCAGTACCACAGGCTACCCAGTGTCTCCTAAAAGCTCAGAGTTCTTCCGGATACAGTTTGGAAACTGTGAGTCAGCCCTTTCATAGAGCTAAAATCCCCTGTTCATAACTTCTAGTATGTTCCCAACTCTGGTCTTTGGCGGCTGTCCCCACACACACACCTGTGAGTCTGTCCCTGCCTGGCATCCACTGTTCCTTGGAGTAGCTGGTACCAAACCAGCCCGGAGGTTCTGCTCTATCTCCAGCCCCCACTGCCTCACCACTCCAGTAAGGAGGGGCCTGACTAAGGTCGGGCCCCTAACTCTGTGCCTCCCGGCACCCTGCTTGGGCTTGAATGCCCCCAAAGTCTGCCTTGACCTGCACATTGACCAGCTCCTCCCCAAGGTCAGAAATCTCCTTGATCCCTCAGACCTAGCTGCCTTCTTGACAGTCTGGCTTAACGGTGAAGAGCGTGGACTCCCAAATCAGACTGCCTGGGTCCAGAACCTGAGTGTGCTCCTTTCAAGTTACATGATCTTTGATAAGTTAACTACTCCGTGAGTCAGTGTCCCCACCTACAAAATAAGGAAAGCAACACAACCAACTGCGCAGGGTTGTCAGGAGAATTAACAGGGTCAGTATAGCACAGTTCCTGGTGTAGCCCCAGCACATGGTAAATGCCCACTCTACTGCATGGACCCCATACCCACCCCATACCCACCCCAGACACGGCATCTGTGATCCAGCGGGAGCTGGGCCCGCAGACACTTCACCTCCTGGCTCCTAAGTGCACACTTCAAGCCACACTGCCACCTGCTGGTAGCCTGAACACACTCCAGGGGCACCCAGCCAAGATAAAATTTAACTCATAAATTCATCTTAGAAAATCCATTCAGTAAATATTTATTGAGCACCCATGCAATACCAGGAACTATGCTGTGTACCAGGAATGCAAGACAGAATGAAGGAGACAAGATTTTTACTCCTGTGAAACTTACTTTGCAGTAACATTTCTGGCTCCCCCACCACCCCCCCCCCCCGCCCCGAATTTCCCCCCAAGGAACCGAAAAGCAAAGGCTGACTTGAGGGCTGACAAAAGACTCAAGGAAATGCTCAGCTCCCCTGCCCTGGGTTACACACATGCTTAGTGGAAGCCCTAAGGCTAAGAACAGAAGGAAAGAAGCATCACCATGATTGTGGCCAGGATTTCCTTTTTCTCTTGGGCACAGAGTCTTCTTTGCAGCTATGTGTGGCCACAGGACTAAGTCTTAGGCAGATGTGGTATGAGCTGCTTCCAAGCCTGGCCCAGAAGAACTTCCAGCACAAGATGATATCCGAGCTTTTATCCCTTTTTGGTAGTCGTGAATGCAAAGGACCCCTGTGGCAACTTATGAGTAACCTAGTGAAGATAGCAGAGTCCTGAGACAGAAGGCGCCTGAGCCCTGGAATCACCACTTAGGAAAAGGTTGCTCAACCAGAAAACTTGCACTGGAGTCTGACAGGAGTGAGAAATAAACTGGAATTTGGGGGTTGGGTTTTATCATAGCTGATACAGTATTAACCTGCAGAAACAGTCAGGGATTGTGGAGAGAAAAGAAAGCTAAATGAGAAGAGGAGATGGACGAGGAATAAGACGAGAATTCGATCATATTCTGTTGCTCTTGTAAATTCCTGTTCTTTAACATTGACAAGTAAATTTGGTTTATTTTTCCACTGAGTTTAGTAATAAAATGTGAGCCACAAAAGGGGCCCACTGTTTTGGAAAAAGAAAAATATAACTTTAGCTTGACATGATTTCTTTCACAGAGAAGAGGAGGAAAAAAGAAAAACACAAAGGAAATCCTCAGGCTGGCTGGATAACTTAGAGGCAGAGTCTCAGGCACAGGGAGAGTTAAAGAAACCTGAAGGGCTTAAGACCACTTTCAAGAGCTGAGAAACATCTTAGCGTGGAGAGCTTCAGACTGGGGAAATGTCTGATGAAATCACCTAAATCAGTGGAGTTAACAGAAGACAAAGGTCACATTGTCTCAATTTGGGGTCAGGGTTTAAGGATCCATGCTAGCCTAGTGATGAGCTAGACCAGAGGGACTCTCTTCCAAAATAACATTGTAACTCTTCTTGAGAGGGTATTTTCATGCCATCAGCTTCAGAATCTCCGAAATGCTAGTAGAAATGTAATTAAATGTATCAATAGTAGTCCAAAACTGGACCCAGCCCAGAAGTCCATTAACTGGCAAATGGATAAACTAAACCGGGATAGCTGCATAATGGAATATTATTCAGCAATGAAAACGATGAGCTGTTGATAATGTGGCATTAATGCATCTCAAAAGCATTATGGTAAAGGAAAGAAGCCAGACACAAAAGCACACACTCTATGTTTCTTTCCATGATACTCTAGGAAAAACAAATGTAATCTAGATTGACAGAAAGAACATCAGTAGTTACCTGGGGCAGGGGGAGATGGGGTGGAGAGTGAACAGGAAATGGCACAAGAATATGGGAGTGTTTTCAACCTTTGTTGGAGCAGTGGCAGTTCTACTTGTGGGAGCATATGGGTTTAGAAATGTGTCCAGACTCATTAAAATGTACACTTAATGTGCATGCATCTTACTGTGTAAAGTATACCTCAATAAAACTGATATAAACATTGAAATTTACAAAATACAGCCTTCTTAGAAGCAACAACACTCCAGGAGCAATGAGTAGCAATGAGGAAACCTAGTGCTCAGATGTTGGTTGGTTTCTAACATCATTCTCCAATATAAGAAAACGGGCCTCCTTGGGGAAATAGTTGATTCTAGAACATAGACAGGTGTACACAGATGAGCTATGAGCTACTTGTGGAGCCAGAAGGCGAAGACGTACTCAAAAACAAAACAAAACAAAACAAAAAAACCAATGATGTAGATAGTCAAATAGTCAGAGTCAACCAAAGGTACTCCCAGTGGCCAAAGTTGAAGCACTGAAGCAACAAAATAAATAAAGTAGTTTTAGACATTACTCAAATGTATGATATGAACAGCCATATGTCCCTTGATATGCATCAAGGAAAGGACAGCAGGCAGGCAGGTATAGACAACCCTCTCATAAAGTAGAATTACAAATAGAAAGACAACTATCATATGATCTCCCTGAAATGAGGAAGTGGAGATGCAACGTTGGGGGCTTGGGGGGTAGGAAAAGAATAAATGAAACAAGATGGGATTGGGAGGGAGACAAACCATAAGAGACTCTTAATCAGACAAAACAAACTAAGGGTTGCCGGGGGGGGGAATAAGGGTGGTTGGGTTATGGACATTGGGGAGGGTGTGTGCTATGGTGAGTGCTGTGAAGTGTGTAAGCCTGACGATTCACAGACCTGTACCCCTGGGGCTAATAATACATTATATGTTTATTAAAAAATAAAAAAGCTATTTTTAAAAAAGAAGAATTCCAAATAATTTACATAGATATTCTACCCTCAAGGAGGTGGAGCCTAACCCTCCCTCTGTAAGTATGGGCTGTACACAGTGACTTCTAAGGAGTACAGTATAGAAAAGAGGGGTAAAAGAGTGACCTGGAGTGGAGAAACCCAACAAATATGATGTCAGCCACGTGATCAAGGTCAACGTCCACAGTGATAAGTCATATTGATAGTATATATCCCCATACTATATGATGAGAACGGGACCATACACCTGTGGCTTTCCAAAAACAACAACAACAAACTTAACCATAGACTAATCATGAGAAACATCAGACAAACTTCAGTTGTGGGATATTCTACAAAATATCTTAGTAGTACTCTTAAAAACTGAAGTTCATCAAAAACAAGAAAAGTCTAAGAAACTGCAGTAGCCAAGGAGACAGGACAACTAAATGTAATATAATATCCTGGATGGAGTCCTAGGACAGAAAAAAGGACTTTAGCTAAGAAATAAGGTAATCTGAATAAAGTATGGACTTCGGCTAATAAGAATAGATCACTTTTAATTCCTTAATTGTAACAAATGTAAAATATTACTAACGGGAAAAACTGGGCATGGGGTATATGGGAAATCTCTGTACCGTCTTTGCGATTTTTCTGTAAATCTAAAACTATTCTAAAATTAAGTTTAGTTTCTAAAATCACAGCCCTATTCCAACAGAATCTCTGGCCTTTGGTGTCCTGTAATCTGCAGTCAGCATACTCGAGTGCATCTAAGAAGCCCTAAAGTAGTGATTCTCAACCCTGAGCTGCTCATCAGAATCACTTAGGAAACTTGAAAACACAAAACAAAACAAAACAAAACAAAACAGACACTTAGACCCTATCCCCAGAAGTTGCAATTCAAATGGTATGAAGAGAGGTCAGACATGGGTCTTCTTGAAAGGTCCCCTGGGGATTCTATTTATAGCCTGAGTTGGGATTTACTGCTTTTTTTTTTTTCTTCTATATCCAATATTTCCTCCTTCTTTACCCTTAAAACATTTAATCACTTGGCTGCTTAGGGGGGATAAAAAGAAACTATCATGGTCTGCAGAACGCAGGACCACTCCTAGGCAGCCAGCGCCCAGCCATCTCCCGGCTGTCCCTATGTCTACCCCACTGCACCACAGGCACCTAGCCCAGCGAGACTCTGCGTCTTGACAGCCCCACAGTCCACAGATAAGCCTCCACATTCCTAGGGGAACTCTCTTGCCTCTTCTGTCTGGCAAATTCTTCTTCATCTTTTACAACCTAGATCAGATGTCACCTCCTCTCTGAAGCCTTCCCACATAACATCCAAGAACTTAGTCACTTTCCTCTTTTGTCTTTCCACCATACTTTTTTAACACCTGTCTTCTCTCCCACTGCACTGAATTCAATTATTTGTTTGGGTGGCTCTGTCTCATCACTGGCATGTGAGCTCCTTGAGAATCTGAATCTGGCGCTGCTTATCACTCATACCCCCCACGCTCTCAGCAAGGTGCTGAACGCAGAGTAATTCCTCAATATTCATACAAATGGAAAGAATGAATAAATACATTAATGAACAAACTGGTTCTGGAGGCCTTAGCCTTGTGTTAGGGGAAATAAAATCCACCAGCTAAGAGAAGATCTCCCTACATATCAGATGGCCCATCTATTTTTGTTCATTTGCTCTGCAAGAGACATTCTGAATGTTTCCTTAATGTGTTTGTTAAGAAGAACTATATAGAGTAACTTAATGAATAGGCTCTCATGTACACGAAGCCAGCCAGGATATCAGTGATGCTGCTGAGAATACGGAAAGCAAGCAGACATCCCAGACTAAGGGAGCAAACACCTTGTAAGGAAGAATGTAAGCAGAGGCAGGGCCAGGAAACCAGTGAATGCCCAAGAGCATTTTTACTGTTTTGCCCTCAGCTTATCCCCTTATAAAGCATGCACGGCAGCAGTTTTAAACCTCTCTTTTTTGTGGGAGAAAATTGAGTCTCAAAGAAGTTGGGAATGGGGATTGGTATCAGGACAAAGCCCAAAGCTGCCACCAAAAAAGAGAAATTGACTTAGGGCACCTTCTTTTACATTTGTAAAACTTCAAGAGAACCACACGTTCAGTTCTACATGTCCTTGTCCTGTGTTTGGAGAAGTAGCAAATCAATATCCCCAAACTCATTCAGTGAAGGAATAGGGCTGTAATCTAATCTTCCTATGACAAGAGGAAAGATTCTACGTGGTTTAGAGAAGAGGATCTAGGGCCACAAACCATATGAGGATTGCATAAGAGTTATAAACCCCCTTTCCAGGGGAAAAAAATATAGTACTCAAGGTTCTGCATAAAAGCCAGAGTCTAAAAAGCTCTGAAATAAGAAGGGAATATCCACGAGTCCACAAATCCTGGGCAAGAATGCCCCAGTGAGATGGTTCTAGGGTTCCTCTAAATCAAGACATCCCTTAATTATCTTTTTTTAAACCAAAGTGCTTAGTACAGGCTGTAACATAGTAGCCCCTCAATAAACGAAAGCTAATAATCCTAATGGTGTGAAAATAAATGTGAAATTAGTTTATTTCAATTGGTGAGAATAGAAATTCATCTGAACGTAGCTTAAACAACATAGAGATTATTGGGGTCTCAGGTTTCTGCACAGCTAGAGCTCAGTGCTCAGATGATCTCGTCTAGAATCTCAAACTTTTCTCCTCTTTCTAGGATCTTGTTCGATTCTCAGCCAAGCTCTCTCTTTGTTGGGGCAAGATAGCTGTCAACTGCTCAAAATTCATATCCCATCCTTTCAGTAATTCCAGCAGAAGATTCCTAATAGTTTCAACCCAAAAGATGGATGGTCTCATTTGGATCACTTCAAATCACTTGTCCGTTCTTGAGCCATTCTCTAGGCCTGAGGGACAGCGTATCCCAATGGCCTGGCTTCAATTTCAAGCCCACAGTGAGATCTAGAGGTGGTGAGGCCAACCACTCAAACCACACACAAACTGGGATTGAGGAAAGGGTGCCTCCCCAAGAAAAACTGGTGTGCTATTTCCAGAGGAAATGGGCGGTGATCTTGAATGGGCAGAACCAATCTCTGTCCAACACAATAATAATAAACAGCATTCTCACCTCCTGGGCTGTTGCTCTTTGGACTGGAAGTTGATGCTTACTCCCCCATGCTGTTTTTTTTTTTTTTTTCATTTTTCCAGAATTCATTCTGCACTACACCAAGTGCTCCGTGCAATACGTGCCCTCCATAGTACCCACCACCAGTCTCACCCAACAGCCCACCCCCCTCCCTTTCAAAATGCTCAGTTTGTTCCTCAGAGTCCACAATCTCTCATGGTCCGTCTCCCCCTCCAATTTCCCCCAACTCACTTCTCCTCTCCATCTCCCCAGTTCCTCTGTGTTATTCCTCATGCTCCACAAATAAGTGAAACCATATGATAATTGACTCTCTCTGCTTGACTTATTTCACTCAGCATAATCTCTTCGAGTCCCATGCATGTTGATATAAAAGTTGGGTATTCATCCTTTCTGATGGAGGCATAATACTCCATAGTGTATATGGACCACATCTTCCTTATCCATTCGTCCGTTGAAGGGCATCTTGATTCTTTCCACAGTTTGGTGACCGTGGCCATTGCTGCTATGAACACTGGGGTACAGATGGCCCTTCTTTTCACTACATCTGCATCTTTGGGATAAATACCCAGTAGTGCAATTGCAGGGTCATAGGGAAGCTCTATTTTTAATTTCTTAAAGAATCTCCATGCTATTCTACAAATTGGCTGCACCAACTTGCATTCCCACCAACAGTGTAAGAGAGTTCCCCTTTCTCCACATCCTCTCCAACACATATTGTTTACTGTCTTATTGATTTTGGCCATTCTAACTGGTGTCAGTTGGTATCTCAATGTGGTTTTGATTTGAATCTTCCTGATGGCTAGTGATAATGAACATTTTTTCATGCGTCTGTCAGCCATTTGTATGTCTTCTTTGGAGAAGTGTCTGTTCATGTCTTCCACCCAGTTTTTGACATGATTATCTGTTTTATGTGTTTTGAGTTTGAGGAGTTCTTTATGGATCTTGGATATCAGCCTTTTGTCTGTACTGTCACTTGCAAATACCTTCTCCCATTCCATGGGTTGCCTCTTTGTTTTGTTGACTGTTTCCTTTGCTGTGCAAAAGCTTTTGATCTTGATGAAGTCCCAAAAGTTCATTTTTGCTTTTGTTTCTTTTGCCTTTAGAGACATATCCTGAAAGAAGTTGCTGTGACCAATGTCAAGGAGGTTACTGCCTATGTTTTCCTATAGGATTCTAATGGATTCCTGCCTCACGTTGAGGTCTTTTATCCATTTTGAGTTTATCTTTGTGTATGGTGGAAAAGAATGCTAGAGTTTCATTCTTCTACACACAGCTGTCCAATTTTCCCAGCACCATTTATTGAAGAGACTGTCTTTTTTCCACTGTATATTTTTTCCTGCTTTGTCGAAGATTATTTGACCATAAACTTGAGGGTCCCTATCTGGGCTCTTTACTCTGTTCCAGGGTCTTTGTGTCTGTTTTTGTGCCAGTACCATGCTGTCTTGGTGACCACAGCTTTGTAGTAGAGCTTGAAATCAGACAATGTGACGTCCCAGTTTTGCTTTTCTTTTTCAACATTTCCTTAGCAATTTGGGGTCTCTTCTGGTTCCATACAAATTTTAGGACTGTTTGTTCGAGCTCTTTGAAAAATGCCAGTGGAATTTTGATTGGAATGGCATTGAACGTATAGATTGCTCTGGCAGTATAGACATTTTAACAATGTTTATTCTTCTGATCCATAAGCATGGAATGGTCTTCCATTTTTTGGTGTCTTCTTCAATTTCTTTCATGAGTGTTCTCGAGTTCTTTGAATACGTATCCTTTACCTCTTTGGTTAGGTTTATTCCCAGTTAAGTTATGGTTCTTGGTGCTATAGAAATAGAATCAATTCTCTAATTTTCCTTTCCATACTTTCATTGTTAGTGTATAAGAAAGCCATTGATTTCTGTACATTGATTTTGTATCCTGCCACATTACTGAATTGCTGTAGGAGTTTTAGTAGTTTGGGGGTGGGGTCTTTGGGTTTTCCATATAAAGTATCATGTCATCTGCAAAGAGAGAGAGTTTGACTTCTTCATTGCCAGTTTGGATACCTTTTATTTCTCTTTGTTGTCTGATTGCTGTTGCTGGGACTTCTAGTACTATGCTGAACAAGAGTGTTGAGAGTGGGCATCCTTGTGTTCCTGATCTCAAAGGGAAGGCTGTCAGCTTTTCCCCATTGAGGATAATATTCGCTGTGCGTCATGGTGATCATGGCAAAATAAGATGGAGTTGCTGGAAGGCATGGGGAGCCCACTGACCTCTTCATCCCAATAATAGCTCTAAACAGGGCTATTTTTCATTTATTTTTTATTCATTTTCATTTCAACTCCTCTCCTTTGGAGAGAACAGCTCCAGTAATAGAAACTCTCCCATCTCCTGTAGTCTTATCTCTACCAGTCAACAGCCACTGTTAAAAGGAGGCTCAGGTGTAGTTTTGTTCCTCTACCTAACCCTGAAGGCTATCTTTATTTTCTCCCCTACTGAGTGGTTTGGTGACTGTCTGCTTTAATCATTAGAGAGATTTAGAAATTTGCTAGAGGGAAAAACTGCAATCCTTACAGAACCAGGATACCTGAAGTGGTTTTTTTTTTTTTCTTCTATTAATGACCTCAGCCCTGAAAAGGAATCTGAGCACCAATGATAGATTGCCACCCTTCAGGCCTTGGGAACAGAGACTGGCCTCTCTACCCCCTTTGTCCTCCATCAGCAGCTGGCCCCAAGACACTGCTGGTTTCGATTTCACAAAGTAAAATGCTTTCAACTCTGTCTCCTCCTTCCAGCCTGCTCTGGGCCATAGCCCAGCTCAGGTGAGCTCCCTTTTCTTATAGTAACTCAAAGAGCCCCCTCAGAAGCCCAAGAAGAAATGATCTGCTTATAGCCTAGAAGATACGGCGTATAGGTTTGTCTGAGAAGAGAGTTCAGCTCTTTACAGGATAGAGAGTTTTAGATGAGAGGGAAGAATGTTTATGGAAATAAAAAGGTAAGAAGACTAAGAGTTGTTTTCTAGGCAACCAAATTCTGTTTCTTTTCTAAGAGCAAGGAAAAGAGTCCAGTGGTAATCTTCTCAACACTAAAATCTGCTTTTAAATGCTCAAAGGTCCTCTCCAGTTCTCTCTTTCCCTCAATATAAAAAATCAACCTCCTGAAAGTGCCTTCCTGATCCTGTATGATCTGTCTTCTACTTACATGTCCTGTGTAAATTCTCTTTTCTTTATACCTCCACTTTTCCCCAACATGCTTTAAAGAGCAGATCTTGAGCTTTTGCCAGAAAGCTTACAAGCTGTTCTCTCTTTCTAATGTGTTTCTCTATTTGGTTACTGTATTACTTTCCTTTTGCCACAGCTGACGTACCACAAACTTTGTGGTTTAAAACAACACAGTGTATTTTCTAACAGTTCTGGAAGCCAGAGCTCCAGTTGGTTTCCCTGGACTGAAACCAACAAGTCAACAGGGCCATGCTCCCTCCAGAGTCTCTAAGGGAGAATCCATTTGGTTGCCTTTTCCAGCTTCTAGAGCTACATTCCTTGCATTCCTTGCCCCCTGGTCCCTTCTTCCTCTTCAAAGCAGCCAAACATTTTGCTTCCTTGCTCACATAGCCTTCTTCTGGTGTCTGAAATCTCCCTATGCCTCATTCTTGCAAGGACACTTGTGCTTGCATTTAGGGCCTGCCAGGATAATCCAGGATGATCTCCTCATCTCAAAATCCTTAGCACAATCACATCTGCAAGCCCCTTTTGCTATATAAGATAATATCCTCTCATTGTCCAGGAGGTTAGGACCTGGATATCTTACGGAGGTTCATTACCAGCCTTCCACATCCACTTTCTGCACATCTATCAGTGGTCCCCTTGGAAATCAGCTGCTCCAGGACATCTGTTGCTCCAGGACACCTTCACTGTTCACATCTCTTCTCAGCTCAAGGTTATATGTCCTTACCTCCTCTGTACTTCAAGCACACTACAGGATGTGACACTGCGCAGGCTGGTTCCCTAACTAAACTCATCTCTTTGAAGGCAGGGAGAAGATCTAATGCATAGAAAGATATTCATGGAAGGGCATGTAAAAAAAAAAAGAAGTAGGGGAAATGAAGGTACAGGACAATGGGTACAATGTGGGCACTGGCTAAAGAGCACCTCTTGCGTGTCTGGAAAGATATAAGACAACTTTGATCTGTGGTTACCTCTGGAGAGAGGGGCAGGAGAGAAGAGGAGGGCTTCTACTCCATTCCTGTGTTGTTCTGCTTTTATCCTGAGAATGTGCTCACGAACCACCTGAGAACTTGAACAGTCACATACTTGAGATTCTGTCCCACTTTCCAGATTTCTACTTAACCAAACAGTTGTGTGTGCATGTGCATGTGTGCGTGTACGTGTGTGTGTGTTACAGTGCTCTACAGGCCCCAGTTTGAAAATGATTGCAAAAAGACCATTTAGCCTTAAAGTCTCATTACTTGGTCTATCACCAAATCCAAAAAAATATTCCAAGATTTCAAGTCCTGCCAGCCCCTTCTTCTGGAAGTATCCATTTATGGTAGGACATGATCAGAAAAAAATGATCTATAGTCAGTGAGAGAGCCAAGTTGCCCACACCATGGAGCCAACATCAACTACTGGTATTTAAGGATAAGTTAGAGCTAAGTTGACTGCTTACCCAACCCTCTGGCGCAGGGAAGGGAATCCACAGCCATCACATTCAACGGGAGATGTAACCAACCAGCCAGCATCCAGCAGATGTCACCAGGACTGAGTTAAGCCAATTGTTCTGATTAAAGTATACTAACTACAGAAATGCTGACTCATGTCTGCAAAAATTTGCCCTAACACATGTCCAAAGATGCAAGGGAATGCCCAGAGAAACCCATGTGTGGCACAAGAAATACCTGTAAGCAGTCATTGAAAGAGAAAGCTGCAGAGACTCAGAATGATAAAGATATCACCAACAAGAAATTTCTGATAAGCAAGTTCAGGTCAAGAGACAGGCAAGGAGAAAATATTTGCCACACACAGCAAAAGATTATTATCTAAACACACATATTTAAAAATTTCTCTCAAAAGAGTAAGAAAAAGGCAAGCAGCCCAATTGAAAACCAAGCAAAAGATATAAGCAAGTATTCATAGAGAACAGCATGCACTACATGGTCCATAAATACATGGGAAAATGCCCCAAATCACTATATGGTTGGGAAAATGCAAATATTCTCATAATCTATTTGTAGAGGGGAAAATTGTTATTTAGTTTTATGAAAAATGTGGGTGTATCTAAGAAACTTTAGAATGCATATATCTTGGCATTCCTGAGTATGAACCCTAGGGAAAAATTCACATACCTGTGAAAAGTGAGAACTGGACTTTCACTGGAACATTGTTTGTTATTGTGAAAATTTGGAAATAATCAAAGGTATAGTAAGAGATTAACTGCTAAGTAGAGTATAAAACAACCATATTAGGACATACTATGTACAAGGTTAAAAGAATAATGTATATCTTTTATACACGGACATAAAAAGACCTCTAAGATACCCTAAAATATTTTTTAAAGGATATTGAGGAATTATATTTACAAATTATTTCTAGATATCTATATTTAAATACATAGACAATAGTCAGGAAAAGTATAATCCAAATTGCTAATAGTAATGACAGGATTGGTTCTCTCCAAACTCTCTTTCCCAGTATAAATTATGCAAATGTGGCTTTAGAGAGCACATATTAAAAGAAATTAAAACTATTCGCTGATGCTATAAGCTTAAAATCACTATGTAGCTACCACAATAGCTAAAAACAAATTATATTCACATTAACAGAATAGGTCCTTGGAATTTTTTAGGGTTACTGGCTGATGACTTTTGAGAACATCCCAATTTGCAAATTCCATCGCTATGCATTCCACATCACTTCTACTACATTTATGAGGTTAATTCATGCTATTTTTCTATTAATTACTGAAAGAACACTAATAAAATATCCCAGTACAATTCTGGATTTTTCCATTTATCACGTTGGTTATGTCATTTTTTGTTTCATATATATTGAAGCTCTTTTAATAGAGGCATAAACCATATTAGACTACTGAGTAATTCCTGACAAAGTGACAATTTAATTAATATGAAATATTCTTCTTTATCACTGTATTACTCCTTTATCTTGACGTCCACTTTGTCTAATATTTATATAGTCACATCTGCTTTCTTAAACTTAATGTTAACCTGGTATATTTTCTCATCCTTTTGCCTTCAATGCGTGTTTTTATGTTTAAAATGTTCCACAAATGGCATATACTTAGGTCTTACGTTTTTATCTAACCTGACAATTCTGCCACGTACAGGAAGTGTTTTGTTCATTAACACTTGATGCGATTACTGGTGAGGTTATGCTTAAGCCCATCATTTTGGTATGTGTTTTCCATTTACTCCATCTGTTCCTTTTTTCTTCTTTTCTTCCATTAATTTGGGTAAATTATGTATTTTTCTGTAGTGCAAATGCCTTTCCTTTATTTGACTTTTGAGCTTCATCACTGTTTTATTTTTAGTAATTTCTCTAGAGTAGCACTAATAGAAATACAAAGTATACCACATGTGTAATATTGACAGAATATCTCATTTTTCCACTTGTTACGTTAACAAAATTTTTAAAGGTGAAATTAATTTAACAATATATTTTACTTAATCCAACATACCCAAAATATCATCACTTCAACATGTAACAAGTACTGAGATATTTTACATTCCAAAATTACATTCATACCAAGTCTTTGAAATCTGATCTCAATTTTATACCTACAGTATGTCCCAACACTTAAAAGTGAAAGGTAGTTCTACAAGAACAATAAAGTGGTGTTTCACGGAAGAATGTGGATGCCACTTAGTTTCTCATTTAAATTTTAATAATTAAAATTGCAAATTTACTTCCTTAGCTTCACTAGCCATATTTCAAGGGCTTACTTAGTAGCCACATGTGGCTGGTGGGTAGTGTGTTGAACAGAACAGCTCTGGAGTTTATACCATATAAGTTTAACTTCTTATAGTCTAGCCTAAAATAATACTCTAGGACTTCATTAACAACAGAGTACTCCTACGACAGCATGATTCCACTTATCCCTGCCCGTCCTTTGTGCCAATATTCACGTATCTTTTTCTCCTATCTCTATTATAGACCTCACAACACATGGCTATAATGTTTGTTTCAAACAGTCAGGAGTCTTTTAAAGCTTAGCTATATATTTAGTGTGCATAAAAATTTTCTTCTAAAAATTAGATTTTCAGGCTGCCTGCATCTTTACCCTTTCTCATGCTCTTCAGTCTTTACTGTAGACCTGAGTTCCTATCTTGTATCGTTTCTCTCTGGCTTGAAGAACTTTCTGGAGCATTTCTTACAGTGCATTTCTGCAGGAACAAATTCATCCAGCTTTCCTTCACTTAAAAATGTCTTTATTTTGCCCTTGTCTTTAAAGTATATTTACTCAGGATACAGGATTCTATAGAGAGAGTTTTGTTTTTACTTCAGCCCTTGAAAGATACCATTCCAGTGTCTTCTGGTCTCCACTGTTTCTGATAAGGAATCAGCTTTAATTCTTGCATTATTCCCAGGTATCTAATGTACATGTATTTTTCATGTCTGATCTTAATATTTCCTCTTTAACTTTCATTTTTGCCAGTTTGACTATAATATCTTAGAAAGATGTTTTGTTGTTTTAATTTATCCTACATGATGTTCTCTGAGCAGTTCTGTTAATTTCCTTTTTGGGGTGGGGGGATTTTCTTGTAGCTTCTGTTTACATGAAGTTTTTATTACTGACATTGCATTTTTCAATTCTAGGATTTCCACTGGATTCTTTTTTATAGGTCCCAAATCTCTTTGGAAATTCCCCATCATTTTATTCATTTATTGAAATGACTCATTGCTATAGATTTTCTGTCGACTCATTTTCTATACATTTGTACTAAATTGTTATTTTAAAGTTGTAACCTGAAAATTTTAATATCTGAGTGGCCCCTGTTGACACATTTTCCCATCTTTTGCAAGTCCTGTAAATTTTATTTTATGTTAAACACTCTTTCTAGGAATAGTTCCTCCCTCCAAAATTGACGTCCACTTTGTCTAATATTTATATAGCCACATCTGCTTTCTTAAACTTAATGTTAACCTGGTCTATCTTCTCCCATCCTTGGCCTTTAATGTGTGTCTTCGTATTTAAAATGTTTCACAAATGACATATAGTTAGGTCTTACATTTTTATCTAATCTGACAATTCTGTCACGTACATGAAATGTTTTGTTCATTTATACTTGATGCAATTGCTGGTGAGGTTATGTTTAAGTCCGACAATTTGGTGTGTGTTTTCCACTTACTCCATTTACTCCGCCTGTTCTTTTTTTCTTTTCCTCCATTAATTTGGATAAATTGGGTATTTTCTAGTGTTGCAAATGCCTCTCCTTTATTTGACTTTTGAGCTAGATCACTTTGCATCCACAGCTCTCTGGCAACTTTAAAGAAAAGCATGAATCTGTTGCTCTTGCTGGCTTAGTGACTCGAAGTTGTGTTGTTGGGGTGACGGTCTTTCACATTTTCCTATGTCCCGGCCAAAAATGAAACACCTCATTTAGGTTTTGTTGTATAATAAACTCTCCCCAAAACCAGTAGATTAAAACAACACTCGTGAGTTTAGTTCACACGTCTGTAGACTGGCACTTAGGTCTGAGGTCCCCGGGATGGTTCTTCGGATCTCCGCTGGGGTGTCTTGCATCGGCAGCCAGCTACTGGTCGGGCTGGAGGATGCACTTTAGAGGATTGGCTTCCCACCAGCTGTACAACAATGTGGGCAACTGGGTGACCTGTATCTCACCCTCCAGCAGGCAAGCTCCAGTTTGTTCTCAGAGCAGCCAAGACAGCAAAATCAGCCAGAGCGTGAAGCTCTTGAGGACTATGCTCCAAACTGGTGCACTGTCACAGTGGCCACACTCTACTGGCCCAACAAATTATAAGACCAAAGCAAATTCAAGAGATGGTAACATAAACTCTATAGAAGGAGATGCAATATCACAGCCATGGCATGTGTTGTGAAAGAGGTAAGAACTGCACATTTTTTTCCTTTTGCAATCTACAAAAGTATAACATTTTGTTCTTTTTAACATTTTTTTTAACATTTTTAATTTTAAGCACTCAAATCACCTTTTCTGAAAGAACAACAAAATCTACTCTTTTAATGTTTCTCGGGAAAAAATTAATGAATCACAGACTGTAATCAGTCAAAATTGAGAGTGTTCAACCCATGAATACCAACAATGTAGGGTAATCGTATAATGACTTTAGGGAGACAGAGGCAGGTTTTATTCTACTCTAGCCCCGTGAGTCTGCATTTGGAACAGTGTTTTGATTTGGAGAGGGATATCATAAAAATAGCAATGTCAACCTGGGGCATTTGGGTAAGAAATCAGTTCAGGCCAGGAATCAAAATCACATCATAAGACAGATGGCTAAAGAAATCAGAGCTCTTTTTCTTTTGGAGAAGAGAATCTTCAAAAGTCAAGCTGGTCAGCTTCAAATATCTATAGATTTGTTTGGTTTAATGATTAATTTTAAAATCAGAAATAAAAAGTCATTTTCTTTCCTATATTATTTCTTGTGATGTAATTCATATGCCATAAAATTCACCATTTTATTTTTCAGGGTTTATTTTTTTATTTACTTATTTTTAATTACGTTATGTTAGTCACCATACAGTCTTTGCCATTTTAATTTTTTTAAAAGATTTTATTTATTTATTTGACAGAGAGAGAGATATCACAGGTAGGCAGAGAGGCTGGCAGAGAGAGGGGGGGGAAAGCAGGCTCCCTGCTGAGCAGAGAGCCTGACAGGGGCTCAATTCCAGGACCCTGAGATCATGAGCCCCCCAGGCACCCCAAGTCTTTCCCATTTTAAAGGATACAATTAAATGGTCTTTATTATATTCAAAATGTTGTATGACTATCACCACTAATTCCAGAACACATTAACCACCCCAGAAAGAAACTCTGGGCCCACTAGCAGTCACTCCCCATTCCTCCTTCATTACAGCTGTTGGAAATCACTAAATCTACATTCTGTCTCCATAGATTTGCCTGTTCTGGGCATTTCAAATAAACGGGTCCATATAATACATGGGTCTTTCCTGACCAGCTTCTGTCCTCTGCATGATACATTCAGTATTCACGCATTCTGTAATGTGTACCAGTATGTTTTTTTTTTCCTTTTTATGGCTGGATAATATTCCATTATATGAATAGATGATATTTTTTTAACCATTGTATCAGTTGATGAACAATTGGGTTGTTTCCACATTCTGGCTATTATGAATAATACCGCTATAAACATTCATGAAGATGCTTAAATGTAACACTTCAATCTTCTCATTTGGGTTTACTTTTCAAGGTAATTCCAGTTCAAAGAGCAAAGCATTTTCCACCAAAGTAACTCTGTTCACAATGGAACAAGCTTCCCCAAAGACAGTAAAAGATTTGTCTCTGGAGTGGTAGAAGGGGAAATCAGATGAGATTCTGGGTAGGCTATGTGGGGTGTTGGGCTACCCAGAGACAGAAGTATAGGGTTTAGAAGTAAATATTCTGGAGCTTATCTGTTTGAGATCAAACGTCTACTGCTATTTGCCAGCTGTGTGACTTTGGGGAGACCACATAATCTGGTTTACCTTCTGAATTTCCTCATATTTAAAATAAAGGCACATAACTCCCTGGGATTAAATTACACACTAGGTGCAAAGCTCCTGACACAAGGCCTGGCACAGAATACGTGCTCAAACAACACAAGCCACTATTACTACTGTGATTGTCATGAGACTTGAGTTTTAGAAATCCTTTTTTAAAATACAAATTGAGGGGCGCCTGGGTGGCTCAGTGGGTTAAGCCGCTGCCTTTGGCTCAGGTCATGATCTCAGAGTCCTGGGATCGAGTCCCGCATCGGGCTCTCTGCTCAGCGGAGAGCCTGCTTCCCTCTCTCTCTCTCTCTCTGCCTGCCTCTCCATCTACTTGTGATTTCTCTCTGTAAAATAAATAAATAAAATCTTTAAAAAAAAAAAATACAAATTGAATATCCCTTTATCATTTTACTCTTCCACTCACTCACTCATTTATCAGCTCCTCATTGTTTTTCTCTCCAAATAATTTTGCCAGAAATAAATATGTTAAAAAATAACTGGAGGGGTGCCTGGGTGGCTCAGTCATTAAGCCTCTGCCTTCAGCTCAGGTCATGATCCTGGGGTCCTGAGATCGAGCCCCACATTGGGCTCTCTGCTCAGTGGGAAGCCTGCTTCTCCCTCTCCTACTCCCCCTGCTTGTGTTCCTGCTCTCGCTATCTCTTTGTCAAATAAATAAATAAAACCTTAAAAAAGAAAGGAACTGGAGACTGGGGTGCCTGCATGGCTTAGTCAGTTAAGCATCCAACTCTGTTTTGGCTCAGATCTCAGGGCATGAAGTCAAGGCCCGAACTGGGCTCTGCTCAGTGAGGAGTCTGCCCGAGATTCTCTCCCTCACCCTCCGCCCCTCCCCCATCCATGTGGGCAATCCCTTTCTCTCTCTCAAATGAATAAAGAAAATTTTTTTTAAAAACTTGGAGATTAACCCAAACTCTACAGTATTCCACAGAGAATTGGTTTGTTTCAGATTTAAATAAGTGAATTAAAAGGTAAGTCTGTAACCAAGGTCTAAGTCCCTGAGAGGAATCCTATCTCCTTTGTGTCAGTGGGGCCACTGCTGGGCCAAATGACTTTATCCATGTTCCTTGCAACTTGCCCATGAAGGAGCTCAGAGAGCTCATTTGGTCCATCTAAGCTTCCATGAGCAGTAAGCCTGGAGTCAAACACAGTCTACAAGTAGGGTGGAGCGGGGACCTCAAACTTGGGTCCAGAACTCTGCTGAGTGTGCTAACAAACCAAGAGTTCATCAAATTAATTAATGAGGTTGTTGAAATGCCAACATTTCCTTATTCAACAAAGCAAACGCATATATACGAATGCACACGCACACACATACACATTAGTATACACGGCTCACAAGGCACCAGGCACAGACCCTGAGCATTTGACCTGTGTTACTTAGCTCAAACCTCCTAATAGTTCCATAAAGAGGTACTCTTGTTATTATTATTATTATTATGCCCATTTTACAAATGGGTAGATGGAGGCACAGAAAGATCAGCACCTGTCCAAGATGATCTAGCCAATAAGTGGCAAACCTGGAACCCTAGACCTCGTCCTAGATCCCGTGCTGTCGCCCACTGTGCTATGCTGCTACTAGCATAGAGACAGAAAACGTGACGGTGTGGTGATTTCCCTACTTATTAAATATCTACTTCCCCCCGATGCCCTCCTTGTTAGGTGCAAAATCTCCTGGGGTCAGAAGAGAGGCCCTGCATCCTAACGTCACTGTAGCAATCTGAGTCCTAAGCAGGAATTCCGCAGTACTCCCAGACCCAAAGCCAGACGAGTGGCAAAAGCGCCCTTTCGCAAGAAGCCCAGGGCGCTCTCGCCGTTATGACTGCTCTTGCCCGGTTCTCTTTCCAGAGAGCGCTGCTCCTCTCTCTGCTTTGGCTATTAGTTCGCCTCAGCAGGCTTATACCCAGTAACTCTGAGCTCATTTCGTCTAGCCAGAGACGGGTGGCTCTTGACCTGCCCTCTGCCTCCAGCACAAGCAGCGAGGCCCTGCATCCCACAGATTAGTAATAATGGCTCAGCCTCTTTTTTCCCGATGCTCCGAGGCCGAAACTGTAACCTCCTGTGCCCCCTCTACCTCAGATGACACGTCACCCTTTGCTCTGGCCTCCAGTCAGACCTGCCAGTGAGACAGGTCCCCCCGCCAGTGGGCAGCTGGCTTCGGAATTCTCTCAGAAAAATATCTGCTCTTGCTTTAGCATCACATAATTCAATTAGCCTTCACCCATTGCGGAGCCACTCTGAAGCTCGAAGAACCAAATGTCATCTTTGAAGAAAGCATCTGAAATTGCTCACATTCAGCATCGCCGCGTTATTTCCAAACACTTCGAAAGCTAGGTTTGCATATTTTACTTTCATATGACTGAATTAGTTCGTGCCCCCAAACCCATTTTATGGTTAAAAAGAATGATACCAAGAGGTTTTAAATTATTTACTTTACATCCGTGGCTCTCAAAATTTAGTGTGTGTGAGATATACAGCAGAAGAGCAACAAAAATTAGTTTATTCCAGTTTTTCAAAACTGGAACCTTCAGAAGGGAACTTTTACTGTTGCCTCCCTCCCCACCTCACACCCCCTCCCCATTTATTCTGATGCAGTGCCAGTGGACCAGTGCTTTGAGAAATACTGCAACAGAGTAAGCAAGGAGTCTGAGAACAGGATTCAGGGGTCTATGAGAGTGGATAGGAAAAAAAAAGTTTTACATCCTTGCTTTCAGGATCTTCTTTTTAAAAAAAAGATTTTATTTATTATCTGACAGAGAGAGATCACAAGTAGGCAGAGAGGCAGGCAGGCGGCAGGGTAGGGGGAGAAGGCTCCCCGCTGAGCAGAGAGCCCAATGCAGGGCTTGATCCCAGGACACTGAGATCATGGCCTGAGCCGAAGGCAGAGGCTTAACCCACTGAGCCACCCAGGTGCTCTTACTCTCAGGATCTTCTCACTGAATTTAGCATTCCCTCGATAACGAAAATAAGCAATGGACCATAGTTGTATTAACAGTGCCTGTGCGTTTGTCACCAAAACAAATCACAGATATTTCTGTATCACACAGGCTTTGCAGATATGTCAAAATATCTTTCATATTCACCAGTTCTTTGAAATTATAGTTGTTAGGAGACTGGCTACTACATCTCATCAGTATATATTTTTTAAAAGCACGTTGCAAATATTGTTTTATTTAGTATTCTGATCGTTATAATTTAATGGAATTGGCGCCTTTTTAATCTAACATATATTTTTATGCATTTAAAAAATGTTATTCAGAGGAGAGATCCACAGGTCTCACCAGACTTCTAAAGGGCTCCTTGCTTAAAAAAATAAAAGTATAAACACTGCTATTTTCCAACCTCCCCCTGACCACGTAGATGTTTATGGAAGTTGGATGGCGATGGTCAGCTGAGTCAAGAGAAGCCATTCAGGTTCTCCCTCTTGACTTAAGTGACAGCCTGCTGTCCGTGGAGGGAGAGTCCAGGGCTAAGAGGTCTGCAGAACCAGGGTCGCAGTGAGTTCCACTGAAACCACAGAGAAGTGAGGAGGCCGAGTGAGCTGGCTTTCAGAAAGAAACCAGCAGGCACAGAAAGGGAAGCAGAATTCCACTGCATGATCTATTCTGATCCATTCTATTCTATGATCCAAGAGGGACTAAAAGAGCAAGACCATTCCAGCTGCCCCATGGGTCAGTGGCTTTCCCTGCCCCAGACACTCATGAGATTCTCTCCTTCCATTTCTCTTCCCTTTCCTAGCTGAGGTTTCTGCTCCTCACAACCAAGGCCTTGACTGCACCTGCCCACCTACCCCTTCTTGCCCATTTCACTGTGCCTCTCCACGTTCACCGCACCATCAGTTCGCCATCGAGTGGCAAAGACTTCCCGAGTGCATCCTCTGCCGCTTTCTGGTCGTAAGAACATAGGCGAGTGGCCTCGCCTCTCTGTGCTTCATTGTCTTACCTGGAAGATGAGGACATTAACAGTATCTACCTAATATGAGCAACAAATGAATTATTATATGTAAAATGTACGTCTGGTAGAGAGCAAGTGCTTGGTAACTGCATGCAATTATGAGGCTCATTGTCCCCAAGTCGCAGGCCTTGGACTCTACCCGATCTGGACCTGCTCACCTCATTTTTCAGCACAGTCCTAATCAGAACTAACAGTGATGTACAGGCCTAGTTTGGGGCCGGGCGTATTCACAAATTGGCATTCTCCATCAGCAACCTTAGACTTGCTCTTTGTAAGAAGTTTCCTTTGTAGGATTGTGAAGATTCCTTCTTGGAACCCTGTTCAATTATTAGAATGGATTTACTTACTCATGAGCTCATTGTTTCTCTTATGCTGAGGTTACTCTGTTTGTCTGGACCAAAGTACATCACATCTCCACTAACTATTGGGCAAATGGCTCGGAGCCATGCTAAGGCTAGGACCCCCCAGCACAGGGGTGTGGGGGATACAGACGAGGAGTGGGGGATACAGACGAGGAGTCGCGTACATTCCAGGGAGTGCTGTTACAAATGTATCTCTGAACTGATACAGTAGCTCCAAAAAAGGACAGCCCCTTACCATGCACACCTCCTCCATTGTGTGACCTAGGTACGTCCAAATGCATGGTGCGGCAGCTGCTCCTTTCTTCATGTACACCTGCCCTGGGGGCTGTCAAAGATACAGATTTACAGAAAGCTTGTTCTGAGGGTCCAATTCCAGATCTCAGATCTATTTGGCTTAAACTCCGTACCTCTCTCATTGACATACTCATCAGGGAAGTCACCTGGGGTTGAAGTGGAATGCTAGAAAAGCTTGTCTGTGATTTTTTTCCTAACCATCAGGCAGTTTCACTGCTGCCTTGAGGTTTAGATTTTTTTAAGTGATTGATGGGGAAAAAAACTTCTAAAGTTCAATTACACTAAGACCTTCAGTCCAAAGAAGATGAATAATTTAATCAACCAGGATAAAAGCTAGTCTAATTCTTAAAGTCTGCAAACAGAGATTGCAAAATCCCCCCCATTCCTTTATTGTACGCGTTAATCATGTTACCATATGAAAGGTTATCTGAATAGCAATCCTAATATTACCAACAGTAAGTATGTAATAAATAGTAGTTACGTGCCACATACTTTTTAAGTATAATGCTAGCTGATTTAACTTTCGCAAAAGAAGAAGTAGGGGGGCACCAAGTTGGCTCAGTGGGTTAAGCCTCTGCCTTCGGCTCAGGTCATGATCTCAGGGTCCTGGGATCGAGCCCCGCATCGGGCTCTCTGCTCAGCAGGGAGCCTGCTTCCCCTCCCTCTCTGCCTGCTGCTCTGCCTACTTGTGATCAGTCTCTCCCTCTCTCTCTCTCTGTGTATCAAATAAATAAAATCTTAAAAAAAAAAAAAAACAAGATGAAGTAGGTGCCAACATGATTTGCTATGTTCGTTTCTCCGTACCATAGCCACAGTGATGCTCCAGACTGTAAGCACCGTCAGCATGGGTGTTCGGGGCCTGAAATGTAGACCAGAGCCCCTGCCAGCTCACTATGGACATTGACAAGATCAACAAATCGCCCTGCATTGTTGAGTCAGAGAGACTTAAGGAACTGCTACTGCAAACATCCTGACGGCCACACAGTGGGGTTCTTATATCAGAGGTTCCCAGCCCAGCTTCACAACAGAATCATATGGACAGATTCAAAAAAATAATGCCTGGGCCCATCCCAATGGAATGGGGTTAGTAAGACATAATCACTCTCATAAATACAATTATAAATAATATGGATTAGGGTACATGGAAAGTTTTCCAGCCTGAGGTTTGGAGGGAGAGAGAAACAGCAATGCCTTGATGAGTATCTAGAATAATTTAACGATTTTAATGACAATTTAAGACAACAGCGGCTTACAGGTATCTTTAAGTACCAAATGGTTACATTCATTAAACAATAACAAGGAGTGTTCAGGTGTCTAAGTTGGCTGTGATTATTCTGAGAAATGTGACAGCTTTCCTGATCTACCCACAGATTCTCCTATCCCAGCCAGTTTAATTAACTTTTGTCATGTGGTTCACTGAGTCTAGAAATGCAAAATTATCTGACTGTGTCCAGAGATTTGTTGAACATAACCTGGAAAAAAAAAAAAACTACTTTTCATTTACTATACAGAGAGAAAAGGAGAAGGAAGGAGGAATTCAAAAACAACATAAATGTATCACTGCAATTCCATTCTCCTAGAGATACCCTTTGTCTCAAAAACAAAGAGAAATTAGTTGGACATGTGACAAACAGACAAAAACCAAAAATAATGAAAACTTGTTCTGGAAAAAAAAAATCCCCATTATTAGTATGCCTGGGGAGATGGCGTCGACCCAGCAGCTGGGCTCGGCTAGTCTCCGAAGATAAGCAGGGAGGAAGGAAGCAGAGGCCGTTACAGAGATGGGGCTGCTGATACCCGGAAGAGAGCCACCCTCTTGATAATTGGCTAAGATTTTAAAATTAAAATAAAAATACTGCTCATCTGGCTGACCCAGATTGCAGAATGACAAGTGCATACAAATTCTCCTTCGGTGGGAAAGACGTCTCTGGGCAAAGGAAGATGGGCTTCAGGTGCCCCTTTTGAAGACGAACAAACACTCTGAGCTGTAGCAGTCACAGGGTCCCTCTCTGGCCCAGCAGCCGGGTGTTGATGGCATGAACAGCGGAGGCCCGCCTCCCTGGGTTTTCAGCTCGCTACTCAATACGGCCTGAACGCGGGGGGGAAAGGAAGCCAGGGACTTGTGGCCCTTTCTCAGGGGCTTTGAGAGAGGGATTTTAGGAGTCAGAGAGATGAGGATCCTGTTCATAAATGGCCATCAGTTTTCTGCAACGTATTTGCCCATGAGATAAGCAAACACAGCTTCTAAAAACTAGATTCACAAGCAGTCCTTGGGAAGTGCAGTAGTCCAGAAAGACAAAGCCTAGAGCTTAAAAAAAAAAAATTTTTTTTTAAAGGAAGAAAATTTTCCTGCTAAGTACCACACACACACACATACACACACACATATACACACACACACACACACCTGGCAGACATTGTTAATCAATCATGACTGTCACCCCCTCTCAGTCCAGATGTGAGCAGAATCCTCGACGTCTTATTCTTGGTATTTACTACCAGTCAGTTCAAGTTAGCGCTTACGATGAGTACTGTGATCTCCATCTCTGAATCTGAGATTAGACAGAACTTCTGATGCATGGGGGGAAATCCAAGCGCATGCCAAGCATTACATGAAGAAAACACTGTTGGCCGGCTACCCAACAGTCATCCCCCTTCCCTGAAAAACCTCCAGTTGTGCTCAAGTATTCTCTCTCTCTCTCTTAACATCTTAATTTTATTTTATTTTTTTCATGTTCCTAAATTGATTGTTTATGCACCACACCTAGTGCTCCATGCAATATGTGCCCTTCTTAATACCCACGACCAGGCTCACCCATCTCCCCATCTCCCTCCCCTTCATAACCCTCGGTTTGTTTCCTAGCTCTTCACAAAGCTACCGGCCTCAAGAGAGGTGGACCCCCGTTCTCTTCCCAGGAAGTAAATTAAGCATGCTCCAAGCCAATCACGGTGCTCTGTGTCATGGGCCGCTGATTGGTCTGGCTGGGACACATGCTGACCAATGAGACTTAACCAGAGGGCTTCGGGAAGCATCTGGGAAAGGTTTCCTTTTAGCCGGGAAGGACAGAAGAGAGGGGAGGAGGGAACGGGAGGAAGAGAGGGAGGGAGGGAGGAAGGTAAGAATAGAGCAAAGGAGAGGTAGTGGGAAGGAGGGGGGAAGAAGGGGAGAGCAGGCCTCTCTTCTGCCAGCTGTTGGGATGTAGAACTTGAACCATTTTGCTACCAAGGGAAAGGCAAGGCTGAAACATAAGTCATTATGCAAAGATTATCAGAGTAAAATGATAGGAAAGAAAACCTGGGCTTGTCATCCCCTCCAGGACTTCTAACTGTGGAAAATAAAGAATCCTCTCTACTGTTCAAACTAGCTGAGTGAGGGATTTTGTTTCTTGCCACCAGAAGTTCCTGACTAATGTACCGGAGAGGCTCTCAGTAGATGGGCAGAAAAGAATTCGAAAAAACAGACCAACAGCCACAAAATTTAGAGAAAGCATCACCACGAATCATGGATGTCAGCAAGCCAGGAATCTGCTCATGGCCTGAGTCTGAGTTCCAGACCAAGCAAGGCGGGACACTATCTAGGAAAAACCCAGGTAAGGAACAGGGTCAGGACTGTAGCCCAGAAGATCAAAGATAAGTCCCCAGGTTCCATAGCTGGAGACAAAATAAATAAAGAGAAGAGAAAGGGTCTGCCTTCCGCCAGTCAATCACGTGCCAAGCACACCTCTTACTTGGTATTTCTTACAACATCACACAGTAAGCTGAGGCCTGGACAGATCAAATGCCTGCCCCCAGGTCAGCACGCAGTCAGCAGCGGGTCTGGGATTTGAGCTCAGGTCTGACTCTGAAGTTCAAGTTCCTTCTACTGCATCATGCTGCCTTCCCAAGAAACGAGGTAGGAGCTAGAAACCAGCATTGAGGGTCACCAGGTCCTAAGCTCTAAATTTGAGCTTCTTTAGTATCCTGTCTGGTTACCAGAGTAGCCCGGCTCAAGACAGGGGCTGCTGCTGAGGGCAAGGCTTCCTGGGGAAGAAGAAGAAAAATTGGGGACCAGGGGCCAGACCCATTAATGGTGCATACAGCACAGACCCCGTTGGGTGCGCTGCCACCGGCAGTAGAAAACACTGAACCATTAGACTGCTGCTTACAGTGACCCTGAAGGAGGAGCCCAGCGTCAATGTGCAGTGGCTGCCACCAGTGCAGACATACCAAGGCCAGGAGTTTATTGAGGACCCCTGCTGAGTAGAGATTAGAGAAGATAACACACAGACCTCGAGTCACAAAGGTAAAGAATGTATTCATTTCCTGGGGCTGCACTAACAAATTACAATAAACCTAGTGGCTTAAAAGAATAGTTCTGGAGGCCAGGCATCCAAAATAAGTTTCACTGGACCAAAACCAAGGTGTTATCAGGGCCACAGTCCTTCTGGTCTAGAAGAAACTTCATGTCCTTGCAGTGTTCAGCTTCCAGAGCTGAGTTCTTGCATCCCGTGGCTCCTGGTCTCTTGCTCCATTGTCAGAGCCAGGAGCGCAGCAGTTTCAAATCTCACTTCACCTCTGTTGTCACCACATCATTTCTCTCTGCTGCAGTTGAACCTCCCGCTTATAAAGACACCAGTGATTCCATGTAAGGCCCTTCTAGGTAGCCAGGGTAACCTTCCCAGCTCAAGATTCTTAATGATATCTGCAAAGTCCCTTTTGCCCTATAAATTAACATTCTCAGCTTCCAGGGATTAAGACCTGGCTACCTTTGGGTCCATTATTTAGCCTATCACAGGTAACAATACTGACTCAACCACTTATTAGCCATGTGATTTAGGGAACCTTACTAAGACTTTCTCTTAGTCTCTGTTCTTTTATCTGACAACCAGAATAATGATGAACCTACTTTATAGGATTACTGTAGAAATTTAGAAAGAATGTATAGCACAGCTCTTGGCACAGGGATGTTTAGTGGAAGGAACTTCAAGTAGGAAGCCAGAGCATTCTGAGTTCTAAGTTCATCTTTCCCACACGTCAGCTGTGTGTCCCTCTTCGAGTCATCCTGCATCTGTAGAATGAGGATAGTGTTAGACCCCTTTGCTCTCTCTGATGGAACTTTAGAAAAAGAAATGATTCTGTCATGTGCAACAAGCCTAACACAGAGTTGGAACCACTACATAACAAAGGGAAGAGAATGGCTAGGAACAATTTAAAAGATTTATTGAGGAGTTAATACGTGGCAGGCACAGTTCTGTGTTCTCCATGTGGATTTCCTCATTTGGTCTTTACACCTGCCCTTTGAAGTAGGAAATATTGCGATCCCATTTTGCAGATGAAGAAGCAGGCGTAAAAAGTTTCGGTAATTTGCCCAAAGTCACATCCCTAGAAAGTGTCTGTATTAGTTTCCTAGGGCTATGTAAAAGATTGCTGCAAATTGGCTGATTTAAAACAACAGAAATTTTTCTTTCACATTTGTGGAGGCCAGAAGTCCAAAATCAAGGTGCTGGCATTGTTGCGCTCCCTCTGAGGGCTGTAGAGGGGGATCCTTCCTTGCCTCTTCGATCTTCTGGTGTGGCCAGCAGGCCATGGTATTGCTTGGCTTGCGGACACACCCCTCCAGTCTCTGCCTTCATCATCTCATGGAGTGATGTCTCATGCATGGGGCAAGCACTACCCCTGACCTCCTGCCTCTGACCAGCCCCACATGCAGGGGTCACTAATGCTATCAGCACCATGAATGGCCCCCAAGCAAACGCCCTGGGAAGCACCCCTCCTCACCAGCACGGGTTCTGTGAGCTCAAGTTTCACTCAAAACTGATTTCACTTCAAACTAAGGCTGAGCCCCATTATCATTACTTAATGTCAGTGTAACAGCAGTGTGATACCCAGGCTTTTACACGATATATCATCCCTACAGACTTGGATGCTAGCAGGACACAGCAGAAATACAGCATCCCAACTTCCCAGTGTGCTCGTGGCCATCAATATTGATGGCGTGTCATCAATCAAATCCAGCAAGCTTTTACATGCTCTCATTTTTAACCGAGCCTTACCATGCATTACAATGGAATATTTAAAACCATGTACACATTTTATCAAGCCTTCGTGACCACTAAATGCTCTCTGGTTTGCAGCTCCAAATATCATTCATTACCTCGAGAGAGGCGGTGTGCAGAACTAAAGAAACTGCACAGAAACACCGTACGCTTAAGGACAGGGAAGGAGAAGGATACCACTGGAATCCACTGCCTGATCCAGCCCGATGCTCCGGACCAGGCCACCGGACACGGACTCACACCCCCTTCCACCTGCTCCTTCTCTGCCTAAACAGATGCCGGCTTTGAATTCCAGGCCTCAGGTGGGCTTGGCCAGGCTGCTTTACCTCTACCAGCCTCACTGTCCTCACCTGCAAAATGGGAGTGATTCTATCTACCTTGGGAGTTTAAGACAAAATCAAGTCTTGCACCTCTATGGAAATTAACTTCAGTGTCCCCTTTGCAGTGACACCTTCTCTGACCACCCCCTTTTTAAATGGAGTTGCCGCTACCCTCCATGGTAGGCATGCCCAGTTCTTCTTACCAGGTGCCATTTTCATAGGTCTCACCGCCTGCTCATAGACTCCTTGACTCACTTGTGTATTTTATTTATGGTCGGTTTCCCCACACCAGAGTGTAAGTTCAGCAAAGGTGGGATATGTTTCTGTTTTGTGCACTGATTTGCTCCCAGTTCCCAGAACAGTGCCTGGCACATGGTAGCTCTGCTCCACAAACGTCTGTTGACTAAATGAATAGAGCACATAGCAGGCCCTTGAACAGTTCGCACTCATTGGGTGTAGACGGACTGAACTTCCCGAATGAGCGGAGGGACAGAAGGAGGCGTGTGTTTAGTCCTGACTCTGTGATACACACTGCACTGAGCTTTGCGGGCATTACCCCACCATCCCGGGAGGCGCTGGCAGTCTCCCACATTATAGAGAAGGACTCCTAGAGTTCCTGACCCACACCTGCTGCATAGTCACAGTGCGACCTTGAGAGGTCTCTGACACCGGGACTCTCTTCTCCTCCATAGCCCCTTTCTCTGTGCTCTCACAGGTCTCTGCACTTGTCCCTTTGCCACAGAGACCACGCTCCATCATAAACTCTCTTTCCAGGGCAACTGGGTGGCTCAGTTGGTTGGGCGTCTGCCTTTGGCTTGGGTCATGATCCTGGAGTCCTGGGATTGAGTCCCACACTGGGCTCCTGGCTCTGCGGGGAGTCTTGCTTCTCTCTCTGACCTTCTCCCTTCTCACACTCTCTTTCTCTCTCAAATAAATAAATAAAATCTTTAAAAAAATAAATAAGCTCTCTTTCCTGACCCATCTGGCCTCCACACAGTTGAATTCTATGACTTAGCCTTCTTGGGATCTCTGTCACCTGTCAGTTGTCCCATATATGCAGGATAAATAAGTTAATAAAGTTAAAAGGAAGAACTCAGACCAGAATCAGGGACATCAAGTTATGTGTACATTGTCGTTCCTCCTTCCCCAACCCTGGCACACAAAACAAATGAACCTTCATACCCGTTCTTTCTAAGCATGGGCTCAGCCTCAAAATCCCTCTCCACACCTCCCCCCAAATAGCCAGTCCCAACCCATAGGAGCTAGCAGGATGAACATGTTGACCATCCCTGACGCAGATATGGTTGCGAGATCACTAAACCTAGTCTCTCTGTTTCATGAAACATATTCTACATTTCCCATCCTCTTTCTCCTTTGGGAGATTTTATTTGTTTATTTGAGAGAGAGAAAGAGCACACATGTGCACAGAGGGTAGGGCAGAGAGGGCGTGAGAGCCCACGATCTCAAGCCAGGGATCCTGAGGATGCATGAGCCATCCTCATGACCCAAGCCAAACTCAAGAGTTGGAAGCTCGACTGACTGAGCCACCCAGGTGCCCCCCCTACCCTCTTTGAGTGAGCTGTGCCATGTGAGAGTCCCAGGCAATGGAATGTGTATGGGTGTGTTGGGCCCCACATCCAAGGTTGGCCTGTGATGGGCACCACATCCATAACTCTCACATGGACGCTTCCGTGCTCCTCTCTCCTCTCTGTGGACTGATGCAGATACACAGCATGATCTTCAAGAACTCACGGGGAAGGTGGTGAAACCACGAGATAAACAAAGCCTAGAGCCCTAGCCTAGAGCCCTAAGTCACTTTTTGCAGGAAAGCCATCTTCTAGTCTGGAAGGCTCACTGAGAAGAGCAAAAAGTAAAACCTAACTGTTACATTTGGCACTGTAGGATTGGAAGCTGTGTTGTGTGTTATGAAAGCTAGATTTACCTCAGCCAATACACCTGGGTTTGTTTGTTTGTTTGTTCGTTTTTTTAATCTCTCTAGTTCCACATTCCTACACTTCAGGTTTTTTTTTTTTTCATTTGTTATCTAAGTATTTGAATGGCATTTTCTAGAAGCTTAATGAGGCAGGTGGACTTCTGTGTGTTTTATATCATGTTAGGGGTTGTGGTGTGCTCAGCGAGTAAATCTTTAACTGTAGGAAACACATAAAGAATTACAACATGTAATGCCTATTCTCAAATCACAGATCATCTTCCTGGGAAAATAAGACATATTCATGTGAAACAGTTGGCTATCTCAAAGCCCTCGCTCAAGAAATGCAGCAACAAATGACATGATCAATGAAAAGGAATACAACTCCCTCACCACGCACGTAGCCTGGGCAGGTAACTCACCCCACCCGCCACCAACACCCCAGAGCTCTCTTTCCTCCTTCAATAACACACACGACAACTGCACCCACCTCACTGGACTAAGGAAACCGTAAGTAAATATGAGTGGACATGCCTACAACAGTAACTGGTACAAAGCAAGTGTTCGATACATGTTAGCTTCCACTTCGGACAGGACTGATAGGTTCCTGTGGCCTGCAACAGTGGAAGATGAGTGTGGGAATGGCCAGGAAAGGATGTGATGAGGGGAAGGAGCGGGGAGGAAGTCTGCATATATTATGTTCAGGAAACAGTGAGGAAATCAGTCTGATCACAGAGATTTTGAAGCGAAGAATAATTCTTGCCAGGACTAGATTCAGAAGGTCCCTAAATTCTAGAATGACAAATCAGTACTTCAGCTTCGTTTTCAGAAAAGCACGTGATGAATGAAGGAAGGGCAGATACGTGGCCGAATTGAGAGGGCTGGAAGGAAGAGAGAAGGAGGAAGAACGGAAAAAAAGAAAGAGAAAGAAAAGACGGGGGTGGGGAATCTGCCTTTCCGGGGTTGACAATGTAACAAGGTAGCAAGAGCTCATGACACAGAAGGGAAAAGGCCTGGAAGGACACTTCCGCTCTGCTTTCTCTTATTGCATGATTTCGAATTCATTGCCTTCCCTCATTAAGCCTCAGTTTCCTACTATAGAACAGGGCTCATAAACCCCATGTTGCAAGGCTGCTTGATGAGAATAAGAAGGAAGGCAGGTGCCTTGTTAGCTCAGCCCATGAGTGTCTGACTCTTGACTTCAGCCCAGATCATGATCCCAGAGTTGTGGGATCAAGCCCCAGTGCAGGCTCTATGCTCAGCGTGGCGTCTGCTTGAGATTCTCTCCTCCTCCCCGGCCCCACCCCTGCTTGCGCATGTGCTCTCCCTCTCTCTCTCTTCCTAAATAAATAAGCAAGCTACACAGGTCCTGGCACAGTACCTGCAGGTGGCCCAGGTCTGGCCAATCCTGTGTCAGTCCACCACCTGCACAGCACCTAGGAAAGCCCTGCACTTGGGAGGAAGTCGTATTGCACAAAGATTAGCCTTCCCTTCCACACACTATTTAGTTAGGGGAAGCCATGTTTGCCAATACAGCAGCACTGAAGGCTTCATTCCCAGCCCGGGTTTGGCAAGGACCCAGACTGGCAGTCAACGGGAATGAGAACAAAAGCCCAGAAAATGCCACAGTTTCACCAGGTCCTGAGCAGGGTTTCGAGTCATCACACATCTCTATCAGGAGGGAGGCCTGGGAGGCAGTCAAGTGTAGCGACGGTTGTCCCTCATCCTGTGGAACGGAAATTTGTCCTGGTCTGAGAACGCTCCTTTCCACTCATCTTTTTCTACACCTGACTCCCTTCCTGTCATCTGCAGCCTAAGGTCATCTGGGGGGCTCAGCAGGTTAAGCCTCTGCCTTCAGCTCAGGTCATGATCTCAGGGTCCTGGGATCGAGTCCAGCGCCGGGCTCCCTGCTCAGTGAGGTGTCTGCCTCTCCCTCGGCCTCTTCCTCTCCCTCTACTCCTCCCCCTGCTTGTGCCTGCTCATTTCTGCTCGTGCCCGCTCATGCTCTCAAATAAAGTATTCTTTACAAAAGAAAGAAAAGAACAGCCTCATCTTCACAATTTCCCAATCATGCTGAAATTTCTGCCCGGTACTTTCAGCACTGGAAGAGCTGGGAGGGAGAGGCTGTCTGGCAGAATGAAGAATGATAGTTACAGAATCGGGGTCTCCGCCAGCTCTCCGGTGGGCTGTGCGTGGCGTTCTCATCAGAACTTGGCTTGGCTGAAGCAACAAGCCTCTTTTCAGAAAGCAAGGGAGAGATTGCCTACTGCTGTCTATAAAGAAGAGGTTCCTGAGGCTGAGAGCTATTTTGACCAATTCCCTTCAAATCTGGGGAAAAGGTTTCCTGCTGAGAGTGGCAGCCCTTGCCTGTGGCTCTCCAGGGGCAGCTCTCACCGCAGGATGCCAGACGCCAGCCAGTGCCGGTAGTTTCCTGATGGCATTGTTTGTGTCCCTGACATGCCAGAAATGTTGGAAAAACAGTGGTGGTAGGGGAGGGGACAGGAGAGGGGGAAGAGCAGAATGTTCTTTAAAATCATCAGAACAACAGTGACCTGCGTGGGAGAGAAAACAGGAAGCAAGTGCCGCTCAGCACAGCAGTGAAGCTGGAGGCAGAACAGTCTACCAGAGCGAGGGCTCCAGAAGCAACATACTTCCGAGACTTGCAGGTTCTGCTCCGCCATTGTCTTTGCAGGGCCAGCCACACAATTTGCAGGACCCAACGCAATTGAAATGTGGGGCCTCTTGCTCAAAAAGAAGAAAACCATTGTTGTTAAGGGCACTAAAATATAAAGCTCTTTCTTCCTTCCATGGCCTTGCAATTTGTGGTGGTGCTTTTCATATGCTATTTAACATCACTCTAAGTAAAGAAAAACCCAAATTTTAAATTATTAGCATGAATTTTACCATTCTTCTTTGTATGGTGCAGTGCCAGTTTAAAATGCCAGTTTAATATGGGAGCGTTTAAACTTCTATGCAAAATCGCAAAAATTACACAATTCGCATTCCATAGCTTGTGCATGCATATGAATTTCGTTCTTGCCCTAACTGTGGAAACACAGCACCAAGCCAGCTCAACTGCTTTTATGTCACTTCACAATAACCATACTTTCTACCAGTGCTCTACCTCTGGCTTACTGGTGAATACGGAAGGAGGGGATGGGGGAAGAACGACAGGTTGCACAAACTTTCCCTTTCCTTTCTGTATCATCGTTTTCAGTGTAAGTGTTTACCTAATACAGGAAAGGAACATGAGTAAGAAAGATGGGTTTCCTTGGTTACTCATGTTTCTTAAACCACTGTACTCCTTCTGTTTTCAAAGCAAGTTCTGAAATGGAGAGCGTGGCCTCCTGGGGCTTCAAGCCAATGGGAGCAGAGAGCATTAACACAAGGCCGGAGTCCCTCTGACCGCAGCACACTACATGACCGCTTGTCTGTGAGTTAATGAACTTATCCAGGGAGCCCTGGTCAACCCAGCACTCTGTCCTCCCAGACGACTGGATTCAGTGTCCTGTGTTCTCCAGGGTGTTCTTTCTACACTCAGGGTATTTATTTACTATGGTGAGGTGAATAGTGTCCTTCCAAAAGATACGGCCAAGTGCCAACCCAAAGTACCTGTGAATAGGATCTTGTTTGGAAGCAGGAGCTTTGCAGATTAGTTAAGAATCTCTAGATGAGATCATGCTGGATTTAAGGTGGGCCCTAAATTCTATGACTAGTGTCTCCATTACAGAAAAGAGAGATATTTGAGACATAGACACAGAGGAAAGACCCAGGGAAAAGGTGAAATACGGTGATGGGAGTGATGTTACCAACAGCCTAGAACATCAAGATCCACCAGAAGGAGGAAGCTAACAGGAGAATTCTCCCCTAGAGTCTCAGGAGGAAGAATGGCCCTGCCAACACCTTATCTTTGGACTTCTAGACTCCAGAACCATGAGAGGATACGTTTCTATGGATCTAAGTCATTAAATTTGTGGTAGTTTGTTCTGGAAGCCCTAGAAAACTAATACACTCATGCCTTTCCATCTGCCTGGGCTGCCTTCCCCACCCCACCCACCCCCATCACATACATTATGCTGTGATACTGAAAGCACTTAGGAGAGCTCACGGCACATTGTTTTTGTTCAATTAACAGTATAGTAAGATATAATCTACAAAATGACTCATGACTCCGTATCCTCAGTGCCAAGCACATAAAGGGGCCTCACTACATAGTTGTTAAGTCAGTGGATGGATGGATGGATATGGATGGATGGATGGATGGATGGATGGATGGAAGGATGGATGGTTGGATGGACAGATGGATGATGGATGAATGGATGAATTTTCCTTTTAGATTCAACATAGGTTTGACCTTTACCCAGCAAATTTTCATGACACCCTGTGAATGAATTAAACACATCTCTGTGTGTCACAATAGACTGTTGGAGCTTGTTTTCACTCATCCATTCAATATTGAAGAGCCTATGATGAGCCTGGCCCTGTCCAAGGTGCTAGAGCTGCAGTAGCAGACAAGTGAAACCCCTGCTTTCCTGGAGTTTATGTTTGAGCGGGGGAGATAGGGGATACACAAGGAAATAAAGAATAATGTAATAGGATTCCAAGTAGTGAAGAGTACTATGGCGGGGGAACAGATTGATATGAGGACAATAGTGGGAAAGCAGGAGATATTTGGGGTAGAACAGTCATGGAAGAGGTCTCTGAAGAGAAGACCTAAGACTTGAATGAAGTATGGAGACATGCCATGCTAAAGGCTGAGGAAAAGAGTACCCCAGCCAGAGGGAACAGCAAGTGTGAAGGCCGTGAAGCTGGACAGGTTGGAAGACCAACAAGCATGTGGTTCCAGCACAGGGTTTGATGGAAAACTGAGAAGATGAGGCCAAAAGAAAAACTAAGAACCAGGCCATGTAAGGTCTTACAAGAAATGGCAAAAAGAGTTTATATTTATTCAGAGACACTGGAAGGTTTGGAGAAGGGGAACATTTTTTTCTGATCTAAGTCTCTCTGCAGCTGTGTGGAGAAGAGATTGAAGGTAGTGCAGGGTGGGGATAGAACTGGAGACCTGTAATGCTTTTGCAACCACTCAGTCCAGAGGTTGTGAGAGCATGAGTGGGTCTTTGTTGAATGAATCTTAAAAGGAGCAGTTCTACACACAGATATTCCCATGAAAAAAGGTCTTAAACAAAGCTCTGCTGATCGGACCCACCCGTGCTATATTGAACAATCCTCATGTCCTTGCCTTGCCTATCAGCAGGCAGACGGGCTCGAGGCTTGCCAAAGCCTGCTGCTCCAAGATGTACTAAATCGTCCAGTTAGGTGAAGGAATATAACATAAGTCACTGTTGTCTTCCTCTGCCTCCTGATTTACAATGCAGTAAAACAGAAAATCGCACCTAAGCTCCCAGAAGTGCCCACAGCGTTATTCACTTGGTAGTCAGTCCAGGTTGCTTTGGCCTGGCTATTGCAAACTACAAATGGCAGAAAAGATAGGTTCCACAAAAGCTTCTTCCAGATAATATGCTAAAGATCTCAGATACTCCATGCTGGGCTGTGATCCCACCTACCATGGGAGAAGCCGTAATAGGGTGTAGCTTCAATGCGCAGTCACTCCTGAGATAACTCACCCATCCCGTGTGTCCCTGGAACTGGCTCAGAGCTGAAGGACTGAAGAAATGTTTCGTCCTGGGCTTGAGATTCGGAAGTTAAGCAGGCAGGATTTAATCTGCCTGAAAGTTTTCCTGTCTAATAGGCTAAGCCAAACACTTACAGAAGCCACTGTGAGTGGGATATGATGAGAACATGAGCTGGTCCTCCCTCTCTTGTATTTTTTTAGGATAACTTTTCCCAGAGTTCGTGTCACAATATTCAGGCAAGTTAGAAACCTAAGTGGACTTAGCAATACTTTACCCTAACACTTTGTCAGGTAAGACACTCATGACGCAAAAGCAAGTCAACAAGGTCCAATTTAACAACTCAGAGAGGAAACGTAGGTTTAGAGGTAACATGGCACTCAATACTTTGGTTGATACATAATACAAACTTATACAATGAATAAGTAATGGATGAATGCTGTTAACTCCCAACTTCCGAGACTAAAAAGCAGAACGTAGGAGCCTCTTAACCGCTTATGTAGCATCTGTATATCTACATTATGGGTAAATAATTGAAAAATGGTAAGATGATGGGATTAATATGAACTCATCCGTGACTCCAATTCACACAGAGCATCAAGAAGTCAAAGAAGGGGATGCCTGGGTGGCTCCATGTGTTAAGCCTCTGCCTTAGTCTCAAGTCATGATCTCAGCGTCCTGGGATCCAGCCCCACATCGGGCTCTCAGCTCAGCAGGGTTCCTATTTCCCCCTCTCTCCCTGCGTGCTTCTCTGCCTACTTGTGATATCTCTCTTTCTCTCTCTCTAATAAATAAATAAAATCTTTAAAAAAAAATGAAGTCAAAGAAGGGAACTGAGTTTGTGGGCAGCTGGCAACTTCTCTGGTGACCAGCTGGCCTAGGATGGCCTCACTCACGCATCTGGTTGTTGGCTAACCACTGAGAGGGTTTTAGAGGTCACCAGGCCATAGGTCTGTCATGCACCTGACCATCCTGCCCATCCTTCTTGCCGCACGACCATGGCAAATTCCCAAGAGGGCAAAGGCCTAGGCTTGGAGTTGCCACACTATCCCTCCCAACTCACCATACAGGCCAAAGCAAGCCACAGGCCAGCCCTGATTCCCAGAACTTCCATGGATGGGAAATTCCTGATATCAATTCTTGATGGAAAGAATCACAAAGTCAAATCATAAGGAGTACCCTGTGGCCATTTTTTGCCATCTATCACACGGGTTTATTTCAAAAGCTATGGCTAAAAATACGGATAACATGTCAGATAGCCAACGCATGGTTGGAGCTTCCTTGAGGGACATTTCAAGGAGATGAACTACTAGCTCTGGAAGGTAACACAAGTCTTAACTTTTTATCATGGTACTGCCTATCAGGCTCCAAGAGCAGCAGCAGTAAATATTCAATTATTTTACTCTTCTTACTTGGAGGAAAGGAGTAAAAATAATTAGAATTGTGATGGTGATAACTTTTAACTAACAGTAAAAAGAGGAAGAAGAGCAGTATCCGTTGTACGCATCCCATCCACGTGGGTCTTTAGTATTCACGGCTCCCAGTCCTTGCAAATCCCAACGAGGCTTTTTCAGCCATTTCTCTGATACGGAAATGAACTCGGGAAAGGTAACCCCCGGACCAAAGAGTGGTGACAGAACATAATAAGCTCAGGTCTGCCGACTTCAGAGTGAGGGATTTTTGTATGAGGCCAATCTCGCATCTGAGGATTCCAGGAAGAGAACACAAAGTGGGGAAGTAATTTGCTTTGCATGGCTTGACCCCCTGGTACTTCAGAAAACTCCTGGCCCTGCAGTGCCCTTCTTGCCTCTGCTAGAAATGCCTTCTGGCCAGTGGTGGGTCAGAGTTTTAGTGGCCATGAGGGCAGCGGTGTTATTGAGGCTTCCATCGTCTGATGACTTAGGGAAACAGTATAGCTTAATTTTATTAATTCATATTGATTTATATAGCTTGGCTCTTTCCACAAAAGATTTGAGGAAACTTACAACAAAAACAATACAGCTGAATAGAGAATCCCGGAAATCAAATGCTGTTAGAAATATATTCCCAGAACCGTTTTTTTTTCCCCCCCATGGCATCTTTTACTGTCCTATGTGAACAAAATGAAAATCATCATGACAGAATCTCAGCCCTAAAAGAGGCCACAGTGGGTTTCAAACAAGAGAATATAAAAAGCGCTGGAGAATGTGTTTAAAATACGGATTACCTAACCCCACTCCCAAAGATTGATTCAGGTGGTCTGCATAAAGTCTTAAGACAGGTTCTAAATTTCCCAGGCAATTCTGTTGCAAATGAACCCTGCAAAGGAACCCTGATAAAATCCAAACCACTTAAGGGACACAGGAATCAACCTTGCCAGCATTCACTTCTAAGCTAAGCACAGATGTAGGCCCTGAGGGTATTAAGATAAATAAAAGGAAAATCCCTGCCCCTAAAAAGCTCAGTCTAACCACAAAAACAATTAATTACACAACCAATGAGGATATGATGCATTTAGTGGCACAAAATTTAAAAATTCTTTGAGGAATTAGGAAAGCTGTACCTGGGAGCTGTCTCTGCAGGAAGCATTGGCTAAGGGTATGGGCTCTGCAGGTGAACTGTCTGAAGGTGCTATGAATCTGCGCTTTGCATTTGTGAGCTGTATCATCTTGAGCTGGAGACTTAACTTCTTTGTGACTAGACTTTCTCAGTTGGGAAGTGATAATAAGGGTAGTACCTACTTTATTGGGGTGTGGGCATCCAATGACAGAATACATTGGCAATGTGTAATATCTCAGTTTTACTTTCTGTGTTCTCTATGTGTTTTCCCACTCTGGTGCTGCAAAAAAAAAAAAAAAGAAAAAAGAAAAAACTGTTTCAATGTTGCCAGTGGTGATAGTGTTGAATACAGCGATGGTAGTGGTGGTGATGGTGGTGTGGAGGAGGTGGTGGTGTTGGAGGTGGAGGTGGCGGGGGGTAGTAGTGGCAGTAGTGGTACACGTGGGGACGGCGACAGGGATGGTGATGATCATGACGGTGTGTAACCTCTCCTCGGTCTACTTGGAAACAAAAATAAAGACTAAAAGAAGCTACAGCCCGAGTATAAGAAAGATCCTGATGCCTGGTTGCAGAGCAAATCCTTCATTTCCTGTTGCCTAAAAAAAGTGAAGACTGAGATTTGGGGTAAGGATTAAGAAAGATAAGGGGTTCCATTTGGGCTGACTAGTTTGAAATAAACAGGATTTCCAGCCTGAAACGTGGTTCTCTGGTTTTGGAGAAAAAATGAAGTAAGGAAGTACAGACTGGACAATCAGTGACACACCGAGAGAAGGTCCTGGGGAGAGAACGTGCAAGGGAAATCTGCAGAGAACGGAGGGAGAGAAGAAGAGACAGCCACAAATTTAGAAGTCCATGCGACGCTAAAGTAAGGGATCTTTCAGGTATGGCAGTTTAGTCGATTACAAACTCAACTAATTTCTACCTTATCTGAAAAAAGGTATCAGAGGAACCATTACCTATGCCTCACTGAAATCAAAATAGGCCGCATACGTATTTTCATCATGATCTTTCCACCTAATAGCCTTGCAGTAAGATGAGATCATGTCAGTTCAATGAGACTGCTTCTCAGCAAACCCATACAAGTCTGGTGATTCTTGCTTCCTTTTCTAATGAACACAACCTCTACTTAAATCCTTCTGTAATTTTCCCTGGTGTCTTCCACAAGGTCTGATTTGCAATTTCAAGATTCTGCCATTTTCCTCTTTCTGGACAATCAGAACATTTTCCTTCTACATGTTTCCAGCAGCTCTCTTACCCCTTGTTATATCTCAAAGACTGGAGGCTGCAGTTTCACAATTTCAGCTGAAAATAGTCTCCTCTGGCATGTAACTTGTGGCGACCTGTGACCTCTGAATTCACCCAGTGATTCTCCACATTCTCTTCAGATATCCTCCCCTGTCTTCAAGTGCTGATTCCTCCTAAACCACGTGTGTTCTTACCCATCCAGTTGGAATGCCTGTTTCCTTTCCAGAAATACTGGAAGCATGTTGTTCTGGGTCAGAATATTGAATTTACTGGACACCTAATTTGTAAGCTATTCATAGAAAGGCATGTCTTTATAGCCAGAATGTTCCCTCCATATGTAACTGCTTCACCTCTACCTCTACCCTGTAGGATCTGACCACCACTCAGACCAGCCCATCTACTTCTACTCCATACCACTTCGCATTTACTGATCCATCCGAACCCTGTCACTGCTCTTGGTCGCTAGAAAGACTGGTTGGGATTCTCACAACTAACCAAAGAAGAAGCCCCTCGCCAGAGCAACATTAAAAATCTATTTGATAGTCCTTAAATCTGAACAGGATTACACAGGCCACCCTGAAGATTTTGGAACTGCCTCCAAAATCATTCATTTATTGACTTCCTCTCAGGCATTAGTCACTGTGACAGCACTGGATTTACAACAGTGAGCAAAATAATACCCATCCACAGCCCACATGACGATTGAAGTCCACCGAGAGAAAGATATTAATCCAATTATCCCACAATGAAGTATAAATTCAGACTCCTTTTTTTTTTTTTTTTTTTTTACAATTTATTTATTTATACTGAGAGAGACAGACGTGGTCCTTACTGGAACCTAAAGAAGCCTGGTGTGGCTTGAGCATGGAGAGAAAACAGGGGCCTCTTGTGGATGAGGCAGGAAAGGAGAGCAGGGGCCAGGCAGGACCATGGAGGGATCCTGAGAATTCTGTTTTTTCACTTAGCATCACTGAGAAACTAGTGAAGTTTTATTATTACTATGATTACTACTCCTACTAATGCTACTGCTACCATTACTATTATAATTATGGCCATGATCAGCTCTGTATTCTGAAAACATCTTTCTGAGTTCCTGATGGAGAATGGATTAGAGGAAACAGGAGACCATAGAGTTGGAAGGGGAAGGAGGGTGTCAGCCTGACCCAAGGCTGAGAACTGGAGACAAGCAGTGACTGCCATCGCCAGGAGGTGGGAGAGGGCAGGGTAAGGTCTGTCCGCGAGAGGGGCCAGCCTCACCAAACAGGCAGAGCATGTTGGCAGCCTCGGTGGGCATAATCAACAAGTTTGGCTGGAACCCCTCTTTTGGGGAGCACCGGGCACAGCAGCTTCAACAGCACTGCTTGGCACAGGGCTGGGCGATGCTTCAGCGATCCAGGCAGCCTGCCGGAAGCCGTATGCCCTGCTTAATTCCTCCACAAACCTACTGCTTGCAGCCATGCAGACATATGCAACCTTAATATGGTTACAGTGTCTTAAACTCCTGAGGAAGGGGGGTGGAGGGATGTTCCTGCCCAAGCACCGCAATGAAGGGGAAAATTGTCAGAAGTGATTCTTGGCGGAGATTGGCAACATACACTGTCACTTGAACCTATCAATAGACCGGGCTGATGATGTTTTTCACTTAACACCTAGCGACAAGGCTGTCAGAAACTGGCAGGAGATCCCTGCATTCCCTGCCAAGAGAGAGGAACATGAAAATCTGTCGAAATTCATGCTTGCTAATAAATATACCCCTGGAATTCTTTTTTAAGGAACCCGGGGTTTTAGATGTCTAGGCAACATTTGGCAGGGATTCAAAAAAGCTGGATCCAGCCAGGAGGTTTCTCTCCAGCTCCTTTTGGGATGGTTTCAGCTCTGTGGCAAAAGAAAGGGGTGAGACAGAGTCTTAGTGAAGAAGGAGCCCTGAAGACACTAATTGTTATACATTCTAGCATGGGGTCTGCTGTCCATGGACAAATGACGCATGACAGACACAGGACATTGCCGCTAGACTCCAGGGATACCCTCTAGGCCACCGGGACCAGATTTCCGATCATACCCATATCAAGAAAAGGCACGGCTCAGCAGAGGGTTCAGAGGAGAGGTGCAATAACCAGAAGCCGACGTGGTCTGGCTGCCGTGGGGTCCTTGGTGTTGTTCAAGGACTATTCCTACTAGGATCGCACTTCCCCACTCCCTTGAGAAGCTACGGGCAGTCACGTGGCGTGTGTTCCCCAATGAACGTGATGCACATCTCACTTCTGCCTGGAAGCTTAAGAGCACAGTCTGCGCCTGCGCTTGCCTCCTACCCCGGTGACTGGCCGCAGTGGCTCTTCTAATCGCTGGGCCCCAGAGTGAGGACAATACCCAAAGCAACCCAGTCTGACCAACCATAGAGAGGAGGCTTGAGTGGAAAGTAAAATGGATTATTCTATCATGGAGATATAGGGATTCCTCTAGCATAACCCAGCCTACGTGCTCTCTGTTAGGAGCCCCTTGGAACAACCGCTCCCTTCCCTAAAGCTCTTCCCTGTAATGGGAATGACTTAGTGAACAATGATGATATTCTTTTTTTTTTTTTTTTTAAGATTTTGTTTATTTATCAGAGAGAGAGAGAGAGAGCACAGGCAGACAGAGGCAGAGGGAGAAGCAGGCTCCCTGCAGAGCAAGGAGCCCGATGCGGGACTCGATCCTAGGACGCTGGGATCATGACCTGAGCGGAAGGCAGCTGCTTAACCAACTGAGCCACCCAGGCATCCCCAGTGATGATATTCTAACCTGCCTGTGCTCTGATCTACCAACGACAGTTGGGGTGAGATCCTTAAACCCCTATAACCTCAATTTCTTCATCTCTGAATTATGAATTATAATACCCTCCATCCTGTAAGATATTAAATAAAATAATGTCTGGAGAGAATTAGCCTTTATCCTATGCCATGCAGAAAGTAAACACAGCAGGCTTGAGATTGCTAAGCTTACCAAGCTCTGCTTGCAAAGTTGGCCCTTCACCGGTGTCAGAGAACTTAGACCTCAGGAGGGTTCTCCCCTTTCCAAAACTGATAAAGGTGCCCACCATACCTAACCTGTTTGTACAAACAAAAGAGTTCATGCTGAACATCTACTTTACTTCTGGGAGTCTGGAATTTTGGTACATACTAGGCAAAAGGTCCCTAGGTGACTGGCCTCCAGTGAAACCCATGGGCACTGCGTCTCTAGCAGTTTTCCATGGTAGACAGCACTACACACATGTTGTCAAAACGTGTTGTTGGGGGAATCAAGCACACCACGTGTCACGCCACTGGAGAGGACTCTTGGAAGCCTGTGTCTGTTTTCCTCCAGACTTCTCCTCATGCACTTTTCCCTTTGCTGGTTTTGCTGTGTATCCTTCCATGATACTAAGTCTCAGCCATGAGTCCCACTATATCCTGAGTCCTCTGAGTCCTCCATGTGAATCCCCAAACTTAGGAGTGCTCTGGGGAGTTTATAAGTATGGTTTACTCCAAATTAATAATAAGTACAAAAAGATAAGTTTACAGTAAGTATTGTTAATATTAAAAATAAGACAAGGGGAGATGCACAGAAAGAAATGAAAGCAGCTAATTCATAGTTAACCACATAATAAAAGACCAGGAGACTGACTTCTCACATGGCCTTCTTTTCACCTGTATCTGTCTCTCTTTTGTATGTTTCTTTTAAGGATTCCTGTGGTTGGATTTAGGACCTACCTAAATATTCCAGGATAATCTCATCTCAAGATCCTTAATTTGATTACATCTGCAAAGATTCTTTATCCAAACAAGGTCACATTTACAAGTTCTGGGGCTGAGGATGTAGACATATCTTTCAGGGGCCACCATTCAGCCCACTACAAACAGCAATAGTTAGTTCCAAGCATTGCTGGCCAGTCACTTAACCTTTCAGCACATCACAAAATTGCTCTGAAGCCCAAGTGAGGCAGTGCGCAAAAAATGTTCGGCATGTGGTCTAGCATAGAGGAAGAGCCCAGTAAATGCCAGTTACTGTCATTGCCCATCATCACACAGTTGTTGAGAAAACAAACTAGTACTTGAACCAGGCACACATACCCACTATTCAGTCTTCGTTCCGAAGGGGGCTTGGAGAAATCTCTGTAGACCCAGTGATGGCCCACCACCAATTCGCAATCATTCTAACTGGGACCCTTTTTTATACTCTTTTGGTCCAGAGCTTGTGAAGGGGCTGAACTACCCCCAAGTCCCTTTCTGAGGCCCTCAAAGAATAATTCTGGAGAATCTTGGCTCTTCTGTTTCACCATCTCAAAAACCCCGACAGTAATTACAGCTGCCACACTAGAGTGCTTTGAGGGTTATCGAGTTAATGACTATAAAGTCTGTGGAGCTCTTCAGAGGAAAGAAGCCATAAAAATCAGATAAATAAAACAGTCAATCAGCACATGTTTATTGTGTCCACAGGGTGCATAGCACTGTACTCGGAAATAAAGATTAAAGGCGAGAAAAGCAAAGGAAAAGAAGGGGGAAAGTTGGTTCAACCAAAGTCTTTCCAGGCTAGAGTACAAGGCCAGCTATAAAGTAAAGAGCTAGAGCCCTCCGAGGCTTTAAAAAATGAAGGAGGTGTCTACAAATCAGTAGGAAAAAGATAAAGAACTCGAGTGGAAAAAAAAAAAATGAACAAAGCATTCAAGGAAGCAGTTTACAGAAAAATAAATTCAGCTAGCCAGTAAGCAATGAAGAGATGCTTAGCTGAGTTCATAATTAATCAAAACAAGAACAAGATAGCATTTTTTTAAGATTTTATTTAGTTGACACAGAAAGAGGGAGATCACAATTAGACAGAGAGGCAGGCGGGGTGGGGTGGGGGGGGGGGGGAAGCAGGCTCCATGCTGAGCAGAGAGCCCAATGCAGGCTCGATCCCAGGACCCTGGGATCATGACCTGAGCCGAAGGCAGAGGCTTAACCCACTGAGCCACCCAGGAGCCCCAAGATAGCATTTTTCACTTATCACACAGGCAATGTTTGTTTCCTGATACACAGTACTGGCAAGTTGTGAAGAAACAGGTGTTCTCCATCCACTTTGGGGGACAATACGAATGGGAGCCAACTGGAGGGCAAGGAGCTAAAGGCTGTCCCCTGTGGACCCTAGGGAGGGTATGGGCTACGGTGTATGTAAGCCCGATGATTCACAGACCTGTACCCCTGGGCTAATAATAGATTCTATGTTCATTTAAAAATAAATAAATAGAAAGAAAGAAACTAGAGCAGAATGGTATGCATAATATGACCCTTTTGTGAATGAGAATATGGGGGGTGTCCCATTCAAAGATGACCCTCGGGATGCGCCGTGAACACACCTGGATCTGCTCTCCTGCCCCTGCTGTGACCAAAGGCCTGCCCTACCAGTGAGGACAGATGGGAACTTTTTGTTTTCCTTGTGAAAACCAAACTCCAGCCAGACTCATTACAAAGAAGAAGATAGTGTATTAAGATCTCGAACTTGGAGCCAGGCTACCCAGGTTCAAATTCCAGCTCTGGTGCTGCTTACAAGCTGTGTGACTCTGAGCAAATCACTTCACCTCTCTGTTCCTTAGTTTTCTCTAGAATAGCAACAATATCAGTACCTACCTCATCGAGTCATCATGAGAAATAAATGTGTCGCTATCTGAGGAGTGCTTCAACAATGCTTGGCAGAAAGCCACTCCCTCTGTAGTGTTATAAAGCAGGTAAATAAGGCTCAAACCCTGAGTGCCTCATCGCCTGAATCCCAGTGTGACCCTCTGTTAGTGTGGCCCCAAATACCTAAAGGGTAAAGAAGAAAGAAAAAGAAAGGTGTTTTTTATGTATTCAGTGGGCCACGCCACAGGATGAAGTCATTTTGAAAAGGATAATTAGACCTCCAATTGGTTTTCATTTTATTTCATTTTCTTGCCTGCAGTTGACAAGCAGGGAGATTGTGTTACTTCCACAGTCACTAACAGCAGAGCCGTCCGGTTCCTCCTTTTCTATAGCAAACTCATGAAAGAGAGAAGCCTGCTGGTGCAAACTGCTTTGATGGGAGGAAGCATCTAAAATTCATTTTAATTTCAATTTGTGTGAAGCTTTTGTATCAAATTACAGATCTGGGGCATGATGCGGCTCAGTGAAGAATCCCATTTTCCATCAGTTTGGATGCTTTCGTTGTGCCGTCAAGGGGTAAAATAATTAAGGCTGAAATCCTATCTCCACTGGAGACTAGCTACTGGTGTCCCACATCCTGTGTTGATCAAGTCAGGTGACAGACCAGCAATTAGTATTCAAGGACCAGCACTGCCCCCTCGGAGGTCCCGGACGAGCCAAAAATTCTCCGGTGAGTCAATTAGTTCAAGGGGTTTCTCACTCAGATGCGATAGTGCCAGTGGCCTGATGCAAACTGCGAGACCAACAGTCAACTAGGGCAAGCCAAGGTTGTTTGGATAAACTAAAACAGAAGCTGGAAAAATTCAGTAAAACAGCTGAAATCTGCAAAGCCACCAAGTCACGGTTACTAGGCAGCTGAATTCGCTTCGCTGCTTCTATGAAAGTCAGAATGAGCCTGCATTTGGAGGCCAAAGCAATCAGGCTAGGAAAGCCACCATTGATTACATTTGTTTTAATTTCTCGGGTCTGGCATATCACGTGGTCTCACTGGAGTATACGAGTTCTGTTCAGTATAAGGGTCTCTACTACCAGGATCGTGCACCCATGCCCAGCTGCTGTGTTGGCTGATAACAGGTCACAGGTGCCTCCCTTCTCAGAGAAAAGCTTTGCTGACAGGAGTCATGTCATCTAGAAGGGGACTCCTGCCCTGCCCCACCTCAACATCCTCACCAACCCAGGGGCTGCCAATGACTGCCTGGAACCAGAATCAAAGGGCAGCATCCTTGCCTCAAGAGAGAGTAACTCTGCTGTGTAACTTCTGTGCAAGGCCAACACCATGGGGCCACACCCTTGCCTGTCAATCTTTTTCATCTTGTCCTCCTCAGTCTCCTACAGGCATCTCCTGAGAGAATTCTCTCAACAGATCATGTATACCCAAACCCCTGACTCGGGCTCTGCTTCTAGGGAACCCAAATATATTCATTTCGTATCACTGCTCTAATAAATTAACACAGTTAGCAGCTTAAGCAATGCAAATTTATTATCTTATGGTTCTGGAGGGCAGAAATCTGACCCAGATTTCACTGAGCTCAATCAAGATATTGGTAGGGCTGTGTTTCTTCTGCAGACTCTCAAAGACAACCCATTCCTTGCCTTTTCCAATGTCTGTTAGTCACCTACATTTCTCAGCTCATGGCCCTGCATCACTGCAAACTTTCTTTCCATTGTCACATCACCTTCTCTGACTGTGACCCCTACTGCATCCCTCTTATAATGACTCCTATAAATACATTGGTCCCAGATGGATAATCCAGGATAATCTCCTCATGTCAAGACCCTTCATTTAATTATATCTGCAAAGTCCTCTTTCCCGTGTCAGGTAACATACTTGCTGATTCTGGGGATTAGGACAGGGACATCTTTGGAGCCATTATTCTGCCTCCTACATTGACCTAAAAGAGTTGGTATAAGAAGCAGTCTTAAGAACCACACTCAAAGGAAGAATTCTGGAGTCAGGTCACTGATTGGTTGCCTAGCAATAAAGAAGCCTGTCTCTGGTGAGATGAAGCATCAGCTGTCCATGGCACATGGGCACAAATGCTAAGACTTTCACCTAGGACAGGCTATAGGTGGAAAGGATGCACTGGCTTATGCAACATTACTAGTGCTGGAGAGGAAGAATCAGAGATACAGTAATTATTAGGATTGTGAATTTGGGTGGCTGTTGCTAAATACCACAAATGCACTGGAGAGAGAAAAAATGACAGCTTCGGGGCAGTCATTCAACAATTTAGAGCAAATTGTGTCAGAGAGCCTCCTTGGCAGTATGTAACGAAACCCCGATCTTCTTCAGCATGAAAAGAAAGCTGAAGAAAGTACACAGCATGTAACTGTGAAGAACTCAGAGAAGGCTGGATTCCTACACCAAAATCAGGAGCCTGATGGGAAGGAGTAGGATGCCCGTACTTGGGGTGGGGATGCCTGGGAAGATGCACTTGATTACCTTTGACCCTATGATCCCACGGAGCTTTCTGGGCTTCCTGACGTGTCCTCCTCCTTCTTGTAGGAAGACAGTCCCCTTCCCTTGTCTGAAGAAGAAACAAAACCTCAAATGGGGTAGGTGCCTAATAAAACAATGCTCCCACCTCTTCTGCTGGCTACCCGACCAGCACCACGAGTCGACCCTCAGCCTAACCTGATGAGCAAGGTCTGGGCTGGCTAGAGAAAACGGAATAGTATTTTATAGGAACCACAGGACCTTAGGTAGCATGGGTAGGCAAAAACCAGGGTAGTATGACTAGGATGCTTGGTGAAGAGGGGCAGTACATGAAGCACTACAGATAAAAAAGTTTATCTAGGACGTCTGGGGGGTTCAGTCGGTTAAGCATCTGCCTTTGGCTCAGGTCATGATCTCAGGGTCCTGGGACTGAGTCCCACATTGGGCTCCTTGCTCAGTAGGGAGCCTGCTTCTCCCTCTACCTACCGCTCCCCCTGTTTGTGTGCGCTCACTCTCTGTCTCTCTGTCTCTCTGTCTCTCTCTACCTGACAAATAAGTAAATAAAATCTCTTTTAAAAAATAAAATAAAAAGTAAAACCAGTGACTTTTTTTTAAAAAAAAAAAGTTTATTTAATGGAGAGCCCTCCAGTAACATGGGCTTTAACTCCTAGCTTTGCCCTGAAAGATGAGTCTTATTATCTGCAGCAGGGATGGCTGCCGGGAACGTGGACTTACACCCCTCGGGATGGGATGCAAAGAAGGGGCAGTGGGTAGCCATTTAGTTAGAGCCAACTGTTGGCAGTTCCTTTGAGGTTTGCAAATCACTGCTAAGGTATCTGGAAAAAGAAATCTAAACTCCTATTCCAGGAAGCCTCCATTCTTCATGGGATCAAAGGAGAAGGAGCATCTACTTGCTGGAACTACACAGATGCCACCTTTAACCATGGGTAATCCGTGCTAATCCACGTGAGGGGGAAAAAAGGCAAATATAGCAGGATTGAGAACTGCTCTCCTTAGAGAGCCCTGCTTTCAAAGTTGGCCCTTTGCTGGCATCATCACACTTGGATTTGGAGAAGGTTCCCACCATTCCCAGAATTGAGAAGAGGGCTCACTGTGCCTAAACTGTGAAAACGATACAGGTTATGATGAACACCCGTTTTCCTTCAGCAAGTCTGGAACTCGGGCATGTACCAGGCAGAGGGTTGCCTTTGGGACGACCCCCAGTAAACACCCTGGGCACTGAGTCTCTGACGAACTTCCCTGGTAGAGAAGAGTTCACATGTCCCAGCCCATTGCTGAGGGGTTTAAGGATATGCTGTGTGACTCCACTGGGGAGGGCTCTGGAAAGCTTGTGCCTGGTTTCCTCTGGTCTTCACCCCATGAACCTTCCCCTAAGCAGACTTTGCTTTGTAATATATTATAACCATCCGTATGACTATATGCTGAGTTCATGAATCCTCCTAGCAAATCACCAAGCCTGGGAGTGGTCTTGAGGACTTCCAACACATACCATGACAAACAGATACATGTAGTTTTCTTCACTGGTATTTATCTGGGCCCTCCTGAGGGCAAGAAGTTTAGTGGATCCTGATGAAAATGTCCTCTTAACCTAAGACTCGTTCCTTCCCCTCTTTTGGGGGAGATTTTGCTTCCCTTTGAACAAAATGTTGATATATTCTATCTTATTTAATGTATGAAGAGCTTGGTTTCATAGTTAGAAGTATATGCCTTCACCTTATGAAATAAAATTTTTCAGAACTTCTACAGCCTCCTTTTCCACTCTCAAAGTATCAATAGTGTTTTTTATCCCACTGTCCCCAAGGATCTCCAAAATATTTGAATTTTTTTTTAAGATTTGATTTAATTATTTGAGAAAGACAGAGAGAGTTAGTGAGAGAAAGCATGAGAGGAGAGAGGAGACAGGATCAGACGGAGAAGCAGACTCCCTGCTAAATAGGGAGCCCGATGTGGGACTCGATCCTAGGACTCCAGGATCATGACCTGAGCCAAAGGCAGTCACTTAACCAAATAAGCCACCCAGGTGCCCCCAAATATCTGAATTTTTAATGTTCTTTCCCCTAATCACAATTATTAAACTACTTCTTGCACCGTAAGTGGGACCAAAACCCGACTGTACAGATTCCATATCGCAGCAGTAGGGGAGTGGAGAAGACTAGGACGGTGCTATGGGCGTACGGAAGGGCATCTCCATCACACCAGGGAGTAGGTGCGGCTTCCTGAGCCTCTCAGGCAATCTTAAAGAAAGACTAACAATTATCATAATTGACCAAATCTTAAAGAAAGACTAAGAATTATCAATGGTGGAAAAGCTGTCAAAGAGAACTATTTGAGTGAGAAAGGACAGTAAGAAATGAATTGGCTCATTCCAGGAACCTGCAAGGAGCTCAAATCCTTGAATGAGAAGATAGGAGATGGCCTACTTATATGCAAAAGGGAAAAGGGAAAAGTCACTCTAGCAATAAGGGTCCCTACGAAAGTGAGCTGCACATGCTTAGCTGAAACTCACAGATCATCTCACCAAATGGCCCTCAGGCTGCTACAGGTTGATGACTTTGGTCAGAAAGTTATCTTTAATTCTTCTATTCTGTATGCCTCCTCCTAGGCAACTTCTCTTCTAGTTTCCTCTGCTGCTTCCATTTCTTGAACAAATTCCTCAGCATTCTGTTCTCCGGTTCTCAAAACTCCTGTTCTCTGGTCCAGTGTCATTAGGCACAAGATGACGGTGCCACAGTCTGATATTCTTCAGCCTGTATTCTGTTCCAGCCCGGGGGCTCTTACTTCATCCTATCATCTGTCAGATAACCTGCCACAGGGACAGGGGATATCGGGTATTGGGTCTTGGGAAAGGTCATGGCAGGAAACAGATGACATCCTGAAGAGGATGAGGGAAGACTCTTTATAAAGTTGTGGGCCAGCTGAAGAAAACCCACAAGGAACAAAGACCCCAGAGATTTAAAAAAAAAAAAAAAATGTGGGAAGCTGATACTACCCCTAGGATTAAAAGGACAACAAATGGAAGTAGGGTGACCAGAACTCAACAAAATCTCTAGCTTTGGGAAAGGGTCACTCGACAGGAGCTATGGGCCACCACAGAGAAGCACAACAACTACTGACGTGTGTCCCATCAGGATGTGAATTAGGAATTCAGATGTGCTCAACTCCCTTTTTCCTTCCTTCCCTCCGATCTCCTGCTAGTGCCTTCCACTGGCCAAAGCCAACGAGAAACCAGAGAGCAAGGGAACTCACTGATGGGTGTGAAAGAGCAAATGCAAGAGGCGCAACGTAATGGCTAAGTACAAACCAAGAGGCAAACACAGAAATAGAAACCACGGTACATTCCAGAGGCTTTTATTTATATGAGATGGACAACAGAGTTCAATATGCCAAAGGGGGTTAAGAAGTTACTGAGAAATGCAACTTTGTGTTTCAGTATCACACAAACAGCCAGCTATCAACACACTCAGGTGTTTGAAGTGACCCTGCCCCCCCGTAGCCTGAGAAAAGACATTGGTTTAGAACAAAATGGGAGCATTTCAGGATGTAGCTAGGCTCTTCAGTACCTCTCTAGGGTAGCAGATACAAAAGAGATTTTGAGGGCTGTGTGCTCCCTACCCCAGTGATGCTGGCACCTTCTAGTAACCCTGTGTGTCATAGATCGATTCCACTTTTCAGCAGTTACCAGGTCTCAGTTGTGATGAACCCAGATGAGACTTTATTTGTTCCTGTCTTACTTCTCAGTCACCCTGGGGCCACGTTTCAAAAAGAGCTATCTGTGATCAATTTCACATTTCCATTCAAAGGGCATTAATCCTAATGAACACCATTTATTCTTTTTTTTAAGATTTTTAAAAATTTATTTATTTGACAGACAGAGATTACAAGTAGACAGAGAGGTAGGCAGAGAGAGAGAGGAGGAAGCAGGCTCCCCACTGAGCAGAGAGCCCGATGCAGGGCTTGATCCTAGGACCCAGGGATCATGACCTAAGCCGAAGGCAGAGGCTTTCACCCACTGAGCCACCCAGGCACCCTGGAACACCACTTATTCTGGCTTCTCCCTGGCAAGCAGTAGGAAAGCCCTACATGAAATGAAGAGTCAGATGTTTGGGTAACTTCCCACTCAGATACGCTACCTGAGAGTTCCACTGTACCTGAAATCACCAGTCCCCCACCAAAGGGATTAGAGGTGGCTATAGACTAACGGGATGGCCACAAGCACACTGAAAGGGGGAAAGGCTGGGAGAATGTGCCCCTGCTCTTTCCAGGTGGCAATGATGTCTGCCTGCACAAGGGAGCAGAAAAGAGCCCACAGAGATTGTTTTCACTTTCCTTTTGTTGGTAAAACTCTTGTTCAGTTCAACAGACAATAGGTGGCTTCGTAGCTTTGTCATTAGGTAAATTCCTGCAACCAGAAGAAAAATTTTCTTTCAATTAATGGTTCCCTGAGTGAGAAAATGAGCTCGTTTCTTGATGCATAATGCCATCCTCCTCAGGTGCTCTAAGGGAGGCAAGGCGGCCTAATGGTTAAGGGCTCCAGTTCTAAACTCAGAACCAGTCCTGGGCTTAAATCCCAACTCTACCACTTTCCTTCCAGCTGTGCAATCTTAGGAGAACCACGTAACTTCTCTGGACCTCAGTTTTCTTGCCTCTAATTTCTTACCTGTAAGAGGTAACTATGGCTCTTCCCCACTGATTGGTGAGATTAAAAAAAAAAGACACAGATCACTTCAAGCTCTATTACAAAGCTGTCATCATCAAGACAGCATGGTACTGGCACAAAAACAGACGCATAGATCAATGGAACAGAATAGAGAGCCCAGAAATAGACCCTCAACTCTATGGTCAACTAATCTTCGACAAAGCAGGAAAGAATGTCCAATGGAAAAAAGACAGCCTCTTCAATAAATGGTGTTGGGAAAATTGGACAGCCACATGCAGAAAAATAAAATTGGACCATTTCCTTACACCACACACGAAAATAGACTCAAAATGGATGAAGGACCTCAATGTGCGAAAGGAATCCATCAAAATCCTTGAGAAGAACACAGGCAGCAACCTCTTCGACCTCAGCCGCAGCAACATCTTCCTAGGAACATCGCCAAAGGCAAGGGAAGCAAGGGCAAAAATGAACTATTGGGATCTCATCAAGATCAAAAGCTTTTGCACAGCAAAGGAAACAGTTAACAAAATCAAAAGACAACTGACAGAATGGGAGAAGATATTTGCAAACGACATATCAGATAAAGGACTAGTGTCCAAAATCTATAAAGAACTTAGCAAACTCAACACCCAAAGAACAAATAATCCAATCAAGAAATGGGCAGAGGACATGAACAGACATTTCTGCAAAGAAGACATCCAGATGGCCAACAGCCACATGAAAAAGTGCTCCATATCACTCGGCATCAGGGAAATACAAATCAAAACCACAATGAGATATCACCTCACACCAGTCAGAATGGCTAAAATCAACAAGTCAGGAAATGACAGATGCTGGCGAGGATGCGGAGAAAGGGGAACCCTCCTACACTGTTGGTGGGAATGCAAGCTGGTATAACCACTCTGGAAAACAGCATGGAGGTTCCTCAAAATGTTGAAAATAGAACTGCTCTATGACCCAGCAATTGCACTACTGGGTATTTACCCTAAAGATACAAACGTAGTGATCCAAAGGGGCACGTGCACCTGAATGTTTATAGCAGAAATGTCCACAATAGCCAAACTATGGAAAGAACCTAGATGTCCATCAACAGATGAATGGATCAAGAAGATGTGGTATATATACACACTGGAATACTATGCAGCCATCAAAAGAAATGAAATCTTGCCATTTGTGACAACTTGGATGGAACTAGAGCATATCATGCTTAGCGAAATAAGTCAAGCAGAGAAAGACAACTATCATATGACCTCCCTGATATGAGGAAGTGGTGATGCAACATGGGGCTTAAGTGGGTAGAAGAAGAATCAATGAAACAAGATGGGATTGGGAGGGAGACAAACCATAAGTGACTCTTAATCTCACAAAACAAACTGAGGGTTGCCGGGGGGAGGGGGGTTGTGAGAAGGGGGTTGGGGTTATGGACATTGGGGAGGGTATGTGCTTTGGTGAGTGCTGTGAAGTGTGTAAACCTGGTGATTCACAGACCTGTACCCCTGGGGATAAAAATATATGTTTATAAAATATAAAAAAAATTTTAAAAAAAGACATTGAAACAACAAACCCCGCCCCCAAAAAAAAGACACAGATCAGCAAAGCCTCGAAAATGTCGAACATAAAATTACCATTTGAGTCAGACATTCTACTTCTACACAAAAGAATTAAAAACAAATGCTCAGATACTCACACATGAATGTTGATAGTGGCACCATTCACAATAACTGACGGGTGGACACAGCCCAGAAGGCCACCAGTGGATCATATGGTGAATGAATAAACAAAATGCGGTGCATCCATTCAATGGAATATCATTCAGCCATCAAAAGGAACGATGTACTGATGTGTATATGGTCACCCTTAATACCATTATACTGAGTACAAAAAGCCAGGCACCAGAGGCTGTATATCGTATGATTCCATTTAGATGAGATATTTAGGATCAATAAATCGGACAGAGAAAAATCCAGGATGAATAGAAACAGAAAGCAGGCTAGTGGGGTCGAGAGAGGAGGAAAGGAAAGGGAGTGACTGCTGAATGGTTATGGGTTTTCCTTTTAGGACGATGAAAACATCTTGGAACTAGAGCGAGGTGCTGGCTAGTACTTTGTGAATATACTAAATGCCACAGAATTTTACATTTCAAAATGACTAATTTTAAGTTATGTGAATTTCACCTCAATTTTTTTAAAAAGCTCAGCATAGTGTGAGGAACATAAAAAGTAGTAATAAATGGTCGCTGTTATGACACCATGGATATAACTGAAATCACCTTCTAAGTTAAATTCGAAGATTCTCCATCACCTACAGGATCAAGACTCTTCCCTGGGAAGCCAAGCACCTCTGTGGCCTTCCCCAAATCACATCTCTAACACTATCTCCCTGTATCTCCTGGTACAAGTCATTTGGGGGAAAATGCAAACAAAATTTCCCACTCTACTTTGCAGCTTTCAAGGCCATCGTGAACAACAGCAATGCTCCTGGTCTTTGTGAATTTCAGGTCATGGAAATGCACACATTCTCCACAACAGTATTACCTGAACGTCCGCTAACACTACTACCTCTGGCCTTCCTTCTCTCTCACCCCGTCCCCACCCACAGGTCTGTCTACCCTCAAGGCCCAGCTAATTCACAATATATCTCTTGTGACCCCTCCAGCCTGCAAGGCCTCTTCTTCCTCCAGAATCCCTCTGCACGTCCATATGCTATCACCCGGGAGATACTCACCCCACGCTGCCTTGTCATTTTTTCTATTCTTTATTTTCATATGCTTTCTACAAGAGACCCATTTGGGAACCTAAAGATACATCCAGACTGAAAAGTGAAGGGATGGAGAAGCATCTTTCAATGTAATGAGCCTCAAAAGAAAGCTGGGGTAGCGATTCTCATATCAGATAAATTAGATTTGAAACTAAAGACTGGAGTCAGAGATATAGGAGGACACTACATCATTCTTAAAGGGTCTATCCACCAAGAAGGTCTAACAATTGTAAATATTTACCCCCAGTATGGTAGCACCCAACTACATAAGACAACTGTTAATCAAGTTAAAGATTTTATTTATTCATTTATTTGAGACACAGACAGAGATAGAGACAGAGAGAGGGAGTGGGGAGGAGGGGCTGAGGAGGAGGGAGAAGCAGACTCCCGGCTGAGCAGGGAGCCCCACAGGGGGCTCCATCCTAGTGATGAAAGAACAGAAGGCAAGCTGAGGACAAAGCAGAAGTGGACACCCCACAACCCTCCCCATGGGATATATATGACATTTTTCATGCACTCCTGGCTGCCCTAAAGCTAAGAAAAGGAAAAAACAAATAGTTAACTTATAGAAATCACAATCCTATAAGACTGAATATCCCTCCGTTTACAAAATGCCATAGCAATCTACAAGAACAAAGCATTTCTATCAATAACCTAGCTTCTAGGAGGAAATGTAGACACAATTAAATGTCCTTATAACCCGCAGCCCACTGACAGACACTGGAAACGGGCAGAGTGTCATGTTCCTCCAGGAAGCTCCCAGTGATCTTACTGTTAACGCCTTACTAGAAGGAAAACAACCTTAACCTGACAATGGCAAGACCTCCAGTATCCTGCGACTCTACTTTAATATAAAAAATCCCTTTGAAACCTCACTTTTCTTTACCTCCCCCAACTCCCACGTATGTAATCAGCCGCACAAACCCGGGGCAGCAGCTCTTTCTGCCCACAGGTCCTCTCCCCGTGCTTTAATAAAACCACCATTTTGCACCAAAGACGTCTCAAGAATTCTTTCTGGGCCCTCGGCTCTGGACCTCACCCCACTGTACCTCATCTGTATTCCAAAACTCCATCACTAGGACCCTGAGATCGTGACCTGTGCCGTAGGCAGATGCTTAACCAACTGAGCCACCCAGGCGCCCTTTCTGTTCTTCATTTTTAAATGGGTTCACTTTTATCTTCCAACTGTATTGAACACCAGAAGGGGAAGATTCAAATGCCTCCAGAAGCTAAAGACCCAGGGATTATGGTAAACTGGGGAGGACTCTGTCTTCTGAAAGGCCCAGTGTCCCCAGGTTTACTGTTTTTCCAGGAAAGCCAGGATTCTGGACATGAACTTAGAGGATTTTAGTCTTCCAATGCTAGTAACCACCTCTCAAAAAAGCACATAGTTAGGGGACACATTTTGTTGAATGTATGGGCAGTCTTGGTCAGGCAAAAGTGACGGTCAGGAAAACCACTGTGCAGGGCCATCTTGGCCCCCACACAAGTTTGAATGAATTTTAAAGTGTCTGGAGGTCTCTGACTTTGTGTTCCAGGACAACTCTCTATCAGCAACAGTGACTGATAGAAAGGGGTCTGATTTTTCCATAAAAGGCCTAATACTCTGCTTTAATCCTCAGTCCAGAGAAAGAGATTTCAGACTGTGTCTCTGAAAAAAAAGTGCAAAATCATGCTTAGGTTAGAGGTTATGATGACTCACTTGAATCATTTCATCATGTATTTGGGCAATTACTTCGTAATACGCTGTGATGGGCTTGGGAGGTACAACAAAGGGACAAGACACACCATCCTATCCTCAGAAGTCTACAAATGAGATACGGAAGAACAGGGATAGAGCACACACAAAAGAGGAAATACAAATAGTGAACAAATAGGCAAAAGATGTTCATCATTACCAGTGTTCAGGGACTTGCAAATTAAAATCACTTCGCATGGGCAAAAATTAAGAAGTTTGCTAATGTCATTGATGTGGGGAAATGGTTGTCTCAAAACTGCAGTGGGAGTATAATTTCGTACAGGAACTTTCCAGGGCAACTTGCCAGGATCTATTAACATTTAAATGAGCATCTCCAGTGACTCAGCCGTTTCGCTTTTCACAGCCACCCTGGAGAAACACAGGGTCCACAGAGAGACATGTTCAAGGATGTTCACTGGAACACTGTTGGCAATAGCAAAAAACTCAGATGTCCTAGATGTGCATCAGCAGGGGACCGTCGGAGTGAGCTGCTGTATGTGGTCATATCTTGAAATGCCACCCAGTACATAAACTACGAGGTAAATCTGGACATCCCAATATGGAGGGGTCTCTAAGACATGGCGCTGAAGGAAACACACACACCTAACAATGCTACCCATGGTCTGTGAAGCTTTGGGTGAAGACACATACGAAAAGGTTTAGAAGGATCTGTACTAAGAATAGTGATGGGTTCTCATATGGAAGAATTCCCTGGGGGCTGCTGACAATGGTCCAGACCATTTGACACATGTTTGTAATGTTTAATTTTTTTTAAATGTTCATCAACTACCTGTGTGGTTGAAAAAAACACTTCAGTGATTACTTACTCTGTCACAAGCCCAAAACTCACATGGTTCCCCCAAACCATTATTTTTTTAAAAGATTTTATTTATCTGTCAGAGAGAGAGAGAGGAAACATGCACAAGCAGGGGAAGCAGCAGGAAGAGGGAGAAGCAGACTCCCCGCCAAGCAAGGAACCCGGTGCAGGACTTGATTCCAGGACTCTGGGATCACAACTTGAGTAGAAGGCAGACACCCAACCAACTGAGCGACCCAGACATCCCTCCCCGCAATGAACATTATTTGTCCTTTTTTATTGGTGATTATAGTACAGTGCCTCTCTAACAATTTGCTACATAATAACCGTGAACTTCCCCAAGTTTTGGAATTTGTGTATGAGACCTGCTTTTCCCCCATTTATAAATGTATTTTCTTTTCAGGAAAAAGAAATGGAAAATGGGGAAAAAAAAAAGGAAATGGAAGCAAGTCTGTCAAAGAAGCAAAGCCTGAGGCAGCCTTTCTAACAGGCACCAACCAGCCTCAGCTTCACCCATCTTCCGGAGGCTGCAGTGGCCAAGGCTCGCTGGCTCTCTGGTGTTCTGTGAGCAACACATCTCAGGGTTTGGACCTCAGGTAGCAGGAGTGGGGCTCAGGGCAGTGTTATTCCTGGCTGTGTGGTCTCTAGACCTCTATCCCCAGCTATCCTGGAGACGCTGCTGCCCAGCACCATTTTGATATTTTATCTTCTGCTGAATTCATCATGATGGGTTTCTATTATTTGCATCTGAGGACCCCTACTGATCCCATGATCTTGGGAAAGTTACCTAATTTCTTCTGTCTCTTCATTTATAAAAATGAGGATAATGGCATCTGTCTCACAAGGCTGTAAGAAAATAAAATATAGGCTGGGGCACCTGGGTGGCTCAGTTGTTAAGCAACTGCTTGGGCTCAGGTCATGATCCCAGGGTCCTGGGATGGAGCCCCACATCAGGCTCCCTGCGCTGTGGGAAGCCTGCTTCTCCCTCTCCCATTCTTCCTGCTTGTGTTCTCTGTCCCGTTGCCTCTCTCCCTGTCAAATAAATAAATAATTTTTTTTTAAAAAATACACACACACACACACACACATATGCCATATATTTCAAATATATATTGCATGGATGAAGAATATTTTTAAATGCATATATATTAATATATCCCTGAACATATTTCATGCACTTATGTGAATCTATGAATATTACAAACCTACATGTAAAATCTACATTAAGGTAAAAAATATGAAAATACCTGACTGTATACCTTTCTTCTCAGCTTAGGGACAATGAGGTATGATGGGTTCTTAGAATTTATAGTAGCTAAATTGCAGTGGGTTTTCACTCCTAACATCTCACAGGTAAATGGAAAGGCAAATGATGTACAGCTTTTCAAGGAGGCAGGAAAAAATAAATAAAAAGATGGCATTTGTAGACCTAAGCTTGAGTACAAATAATCACCCCAAATCTCCCCCAGCTCACTTATTTTGTGTATAATCTGCAGTGACCTTTTCGCTGAAGGCCAATTTTCTGATACCAAATAATTTCCAACCACAGGCCAGCTGGCTTGATGGCACTTACAGAACTCACCCATTCTAATATCAGTCACAATAAACATCATTAGGATTGAATATTTTCTGCAAAATGACTCTCGAGCCCTAGAGCGAAGTCCGCAGCCAAAACAGGTGACATCAAGATTAACGACTTCGTTGGGTGCCCACGCAGCCTTCCCGTCAGCCCAGGTAATCAAGAGGCGGAGGGTGTGATGGTTTGGAAGGGCTTCAGGGATCCTGGTGTGCGAATTAGTCTGAGCATCAGACCCTCTAGAGCCACAAATCCATGCTCCCATCCACTCGCAGGGAGTACATAACCCCACAGCAGGTCCTCTAGCTCCTCCACTGGTTGGGGAATAGTCCCCAACTCTCTGCTCTGTGGGAGCCTTCAGAATGATCAGTCGTGGCAAGCAGAGACAGAAACGGAACTGAGCTTAACATGAGTGTGTCTTCTCCTGCTTCTGTCTGGACATCTGCAGAACAGACCCAGGACTTCCTTGCAAATTACCACTCTTTGCCCCCCGAAGACGTCGGGCGTCCCCCAGGACGTTCCTTCACACGGCCAAACAGCAGGAAAGGAGAGGCGGAGAGTACAAACCCCGAACTCAAGCCGAGGAGAGGCAGCAGCAAACCTCAGCCTGAAGCTAAAGCCGTCCTCTGCGATGGTCTTAAAATAGTGCTTGATCCAAAGGAACCACAGCTACTCTTCCTCCTTTCATTCGGGAGCTGATGAGCACACTTAAAGATGAAGGGTTCCCTCAGTCCTGTCTCTTCCTCCTCCTCCTACATCCCTTACCTCCCTCCTCCCTTCCTCCATTCATACCTTAGTCATTTCTTCAGGAAAAGAGTTATAGATACACTGTCCTCCTAGCCCAGGCTCCCCATTTCTTTGAATATGTACCCCTGCTCTTTGCTGGGCAAAATTCCATGCGGTTTACATGGAACTAAAACGACTATTCAGAGAACTCCCCACCCCCCATGCCAACACACATATTTACACACCTTACTGCCATTATAGGGGTGAACACTCAGAAGTGACCGGTTCTGGAGTGACCATACAGGCTAAGTCAGGCCAACCAGTTTTCTCTGATATATAAACACCAGGAGGTCTCTCTCTTGTTCTAAAACTATGAGCCATAAGAATAATGTAATCTTGGGGCACCTGGGTGGCTCAGTGGGTTAAGCCTCTGCCTTCGGCTCAGGTCATGATCTCAGCGTCCTGGGATCAAGCCCCACATCCGGCTCTCTGCTCAGCGAGGAGACTGCTTCCCCCTCTCTCTCTGCCTGCCTCTCTGCCTACATGTAATCTCCATCTGTCAAATAAATAAATAAAATCTTAAAAAAAAAAGAAAAAGAAAAAGAAGAATGTAATCTTGAACTCTTCCTGATTATTTCCCACAAAAATATGAAATAAGCTCTCTGCCTTAGGAGAATGACACAAACGTCCAAACAGGGGAGAGATAAGGGGATAAACAGGAATGGACATTGAGCCCTCATGTTATCAAATGGGCCATTGAAGGAATGCTGACTAACAAAATAGGAAAATTCAAATCAAATAAGTCCATTTACTTGTAAGATGGGGCTTGGGATTAGAAATAGTGAAAGAGTAAAAGGCAAATTGACCCCATAGGCTAAAAACAAGGGCTTGAGCCATATTGTGAATCTGACATTCATGCGGTGCCTGCTGAGTGCCCCGTCTAAGCTAGGGGCTTTCCGAAACCTTTTGTGTCAGGAGGTAGGAATTCCTTGTAACTCACACCAATTTATTGAACAAGTAAAGTGCCCTGCTAAGACCCTGATACAGGGAGGTACTTAAATGTCTTATTGAATGGCTGTGGTCTGATAAATTCAGGAGACAGGGCGACTATAATCTCCCTTGATCTTAACTCTCAGCTTCTATTAACTCAGCTTAGGCACAGAGTCTTTTCTTCGCCATGTCACAGAATCAGCTCTAATTGACTGTGGGCTGTTGTTAAGCTGGGGCTCTGCTATCTCATACCTCTGCAAATTACTCTTCAAGGTCCATTCCCAGCTGTAAATTTATTCCTATTCAAATTCATCTTCTAGTCGCAGCCCATCGTCTTGGTCTGTCAACACGATGTGGGATTCTTACTCCATCATCCAACGTGTAAGCCCTTTCCCTCCAGCTTTGAATCATTTGGAAATTTAACAGGTTTGCCCACTATGACTGATTCTCAGCCATTGATAAATTCTAACAAGATAAGGAAAGGAGAGCCCTGCAATGTACGGGCAGAGAAACTTCCCTTTTGCCCTCTGAAAAAACAAAATTGGCATTAGTAGAAAATCTTCATATACCGTTAAACGTTCAATTGTAAATCAACCTGTTAACTCATCCAACCCCTGTTTCACCCTGTTGACTACAGGACTTTTATAAAATATTATGCCAGCTGCCTTACTGGGCATCACACAATTCATGCCCCTAGGATATTATAAGTACAATAATCTGATCATAAAAGAAATTAGAGTTGGTTCAACATGACCAGTTCTTGGTGAACCCATTCTGTCTCCCAACAATCCCAGCTTCCTTTTTCGACCGCCTCATGAGCTCTCCGTTGAGTAATTCCGTCTGACATTGCGCCATCTACTAGTGTCAAACCCACCGGCGGGTGGCATCTACAACTTACCTCCTCCTTTGAAAACCTCAAAATCTATCTATAGCCCGTCTTCAATCACACCTCATTTTTCTACTCCACAAACAAACATTTAAAGAACACCAACCATGTCACTATGTAAGGCCTTTGGTATCTAGAAAAAAGTAAGCAAACCCGGTTGCTGTTCTTATGGAATTAGAATGAAGAGTCCTAACAACTGTGTTTCAGTCAAAGAAGCATCACACGGGAGAATCACTGGTGCAGTTCACCAGGCTTGTCTTTGTGGCGAAGAAGAGATCTGAGTTACTAACTTTCACCGCATCTTCCTGTACCCCCCTTGCCTTGCCATCACCTCCCCTGCCCCATTCCTATCCACCAAGGAATTCCTCCCTCTTCTCTCTGACAGTTTTAAGAAAAATAATGAGACAATGGCCAGCAAGTGCTGAATAGGAATGTTTATTGGGACAAATCTCAGAAGGGTTTTGCTCTCCACTTTGGAGAGAACTATTTGCTATAGTTAGCCAAAGGCATACACATGAGTATACTACATGAGTGGTGGATGGTTTAAAAAAAAAAAAAAAAAAAAAAGGTATGCCCAGCACGGATCAAGAATACACTAGAAATTCATTCATTAGCCAAAACTTGACCTGCAGCCCAAGGAAGGATTCAGTATCGACAGTACTGGCTTCACCAGACTTGAAAACTCAAGCATAGGACAGGACAGCTTACCCTTATGCTCCTAAAGCAATGCTTGGCACATGCCTCCTTTCTTTATAACTTTCTGGTTCCTCTTATTAAAGAGGTGTACTCTGTCTTCCTACCTCTTGATTCTAGGCTAACTTATGGCTTGCTTTGGCCAACAGAATACAGCAGAGTTGCGTGTGCTAGTTCCAAGGACTCGGGTCTTACTATTTCTGCTTATGCTTAAGTGCTTCCAGCACGACCATGAAAACATGCCTAGACTTGTGTGCAAGAGGGAGAAACCAATGAAGAAGACCCGTATCACACTGTTGACTCTGCCTAAGTCAGAATACACCAGCCAACCCCCCCCCCCGGACCCCCAAACATGGGAGTGAGCCTAGCCAAGATCAGCAGAGCCATCCAGCCTACCCTGACTGCCTCAAGACACATGGGCAATAAAAGCTTGTTTTTTGTTCTTGTTACTGAGTTATTTCTGCTATACCCGATTCTTTTAGGGGTAGTGCTCATATAAGAAGGACAGACAGAGGGAGGACGTTTTTACACTTAGCTCATTAAGAAGTCGGCCATATATGTATGTGTATGAACCCTTTGTGTTTGACACATGCTTCCTATGCCAAAGGGCTCTCAAGGAACAGATGTGGAGAAAGAAAAAAAAATATGCCCATCCAAGTGTCATAGCTTGAGAAGGAGCAGATACCAGACAAAAGGGAAGGGAAAATTTTAAAAGTAACCTCTCTGTAGTCCATGTAGCAAGCAGCACATAGATTTTAAGATTTCCAAGTTCCAACAGACCTGCAAGTAGAATTTCACAAATTCTTCAGACCTGAGCTCAAGTCCTTGGGCCGTGCACAGCTTCCGGCCTTCACACCCACACTGAGCCTCCACTCCCTCTCCTCTATTCTACTGTTTTTCCATAGCGAGATCATTCTCCCTGGTAGACAAGTCAGAATTCCAACAACAATCAAGGAACTCTGCTTTCTCTTTCATCTGTTAAAATGTCCCCGAAGCAGTCCTTCCCTTATTCATCCATTTTCCCCCCAAATGGTAGTAAAAAGCTTTTCTAGTTGTCTTTAGTATGTTTCGGAAGTTTCGGCTCTTCTAGGCTTTAGAGGAACTGAGACAGGAGCAGAGGCTCTTCAGTCAAACCAACTTGGGTTTGTGTCCCAGATCTGCCAAGTAGTAACCACATGACCTTGGGGAAGTCCCCTAACCTCTCAGGACTTCAAGTTCCCTTTCTCTAAAGCGAAAAAAAATCATCGTTTCTAGGATTGTTGTGAATACTGAGTAAGAAAATGTAACCAAACTGCTTAGCCGAGTTCCTGGTGCAGAGCAAGTACTCAGCACCCAGCGGCCAGCCTGAACTTTTAAGCTCAGGTCTACTCTTTTGAGTTGGGGAATGAGGGGTTTTTTGTTTGTTTGTTTGTCACTTTTCTGCTGTTTATATGTTTTTTTTATATCTAAATTTTTCAGAGAGCTCCACACACCAATAAAAGGTACCTGTCAACATTCTCTTTTTAATCTTTGTTAGAATATTCCATACCAATCCCTAAGGCAGGACATTGCTCCAGACTGGACTTTCCCTCCCTGGACAATAGAAAGCCATACCAACATTAATCTACCATAGCATAGCCATTAACACAACCAACTGAATTATGAATAATGAGGGAGAATCCTAGGATTACAGCTATCAATGCCTGTCTGCTTTCCTACAGTCAGTGGCCGTCCACTCACCCCCTAATCTACTCCCTGGGCTGTAAGCCACTAACAGGAAGTTCCACTTCCTTCTGCGCCACTCAGGTCTGCCAAGTCTGTGCCCAAGGCATTCTACTCACACGTTCTACTTTCCTTCTAACCTGGCCCATGCTCTCCTAAATATCTCCCAGAATATGGGCCTCATTTCAAGCTCCCTTATGGTGTGTCAACCTTGGCCAGGCTATAGTTATTCGATTAAACACCAGTCTAGATATTGCAAAGATATTCTGTACATATGCTTAGCATCTGCAAACAGTTTGACTTTAAATAAAAGGGATTATCCTCAATGATCAGTGTAGACATCATCCAGTCAGCTGAAAGGCCTTAAGAGCAAACCTGAAGTTTCTCAGAGGAGAAAGAAATCCCACCGATGGACTACAGCATCAGCTGCTGCCCAAGAGAATACAGTCTGACAGCCTGCCTATAGATTTCAGATTTGCCAGCCTCCACTGTGCATATATGTGAAACTACTCACTTCTCGGGTTTGCAGAAGCTGTTGCTCGGATGGCCTTCCGCAGTAGATGGTGCATGTCCACTAGATGTCCTGAGCCTGAAATGGCTACCTCCACTGGTACTTCCCTGGGCTTGGCTGCAAAGACAGATGATGTATCAGACCACTCAGGGTCCAGCAAAATTCTCAGAACCAAAGACCCTGAGGACGCCTGGGATCCTGGAGGTCCCCAAAGAATACCCGGAGCTCGCTGTCAGCCCTGAGGGCCAGAGCTATCCATGAGCCTCCAGAACTAAGGTCTCCAACCTGTCAATCATAAGGATCACCTAAGGCACCTGCTAAAGTCACAAGCTTCCAGGAAATCTGGCCACACTGAATCAGTATCTCTGGAGAACAATGGGCAGGCTTATTAACCATCTGACAGTTCTCAGAATTAGGCAATCTGGGGGAGCAAGAAGGGTCAGTCTTGGCTCCCAAGCCATTCCCCTTTTCATGAATCCCACCCAGTCTCTTGAACCCTCGAAGCATGAGTGACTGCCTGGAATGAGAGGCAATGCTTTGCTGAGCTCATGCAAGCCAGCATCCTGGAGGTCTAAGCTGCTGGAGAAAGGTTCCAGAGCTTTAAAGTGATTTAAAAACCGCCTGAATTAGAAATGATGGGAAGGGGATGTATATAACCTATCAAGAAGTGCATAGCTCCAAGCCACAAACCAGAAGCAGAATTCCTAGAAGTAGGGTTCAAGAACCTACATTTTAGGGAAGCTTCCCCCATCCCCCACCCAAAGACTCTTTTACCTGCTGTCATTTAAAAACTCCTTTCTGGCTGGTGAATGATAGAGGGGCCATGAAGATAAGTTTTGGGGGCCCTGGACATTTAAACACTTCCCTGAAGATTGGGGACTGCATCAGGAAGAGTCTTCTTATCAAGCCCAGGTACAGAGACCATCATCCTGATCCCAGTTCCTAAGTCAGAGCTCTTGAGGAAAGCCCTTGGTCTAAAGCCTTCTAGGTGGACATCAGATCAGCTATTGGTGATGCCTGCATCTGTGCCTGCCTTGAGGAAGCTAGGACTGACCTGGGGTCAGGCCAAGGGCTGGAATGAAGACGCTGCACACGGCCATGGGCCCCTGTGGCCGGGAGGAGGCAGGCTGCAGACTGCTCTAGAGCTACTGAATCTCTCTTCTCTTTTGTGAAATGGGCTGAGTCAAAGCCTAACACTCACTACCCAGTTCTTCTGTGGGTTGTGCTTGATGGAACAACCACTGAACACCACCTCTTTTATTCTAGACAAAGGCCATGGGCTCCTGACGGGTTCTCTTGATCCCTTCCTTATCTCCTCTAATCCATTCCCCACAGTGGACACAAAATTCTCTCTCTAAAAGGTATATTTGAGCATGTCACCTCCCTGGCTGGATATGTTAATAATTTCTTCATTGTCCTAAGGATACAATTCAAAACACTTAGTCCCTAAGAACTGTCACCATGGGGCCCACATTTATTCGACAGGTTTGTCCTCTCACGCTCTCTGCCTCCATCACTCTGCTCCATCCAGAGTCCTTCTCCTAGTCTCTCAAAAGGGGTGGGCTCTTTCTCTCCTCAGGACCTTTGCACATGTTGTTTTGTCTGCAGTGCCCTATCCCTGGGTAAATTCTAACTCATCTTGGAAGCTCAGTTTAACTATCAGTCCCCTGGCCACTCTCCTTCTTCAGACTAGTTCAGGCCTCATCAGCCTCCCACTTTGGTCCCTTGGTAGCATTTATCAAAAGTATTAGAGAATCGATTCCATTTACTATAGCACCAAGAACCATCAGATATCTGGAAATAAACCTAACCAAAGAGGTAAAGGATCTGTACTCAAGGAACTACAGAACACTCATGAAAGAAATTGAAGAAGACACAAAAAGATGGAAGACCATTCCATGCTCTTGGACCAGAAGAATAAACATTGTTAAAATGTCTATACTGCCTAGAGCAATCTATACTTTTAATGCCATTCCAATCTAAATTCCACCAATATTTTTCTAAGAGCTGGAGCAAACAATCCTAAAATGTGTATGGAATCAGAAGAGACCCCGAATCGCTAAGGAAATGTTGAAAGAGAAAAACAAAACTGGAGGCATCATGTTGCCTGATTTCAAGCTTTACTGCAAAGCTGTGATCACCAAGACAGCAGGTACTGGCATAAAAACAGACACATAGACCAGTGGAACAGAGTAGAGAGCCCAGATATGGACCCTCAAGTTTATGGTGAAATAATCTTCGACAAAGCAGGAAAAAATATACAGTGGAAAAAAGACAGTCTCTTCAATAAATGGTGCTGGGAAAATTGGACAGCTATGTGTAGAAGAATGAAACTCAACCATTCTCTTACACCGTACATAAAGATAAACTCAAAATGGGTAAAAGATGTCAACGTGAGACAGGAATCCATCAGAATCCTAGAGGAGAACATAGGCTGTATGTTCTTCAATATCAGCCACAGCAACTTTTTTCAAGATGTGTCTCCAAAAACAAAGGAAACAAAAGCAAAAATGAACTTTTGGGACTCCACCAAGATCAAAAGCTTCTGAGAAATAGTCAAGAAAACAAAGAGGCAACTCACGGAATGGGATAAGATATTTGCAAATGACAGTACAGAGAAAAGGCTGATATCCAGGATCTATAAAGAACTTCTCAAACTCAACACACACAAAACAGATAATCATATAAAAAATGGGCAGAAGACATGAACAGACACTGCTTCAAAGAAGACATAAAAATGGCTATCAGACACATGAAAAAATGTTCATCATCACTAGCCATCAGGAAGATTCAAATCAAAACCACATTGAGATACCACCTGACACCAGTTAGAATGGCCAAAATTAGCAAGACAGAGAGGATGTGGATAAAGGGGAACCCTCTTACACTGTTGGTGGGAATGCAAGTTGGTGCAGCCACTTTGGAGAACAGTGTGGAGATTCTTTAAGAAATTAAAAATAGAGTTTCCCTATGACCCTGCAATTGCACTACTGGGTATTTACCCCAAAGATACAGAAGTAGTGAAAGAAGGGCCATCTGTACCTCAATGTTCATAGCAGCAATGGCCACGGTCACCAAACGGTGGAAAGAACCAAGATGCCCTTCAACAGATGAATGGATAAGGAGGATGTGGTCCATATACACTATAGAGTATTATGCCTCCATCAGAGACTTTTTCTCCATCCACCAACTTTTGTAGCAACATGGACGGGACTGGAAGAGATTATGCTGAGTGAAATAAGTCAAGCAGAGAGTCAATTATCATATGGTTTCACTTATTTGTGGAGCATAAAGAATAACACGGAGGACGTGGGGAGATGGAGAGGAGAAGGGAGATGAGGGAAATTGGAGGGGGAGATGAACCATGAGAGACTATGGACTCTGAAAAACAATCTGAGGGTTCTGAAGGGGCAGGGGGTGGGAGGTTGGGGGAGCCAGGTGGTGGGTATTATGGAGGGCACGTATTGCATGGAGACTGGGTGTGGTGCATAAACAATGAATTCTGGTACACTGAGAATAAATAAAAAAAATAATAAAAAATAAAAATGTTGCAGCAACAACAAAAAAGCATAGTGAAACAATCATTTGCTCACTGTCTGTCTCCCTCAACAGGCCCTGAGCCGCATCACAAGCGCAAAAACCACAGGTGTCTTGCTCACCATTGTATCTCCAGTGCCTAGCATGCGGACTAGCACATAGTAAGCATTCAATAACTATTTTTAACAAGTGAAGAAAATAGTATCAATTAGTTCATTAAAAGTTTTTAAAAGACCCCCTTCCCCACCCTGAATATTTTAGGGACGGCTGTGTAGCTCAACCTGTAGAGTATCATGTCCCAATTCAAGCAAACTTCTTGAACTGCCTTTGAACAGCCCACACGTTCAAAAGGCAATATTTGCCAAATTCATGTGATGTGTGTGGTTTTGTTTTTGTTTTTAATTTTTTATTTTTATTTTTTTGTTTGACAAAGGGACTCTTCACTTTACAAAAAAGAAAAAAGGCATCTTTAAATACTGCGTTCCCTCTGGTGCCCATAAGCTGTATTAAGAGCTCATTAATTATCTGCGAAGGAGTCTAGAACTAAGAGGCAAGTCATAAGGATGGCTGCCAGGGGAAGAAATGATGATAGATCAGCACTTAGATGAAAGTGTAAATCAGGGGGGAAGTAGGACCCGATTTATAGAAGTGTGATTTGTACAAAGCTTACCAGAAACTTTATTATCACAAAACACCCATGGAGGAGGTAGAAACACTGTTGACTTAGAACTAGACTTCTGCCTTTGAAAGGTATCCTTTTCCCCTCCTTGGTCTTCTCTGTGCAACTCTTGAAAGTGTCTCTGAGCTGTTGTGCTGGGACTGGAGCCCGGTCTGGTCCTGCCCATGCAGTTCACCTGCTCTCCCGTCAAACTCACGGTCCCCTCAGGGCTGCAGATGTCCTTCCCTATCATGACTGTAACAGACTTTAGAAAGTTCCATTCTACTTCCAGCCAATTTGGAAGAAAAGAGGTAGCTTTCCAGGCATGTCGCTGGGAAGGTGAGGGTGCCCTATCAGGAGAAAACATTTATTGTGCGGTTAGTGGATGTCAGCACTTATATTCATGCTTTGATATGCCCTTTATCAAAACCTAGAAATACGGGGTGCCTGGGTGGCTTAATGGGTGAAAGCCTCTGTCTTCAGCTCAGGTCATGATCTCAGGGTCCTGGGATCGAGCCCTGTGTCAGGCTCTCTGCTTGGTGGGAGCCTGTTTCCCCTTCTCTCTCTGCCTGCCTCTCTGCCTACTTGTGATCTCTGTCTGTCAAATAAACAAAATCTTTAAAAATTTAAAAAAAAAAACCTAGAAATTAACAAAGACTACTCAGATGATAAGCAAGCAGAGCTTGCTCTAGCTGGGGAGTCCATCAGCATCACTTGCATTTGGCAGAGACTTAGAGGTCGGCAGGGGAGCAGAAAAGCTTTGTAGTGAAAACTGGGAAGACCCTGGCTATGCTCTGATTAGAGGCTGTTGGCCTGGAAAAGCTATGGGTGTGCTAATGAAGCGGGCCATCCCCTGCCATTGGTTAGGAGAGCAGATTTGACTTTCTGTATTTGGTCCTAAGTTGGACACAGAGGCAAAATTAGGGAGTCATTGATGAAGTCCTAGCTATTTGGGTCCAGGTGCTACAGAGGTTGTAATCGGGTTCTATTTGTGTATGTAGTCTGGCCGTTATCATTGTCCATTTGTATATTCTGCCTCTCACGAGAATAGCACTGCCTCTTCAAGTCATAGGATCTCACCAGGACTTTCTACAAGGAAATGTACTGGTTCTCTCCCAGGCAACCACCAGAGCTGCGTTTCTGTCCATGAAATTTCCAGGTGCCTTGAGGAGGCAGCTGGCTCTGGGGTTCCCTGCTTTTCAGGGCTAGGGTCTGTAACCACTAGGGTTGTTGTGTAACAGAAACATCTTTCCCTCTCTTCCATTTGGCCACCTCCTCAATGCTCTCATCGCCCTTGGCCTTTCCCTCCATTGAGCAAGGCTCACTGTCCTTGGAGGATAATGCATCCGTCCCCCCTCTCAACTCTGACGTCCTCAGGGCCTTGAACACAGGGCCAGGTCTAAGTTATCACCTACAGAAAGTGTATGACAAACGTCTCATGAATAAGTCAACGAACACCTTGGTTTTACTGCCAGCTGCTCATGACAAGGAAAGAAAAAGAAAATAATGAAAACAACAAACAGGTCAATTACAAAAGCTCAAGACATCTTGGAATATTATGCAGGAGTGTCCCTCGTCTTCATGACACATAAATGGGCCCAATATTGGCTTTTCTCTTTTCTTGTCCCTTCTCTGCCTCTCATTCCTAACTGGTTCTAGGTACGATTTCTTCTCTTTTCCTCTTCATTTTTGCCCCAGGTTTGGGGGGATCTTACATTTTCTTGTATCCCCATATATGCCTATCACAATACAGGAGATGTGGCGAGATCTCAAAAATGCATCCATAATGTGATTTCAAAATGGCTGGTAGTGGAAGGAAGGGTATTTTGAACAACTATGGTCTAATTTGGCGATGGACAAGTTCAAACAGACAAGACAAATCCATTAAGGAAAACCCCACCTTGGTCCCTCTAGGCCTAGGAAAACACATTGTTCCCCATGTGATACAAAATAACAACTCAAATAACAACTCAAACGTAACCACTGTGTGATGGGGGTGGCAAGATGTGTGTCAGGGCACGGCTCCCCTGAGGATTTCCTTAGGGACATGATGAGACACTGTTAAGTAAAATTCTGTTTACCCATGTCACAGAGTCTATGTCTTTATAGTCAAGATTATCTAATTAAGTCAGGTAAGAGTTCCTGCCTTGGCCCATCCCAGCCAAATAATTAAAGGAAAATCAAAGCTTTGGGCCCCAAAATTTGTCAGCACTCCAACGTTTATGCATTTGTAAATACAGCAACAGGCAGCACCTCTCCCGTAACAAAACGGAGAAGAGATGTCATTTGCCCACTCCCCTAGCCCTTCTGTTAACTGCAGCGGTGTCTGTCTACTGTGCAATGATAATCACGACCCTGAGGCCTTACAAGATTGGCAAATGCCTTCTGAAGCATCAAACAGAGATTAAATTGTCTTGCCTGTAGTTGTAGTGTTAATTTAAATTACAATTCTTTGGAAACTGGCATTGGATTACCAGTTCTCAAAGGACGTGAAATTTTATCTAAGGGCGACGTTTTATGAACCAGAATGTGCGATTAACATGCACATCCTTTTTCTGGGTCTTTCTAGATGCCCAAGACTCTCTCCTCTTTTTTCTTTTTTTTAACAATTTATTGAATATAAAAACTACCATTTACTTTGCAATGGAACATTACTGTTTTCAAGCATTTCCATATATTTTCTCATCTGATACCAATATATTGGAAATGCAAATGAGGTAGGATGTAGCCATGATGTCAGCACCCACCCTTCCACTCTCATGCACAGACTGCAGCTGGTTATGGAGAACTTCCCTCAAGCCCCTGGGGACCACTCTGCCCAGATGGGTAGAGAACTGGAAGTGTCTGGGAATTCAAACCCCCCTTTCCCATCCCGGTCCTTAGCCAGTCACTGAGGAGCAAGAGTATGAAAGGCCCAGCCCCCCTGCCTCAGAGAGGACTAGGACGCTTAACCCATACTCCAGAGTCTCCTTGCAGAACCAGACCAGGGCTTTCTTCTGCAAGACTTCGCCTGTGATCATACCCCTGCTCTGCTTCCTCCCCTTCCTTCACTGCTCACCGTCGTCCTCCTAGGCAGGAGCACGTCCTTCATCAGTCACTCGATTCTACGTGCCAGAGGCTATTCCTAGAGAGTCTGATTTAAAACTCAGGGGTAATTGTCAATCATGTAAAAATGGACTCAGAGCATTGAGTGACTTGCTCAAGGTCACACAGGCCAAGCCCAGAATCCGGGTCCTTACTTTCATCAGCCATTTGGCTGGTATCTGCTAAGCACCTACCACGGTGCTCCGGCAAGAAACCGTAAGACAGATACACCACGGCGCCTTCCTCCCCTCAAATGCACAGGCAGGTAAGGAAAACACCAAGAGCCAACATGGTGATTTCAGCTGGCAGTGCTTTCCAATGGAAGGGATCTTGGAATAAATGTATATTCTTTACATGTGTTTAGGTTGATTCTGTCAGGACTCCACTTCAAGGCAACCAAAAGAGGAAAGGCTTAGCACGACCCAGCAGGTGAGCTGTTTGGAGTCTAACCAGTTACTTTCCCTGCCCATCGGGGTCCCAAGTCCAAGCAACTTCTACGGAAAGAAATGGATGGAGATGGGTGAGGGCGTGAGAGGGGACTTAAGGGGACCCACCCTGGAGAACCAGAGAGCAAGGAAAGGGCGAGGCCGGGAACAGTCTCAGGCTGGGGCAGGGCATGCCTGCACTTGGGCTACCATCACTTCCAACGCACCCCAGGGAAAACGCCCTGGGCCCTTCAGACGCTGGCCTGCTGGGGAAAATGGGAGGCCAACCTCCTCGCGTCACCCATACAACACCCAGCCATAACCCTGAGGCATCACCAGGAGCTGGTGGCCCAGGGTCTGAACCTGTGTTCCTGAGCCTGGCTCAATTCTGGTGAGACCCGGAGAGGTGAAGCTACTCACCCACGTCCATACAACCCAGTAAGAAGCAAAGCGAAGATCTGAGATGGGCATGCCTCCCTCCAAAGCCCACACTGGAAGAGTAACTAATGAGGAAAAGGCAAAGAGAACAACGTTGTCAAGAGAGATCAGCTCTCCCAGCAGAAAAAAATCCATGCTGATAAGTTAGGCTGAGTGGATGCCTAAACATAAAGGGAAATTAAATTCTTGTTCAAAAATGAAAAAGCAGAATTAAGTCTTACATCACAAAGGAATAGCATGGAAAGAAGGGGAAAGCCTAAAAATGAGATGAAGCATAAAACAACATAAACGTTCTAGAACTCTAAAGATGTGTCTGCTAGGGAGGAAAAGCTAATGACAGCCGAGCTGGGAGTCAATTGTGTGTGTCTCCCTTTATCTCCATGACCTTACCACAATCCCTCCATAGCTCCTGCTAAGAAAATATAAGGTAGACCTTGAAAAGGCAAGGGAAGGGTTAAGTAGTAGCTTCCTAGTGCACACCAAATCACTGCTTGGATCAGGCTTTTCCTAAGAACTACAGAAACAAAAATAGATGAACAACTATTTTTTTCCCTATATACAAATAAAGGAAAATAGGAGACCGCTAGGAATTGTGGTGAAGCCAATGTAATCTTGCCCAGCAGAGGCCATGGTTGACTAATCAAGCTTGAGGTTAACTCCTAGAAGGACACACGCAAAGAAGAGTGAGCCGTCATGAACACGTCTGAAAAACGACACCATGAAGTGGGGGCTGTGGCTACAGAAAATTCCTCTCTGTGGGAGACCCAAACAGGATCTGTTTTTCAAGCCCAGAAGATGGGCAGTAGAAGATGTCTTATGGGAGAGCACCTTGTAGGGAACCAAGGGGGCTCTCTTCTTTAATGTCTCCTACCCGCTAGAAATCTCGGTCCTCAGATCTAGGCAGGGATAACTGAATTCTTGCGTGGCTCCCTTCTGGGACTTGAAAGTCCATTTAAAATGCAAAGAGAATCTGGGAGGGAAATAAAGCTCCATTAACTTGAAGCAGGGCCATTGAAGCAGGGCCTTTCCTGTGTACACGTTCCCTCACTGATGTGACCTTGGGCATTTCTTGCGTATAAAAAATATGGTCCTGGTGGAACGCTGTCCTGTAGGACTTCTCATGAAAACTGAAAGAATGCATGGGAGCACCTGGCACGTAGATGCTTAATAACACGAACTTCTCTCTCCTGGAGTAGAAAAAGAAGAGTGAGAAGCAAATGAAAATACTAAAAGCTTTAAGGAGGGCATGTATTGTATGGAGCACTGGGTGTGGTGCATAAACAATGAATCTTGGAACACTGAAAAAATTTTTTTAAAAACCACTATATATATGATTTGTAAAGCAAATCATATATATGCCTCTGGGATTTCAATGTTTTGGCAATAATTTTCTTAGGGATTGAAACTTTTAAAATTCTCCACTGATCATTGTTATTCAGATTAATGCTTTCATGATAATACATGTAACTCTCAGGGAATGTGCAGATGAAGTCAAGTTCCAAAGAGAAGCTGAGAACTGACTGCACTCAGAGCTCGGAGCCTGGAGAGACGCTTACAGCGCAAGGAAGTAGGAACGAGCGGCCTCCTACTCCTATTGACAATAGATCTTATATTTGAGTCCAATCAGAATCCTCTGGGGACTTGTTAAAAAATACACTGCTGATCCCCAATTTGGGATTACTGATTCAATCTGGCATAGAACCCTAGAATTCGCTTTTCTCATAAGTTCCCAGGTGTCGAGAATAGTGCTCGTCCAGAGACCATACTCTGAGAACCAACATCCTACACCTTCATTTGCCTTTTGAGAGATTCTCCTTCAAGAGCTAACTATGACCTTGGATGATAGATTCACGTCTTGGTGTCCCTTCACTTGAGATGAGGCATTTGCTAGATGACCCTTCAGAGCCCTTCCTGCTCTGACATTCTGTGACTTTGCCAAGTCTAACCAGTTCCGTGCATTTACTGCCTAGCTCTGGGCTGGGAATGGGGGGAGACCAGGCATGCAGAAGCGACTGAAAGACACGGAGACTCTCCAGGATACAGAAGAGCAAATATTGCATTTGTTTTCCCACTGCCCTAATTTTCTAATTTTCTCCCATACTCTAAAATACTCTCCTGGATACATGGTTGGCTCAGTCATTAATCGTCTGCTCTCAGCTCGGGTCATGGTCCCAGGGTCTTGGGATCAAACCCCAGCATCAGGCTCCCTGCTTGGCCGGAGGCTGCTTCTCCCTCTCCCACTCCCCCTGCTTGTGTTCCCTCTCTCACTGTTCTCCCTCTGTGTCAGGCAAATAAATAAACTCTTTTTTAAAAATAAAATAAAATATCCTTCTGATTTCAGTTGTTTGCCCTGGACTCCTAATCTGGAGAGATATTTAAAAAGAAAGGGGAAAAAAAGGAAAGGCAGGAAGAAAAGAGGGGGGAGGGAAAGAGGGTAGAATGGAAGGAGGAATGGAGGGAAAGAGACAAAAAGAAAGAAAGAAAGAATGAGAGAGAGGAAGGAGGGGAGGGGAAGGGAGGGGAGGGGGGAAGGAAGGAGAAAGAGCCAGCTGTTTGGCCAGGTAAGTTTTCCTAAAAGTCCTCCCCTGGAGGGATGCTCAGCCCCTCCACTTCTGTGACTCAACAGTGACACCTGGTGGCCATCAAGGTGAGTCCCAGATCCCGGTAACACCCACACATGCTGCTGCAGACTAGGGTACATAAAGAGGGTACCTAAATTCACATAAATAAGCCCATTTCTCAATCATCTATAGCTTACCCATACTACCTGTGAGGAAATTATACTCTTGGTTGAATGCCAAAAACATTAAAGCCTCTGACTCCTATTCTAAATCTCTATTCACTGAACCATTCGGAAAGATCCAATCCTTAGGAGGCTGATGGCCCCACTGTGGCTGATGCATCTTAACTAACATTCCTATTTAAACCATTTGGTTAAAGGAACGCATCAAAGCATTTGGCAGGGGGAAAAAAAAAATACAGCCTAACTTTGCTTCCAACGATTTGATCTAAGCAAATAAATAAGTTATTTTCATTTCCAGTTTAACATAACAAGAATATTTTTACATGATAATTTGCTTTTAAAAATTCTAGCTGTGAAGTTTAATAACAGCACATGAAGCTGCCTGTCATTTCATATTTATGTTCCAATCCCAGTTTTGACAGTTCCCAGGGGCTCTGGACCTCTCAACTAGAGATATTCCAGGCCATGTTTTCATAATAACAGGTAGAAAACTGAGCCCAAGAGCCCAGAGAAAATAAAGTAGCTATAACAGGGCTTTGGGTGTGGGACTGGCTCACCTCTTCCCCCTTCTTGCTGCAGGGCAAGTTTACAATTTAGAGAAATAGTCCACGAAACCCTCCATTCCAGTCTCCAATCTTAATCTACGGTCCTAGGTGCCCTTTCAAAGCAAGTGGTGTTGGGAAATTCCCTTCTCTCCCGAGGACTGGTTAATATAGTAATAACAGCTGGTATTAGTTGAGTGCTTACTCCATGCTGGGCCCTGTGCCCAGAAAACTACATGCAAATGACCAAGTCTCCACAGCATCTCTGGGAAGGCAGGGCAACACATACCAGGCAGGTGAGGGAGGGCCTTCGCCCAAGATCTCATGCTAGCAGATGCTGGCGCTAGGGCCTGAGTCCAGGCGGTCTGATTCCACGCCAGGAATCAGGCCAGCGTGAGCACCACCCACCTCCCCCTACTCAAACCCTTCAAAGCACAGCTTCAATGTTTCCTCCTGCTGCCCTGCTATTCCCAGCACTGCCACACCAACCACAGCCCCTTCTGATTGACAGCAATGCCTCTTGCCCGTGAAATGTCACCTTGCCTTATGACTACCCCTCCATGGACTACCCTTGCTTCGAGTGGCAGGAATGTAAGCACCTTAAAGGCAGGCCTGTATCTGATCTGTATCTGTAGTAGCCCCACTACCTGACGCTGAACACCACAAGCTGTCCTCCGCCGGCACGCTGCTGCTGAATGAACAAACGAATAAATGGACCTTGAGAAACGCCCTGCTGCCCTGTGAGAAACCTCTTGGCTTAGGGGAGGGGGCTAATCCCACTGTAGGGAGAGGATGCAGAGGTAGAGCACAGAGAGGACACAGAAAGGATCCCCAGGACAAGAGCTCTGTATCCAGGGATGTCGCTACAGCTGATGCATTGTTACCACTGAAGGTGACAGCTGGAAGTCGGCCGAGAACTGGAGTGTGGAGCTGAAACAGAGAGGGCCTCTGCACACCTCCCCATCGGTGCCCCTGCTGTGGGATGCTGAGGTGAGGCATGGTGCCCCCATGTTCCACTAGTACAGAATCTACGGACCCCCCCATTGTCTGTCCCTCGCTAGACTAGGAGCTCCCAGGGCACATGCTGCTGACTTCCTGCCCGCTACACTGCAGACATCTTGCACAGTGCCTGTCTAGAAGGGCTCAGGAAAGACTCTTAAATCATTCACACGTTAGTTCAGCAGCAACTACAAAGCAGTGATAAGGAAGAATTTTGTGGCAAATGCAGAGCATTAGGCAGAGTTCCTCGTTCTTTTACTGAAAGGGCGATGTATGTGTGTTCATATTTTGTAGATGCTAATTGTTGACAACATGATTCGGGGGCTCACCAAATTGGAACTGACACCATCAACCTGCTCAATCTATTTGCAATCTTTCATCATCAATGCAAGGGGCTTTGTTAACTGAGCCGAGCCAGCTTCCCCTGTGAGGCCAGCATCTTGTTTCCTATTAGTGATGAGCATTACAAGTAAATAGATTGGCTTAGCATGTTAAATTGCATCCAACAGCCCAGCAAAAATCATGAGCTAATGCAGGAAAATAAAAGTAAGGTGAGGGCAGACTTAACGCGCGTTTACTGAGCAGAGGTTTTACTAACAAGTTTCTCTGCCACCAGCCTTGCTACACCCCACCCTTCACATAGTGCTTTAGAAGGGTGGTCCTTCTAAAATTCCTATCACCTCATCGCCTCCCTGTTTTGAGTTCTTTAGTAGTGTCTACACTCTCCCCTTACCATGTCATCCCTAGAGCTGGTCCTGGCCTGAGAGCTTCTCTTGCCCAAAACTGCTCCCTTTTCCTCACTCCACAGTGTGCCCCTCCCCCACACACACACCAACTACACTCCAAGAGTATTACAGTACCCATGAATGACCATAGAATCTCTTCCAACAGGACCTTTGCACATGCTGGCACCCTCTTTCCCTCTTTCTGGAATTTTCTCTGCCCTTTCACCTGTGTAATTCCGTCAAGATTCAGATCAACTGTTTTACTACATTCAGGGAGCCTTCCCGGATATAGTAGGTTGAAAGATGGTCCCCCCAAAGGATACATTCACATTTTAAATTCCCCGAAACTGTGAATGTGGCCTTATTTGGAAAAACTGTCTTGAAGATGTAATTAAGTTAAAGGTCTTGAGATGACATCTTTCTGGATTTTCTGAATGGGCAGAAAACCAGAAATCCAATGACAAGTGTCCTTAAAGACACTCATAGAAGAGAGACACAGGAGGAGGGAAAGGGTCCCTTGAAGACAGAGGTGGAGACTGGAGTGATACAACCATAAACCAAGAAATGCCTAGGGCCACCAGAAGCTAGAAGGGGCAAGGAAAGATCCTCCCCAGAGCTGTCAGAGGGATTATAATCCTGCTTGCACCTTGTTTTCAGACTTCTGGTCTCCAGAATTGTGAGAATGAATTCTGTTGCTTGAAGCCCTAGATTGTGAAAATTGGTTGCTGCAGTGCCGAGAAGCTAATACAACTGACCTCCCTACTCTGCCTTACCCCCAATCCTGGGCACACTCCTATCTTTTCCTTTTTCATGTGGTTTTACAATTGCTAAATGACTTTGTTGCCTTCCATAGTAGCCTCTTAGCCCCCCCGAAAGTAGGGATGTTATCTTCTATGACTTTCTGCCAGGTTCCAGCATCTCTTTGAAGGGATCACGGGGCTATTAGCAGGGCAAAATGACAGAAGGTCAGACTTGCTCTTTACGATCCTTAAACCTCCCACCAATGTCTTCTGAGGCCAAGCCTATCAGCTCCTCTCATGCCCCCTTGCTCAGAGTTTCTCTTGGTCCTCGACTAATTCTTCCATCACCACTCACTTAGCTGGCTACCTGAATCACAAGTGTCTCCCTTCTTTTGTCAAAGGGCGGCAAGCCCTTAAAATTATTCATAAATAATTTCCGTGGGTTTCAAGCCTGAATTCACTGTTTCAGGCTTGAGCGCATCTATCGCCTGTGGGCCCACCCTCACGGAGTAGAACGGTGGACCAACTACAGCATTTAAATAATTTTTCTCTTTTTCTTTGCACACCATTAGAAAGGCATACACAATAACCCTAGATGAAATATTAAATGAGCAAATGGAAGAATGATAAATTCACATTTATCCCAATTCCTTGCTTGGTCCCATGAAGGAAAGGTCAGTAAAAAATGCTTAGGAATTGACGGCAGAGTTTATAGTCTAGGTGAACCCAATAGTAACTGCCAACAGTTGCCGCCTCCCCCACCACCACAATCTTTTTTTTGTTTTGTTTTGCTTTATTTTGTTTTGTTTCCTCAATGAAATACAATTATCTCAATATGTGCCAGGAATTTTTCAAAGGAAACTAGGTTTCACTTTACTTTGTATTTTTTAAATAAACGTGGATCAATGATAGACCATGCGGTCCCTGTTGACAAGTGAGCTGGCAGGTGGAGGTAAGGATAAGTGGAAGAAACCACCAGGACAGGGCTGATGGGAATATAAAATGGGGCAACCACTGTGGGAAACAGTGTGGCAAGTCCTCAAAATATTAAACAGAGTTACAATATCACCCAGCAATTCCACTCCTAGGTACCTACCAAAAGGAGCTAGAAACAGAGGTTCAAAAAGTACGTGCACACAAGTATTCAGAGGAGCTTTACTCACAATAGCAAAAGGGCAGAAACAACTCAAATCAGCTGAGGAATGGATAAACAGCATGTGAAAAAACAATCCAATAAGGCGGAATGAAGGATGGACACTTGCTACAACATGGACGACACTTAAAAACATCATGCTAACGTCATGCTAACACAGTCCACATGCACTGATCCCATTTATGAAAAATCTCCAAGACAGGCAAATCGATTGAGTCAGAAAGTAGGTTCATGGATGCCACGCACAGGGGTGGGGGGTGGGTGAGGAGATGGGGGACGTCAGTCCGTTTGGGTCTCTCCAACAAAAACACCGCAGACTGGGTGGCATAAACAAGACATTGGTCTCTCACAGTTTAGAGGCTGGAGGTCCAAGATCAGGGTGCCGCAGGGTTGAGCTCTTAGTGAGGACCCCCTTCCTGGCTATGTCCCCACAGGACCTTCCTCAAGGTCTCTTCTCGGCATGAGTCTCAGATTGCCAATATCCCTCTTAGAACACACAGTCCATCACTACATATAACCCTCTGAAGATCCAGTACAGAGTTCAATGGACTATCGTCCCACTTACTCCAAACACTGAATTTCCATTAATTCATCTTGAAAATGCATTTACTTCTAAGGAACCAGGCACATTGCCTGGCTGGCTTGACCTAGTATGCAGTTAAGTTGACACGGTTTTAAAGTTCTTTTTAACGGAAACTGTTCCTCATCTTGTCCATCCGAGTTTTACTTACACAACTGATGTGTAAGCCAAAATGCAGATTTTTCACATTTATTCTTGTTATACTTCAACCTCCCTCTAAGTCAGGATCAATCCACTAATTGTGCCTGGCTCCTGGAAGGTGCAGTGTGAAGCCCCTGATATGCGTCTGGCACAGGGTTAGTGCTCATTAAAAGGCGGCCATTGATACTCTAATGATTTCTTTCAGGGGGATGCTTCCTTTTTTCCTCAGGGATGATATTATAACTTGAACTTGATTCAATTTAACATGTGCCACTGAGCTACCATTATGGAACACAGTGGTCCTAGTTCGGGCTGGGAGAGTCACAAAGATGAAACAGACTTGGTCCCTGCACTCCTAGAGCTCACTGTTGGATTGCTGGGGGTCAGCGGGGGAGAGGACAGAGACCTACATACCCAAAAAAGCCTGAAATGAGAAGCAAGTTCTGTTAGGTATTATGGTTGATGGATCTGCAGTAGCTAAGAACACAGACCTAGATCTGAGTGCCCCGGGCCTGAATTCAGCACTGTCTACCAGCTTTGTGACCGTGGGTAAGTCGCGTAACACTTTTGATCCACGACCCTTCATCTGTAAAATGTGAATCACCATAGAATCCTCCTCATGGTATGTGATAATGATAACAGACATCAAACTCCAATAGTCAGGCTCGTTTCTGATGTTTGACTATTGACAACTTTTCAGCTTACCCTCCGCCTTCCCCTCCTGCCTCATCTCTACCCAAGCTTACCCAAGCTGATGGAAACTCCCTCCTTTGGCACCCCTCACTGAGGCCCCACTCCCCAGCCACAGTAAAAACCCCAAACCAGTCTCCTGTCCTTGCTCTCACAAGCTGTTTTCAGATCAGCTTGGGATGCCTGCTCTGCTCACCCCAGAATTCTACATTACACAAGTAATAAATCTTTTCATCCCTCTTGGTGTGTGTGCTATCATTAGACGATATCAAACCAAATTTGGGGTAGGAGTCCATTCTACCCTTACAGGTGGCCACAATATTAATCAAACAGCACAATGCTTGGTACCCCATAGGCATTTATGGCAACTATGACATATACAAGGTTGATATCGCCTTATTCTGCCAAGCTAACAAGAAAGTAATACCTTTTCTAACAATTGTATAAAATTGTATTTTTTAGACTGAGGCATGCATATCCCCAAGGGGCTCTTGAGCTATGCCAAGGTATGTGAATCCCATGAGTACAAATTATACACTGCAACCACACACACACACACTTGACTGGGGAAACATGGCATATTAAAATTATTACAAAAATATTATGAAGTATAAGGCAAAATGCCAAGAATGTTTTTAAGGTAAAAAAGACTCCCCAAGAATTTCAGGTTTACAGAAGACACTTCAGCTACAACTGTAGAATGCCCAGAGGTACTTACTTCCTCCCCATCCTCGGGAGCTCCTATACAGAAGTAGAAGAAGCTAAGATTGTATTTTAAACTGATGTCCCAGAAGCTCCAACACATGCAGGAGAGGGTGAGCTGCACCAGGGCTGCTTCTGCTATCTCAAGAGACCTAGAAAGGCCCACGCAGGAAAGCACCACAGGCTCCCTTGTGCCGGGAGTGAGCTGGTCATTTCCTGGTTGAGGCCCTCACGTCAGAGAGAGGAGACGTGGCTCTGGCTAGCTGAAGCTGGGTGAGGATGGTCAGGACAGAAGCAGAACGTGCAAGCCATGTAAGATCACACAGGTCATTGTGGGGTTGGCAGCTGGGATGGTGTAGTTCTCCTGGTCCCCGGGTTGGGTACGCAGTCAGTATATTAGTCTGCTCAGGCTACTGTCACAAAATCCCATAGACTGGGTGTCTCGAACAAGAGAAATTGGTGTCTCACAGTTCTAGAGACTGGGACGTCCAAGACCCAGATGCCAGCTGGATTTGTTTTCTGGTGAGAGCTCTCCTCCTGGCTTGCAGACAGCCATCTTCTCACTGTGTCCTAAAATGATACAGAGAGAGAGAGACAGAGAGAGAAGAAGAGGAAAGGGCAAAGGAGGAGAGAGCATCACTCTGCTGTCTCTTCCTCTGAGGACATTAATCCTGCCAGATCAGGGCCGATCCTTATGACCCCATTTAATCTTAATTACCTCCTCTTGGCTCTCTCTCCAAACACAGTCATATTGGGGGTTAGGGCTTTATACTATATAAATTCTGGGGGGGCACAATTCAGTCCGTAGCAGTGAAAGGGCCCTGAGGCAGGCTTTAAGTGATATCACTGAATAGGGAGATGAGTATTTTGACATCCTCAGTGACACAAACTGCCCCATCTGCTCATAGTAGACACGACTTCAAACCTAAGCAACCCTTCACAGGCGAACACCCTGGGAAGATAAGCCCCGAACTCAGTATTGATAGTAGTGACCGGGGAGAGTCATCCAGGCAGTTCGACTGAGAAGCCGGCAGCAGCTCTGAGGCCCTGCCCAGTAGAGCAGCATCTGCTCGGGCAGACGTTGTTCTCACCGTTCTCTTGACTCTTGCCCAGGCAAGTCTTCCGAACCCTGTGACCGCAGCAAAGGGAACCATTACACTCTGATCCAAAAAGGAGTTCTTTCCCTTATTCAATCTTAACCTCTCCTTTCCAACAACAAGTACAAAACAGAGAAGAAAAACACTCCCTTCGTAACCCCTTTCTCCCTGGCTCTGCTCCATACTCTTCACTACACATGGAAAGGAGGGTTCAGTTCCCCCACAAGCACTCCCCACAGAGGTGGCTATCTTCTTTCTTCTGGTCCCTGAGATATGAAAGAGATGATGGAGGTGTTTCTTGCTTCTTTTCTTTCCTTTTTGTCCATGTACAAAGTCATGGTCCAAACCAGTGCTGTCGTGGTCCAGCTCTTCTGTACTCATATTCATAGCCAGTCAGAAGTGGGTTCACTGAGAGTGAACATGAACATGATCAGAGCATGGCTACCACCTCCTCAGGGACAGGGACTGGACCCGTTGTGGAGATGGAGGCAAGTAACAAACTCAGGTCTCTGAACGCTCTCTGTGGTACAAATGCAGGATCAAAGCTCAATTTGATGGTAAGTACCACAGCTACACTTAATCTAGGATTCTGATATTACGATTTTCCTGTCTCTAAAATATTACTCTAGATTTTTCTGGTCTTACTTCAATAATTCTCTTATACATGTAACTTTGAATTATTATAAGCCTTAGATGATTTTTTGAAGAAGAATATAAGTAAAAAGAGTGAAATATATACACATATACATATACATAATATATAATTGTATATAATGGGGAAAGCTGTGCTCAGTAATAAGGGTCACTCTTCACTGTGCACTTGCATGAGCCAGGTCTCTGCTAGGTCCTTTACACACACCATCTCATTTAATCCCCTCACAATCCTGTTCTTATTGTCCATCGATGAGGACAATTCAACAAGTGAGCCTAATTGTAGTTCTAAGTCAGAATTTCCAGGTCAGAGCCAGAGTTGAGGCAGGAACTGATCATGGAGGGCAGCAAGAGACACTGAGTCCAGGAGCATGCGCTGACTTAACAGGTACTCGAGATGGCCACCGACACCGGAGGATGGTGAGAACCAGCTGGCCGCTGGAGCAAGCTGAAAAGATTCAGGATCTCTGTAGCTTTGGGGGAAAATAATGCATATGGGAATCAAGGAATTCAACAACCATTGATTTAAATGTCCAGTATTCGATAGTTTCTCTTTTTGTCGGTGGGATAGGAGGATGAGTGAGACACTGCCACATCACTGCTCACCATCTACCAAGGACAGAAGAAGCACAAGGGGAGGCTTCTCAGAGGAAGAGCATCACAAGTGAGCCTCATTCACCCGTGTTCATAAGAGCTTTATGTGCAACAGCCAAAAGGTTGAAGCAGCCCAAGTGTCCACAGGCGGACAGAAGGATAAACACAATGCCGTATATACTTACAATGAAATAGGATTCATCCTTGAAAGAGAAGATATCCCGAGATACACTACAACATGGGTGAACCTCGAGAATGTGACACCAGGTGAAATAAGACGACCTCAAACAGGTGAATACTGTTGGAATCCGCTTACACGAGGTGCCTAGAATAGTCACATTCATAGGAACAGAAACTAGAACGCTGGCTGCCGCGGTCCGGGGAAGGGGGAGATGGATAGATGTTGTGCAATGAACACAGACCTTCACTTTTACAAGATGGAAGAGTTCTGTGCATGGATGGTGGTCATGGTGGCACGGCAATGTGCGTGTACTTCATGCCACTGAACTGGATGCTTAATAATGGTTAAGATGGTAAATTTCATGTTATGCATATTTTACCACAATTTTTAATTTTTTTTTCAATTTTTAAGCAAGCCTTTGTGATTGGGTCCTATTTGAACTAGTTGAAGACAGAACAAGGGAGACATAAATAAAAGCCAAAATCAAGAATGATCACAAGTGTAAGCAAAGAGCCAAGAAGCAAGACATCTGAGGGCACCTGGCAATTATTCAGAACAATACAACCTTGAAGCCTATAGGAGCTCCATAGTTCAGACTCAGTTTTATGTAGAATCTATTGTGGAGGAAATGATCCCAGGTTGGGTCTTCCTAAAGAAAAGCCAAGTGAAGAGGATATTAGTTTAGAGCAGGGAGTCAAGAGTATCTAGGCTGCCACACAGGTGGTAGTCACCTGGAAATCATAGGCTCTTGACCAAATCTTCTTTGTTTCTTTGTACCAACCACCCTAAGATTAGCAATTCTAGGCCATTCCCAATGAGACACCATAATGCGCCATACCGCTTAACAGAGATGTAAAGAAGGCATCAGAAGAAAGGAGAGAAGTCCCCTACTTCTTCATTCACAGTTCACAAAAAGGCTCCAATAGCTACCTATGTCGTTAGGACCCACTTTTCAGGGTTTGGGGGTTCCCTTTAAAAGCTGAGCCTGAGACAGAGTGGGTATAGGTAGTTTATTTTGGAGGTAGTCTCAGATGACTGAAGGAAATGAGGAACCAAGGGAAGTAAGATACACAGGGAGGAAAAGACCAAATAAGGATGCATAACTGAGGTTCCTGCTGTTGGCCAAAGGGGTTCCATTTCCTGGGAGCTCCAGAGATAGCTAGAGTGCCTCCCAGAATGGCCCACCTGGAGGACAAGGGGCTGGGCCTTCATCCACAGACTCTAATCCCTGGTTGAGTTTGACTCAGACACATCATCAACTCCCTGACATTTCCAGGGAGGCTTTCCGGGACCCACTAGACTCTGAAAGCTCAGAAAGGACCCAAGTGCAGAACACACAAAGGAGCTCTGTACCTCTGTGCTTCAGGTATGATCCACCAGGTGACTCTGAGCTTCCATAGAATAGTTCCCCATAGCTGTGGCTGAAACCAGAAGCAGGCATGAGACAGGAAAGTCTCAGGACCTTCAGGGTCCTGAGCAAACTCAGATAGGAAGGGTTGCCACTGAAAATTCCAGGTACCTCTTTCCTTTTGGGAAATCTGGACATATTGTGCCTCTCTTCCCATAAACACCTAAGGATCTGGGATTTTCTCATTGTTTTGGTACTTGGTCCCTCCCTTGTGTCTAAATGAATACAAAATTACGCAGATTCTATGTACAATATATTCCACAGTAAAAGAAAACAAATTCCCTCCAGCAAGCAATTTAAGTAACAAATGAAGAAGTGTAGGAAGAAGAGGAGTATAATATTGCTTAATCCTGGAGTAATTTTTGCCTCCAGACTTGCAATGCTTTTGGAGGGCTAGGCTGGCATGACTGAAGCCACCCAAGCCACCAGCTGTGGCAGTCATGGGGGATCTACTGCCCAGAGTTCCCTGCAAAGGGGGGTCTGCCATGAGGAGTGCAGTTCGCCAAAATCCCCCAACTGCAGGGTCTTAAGGGGTACCCCAGTATTCAAGCCAAGACCAATGTCCGCCTGAAGAGCTCCTAGTCAATGACTGCACACAACAGGGGTTTGGGGGTCCAAACACTTCTGTCTGTGATGATCCTCCAATGGGTAATCTCCGCTCTGGATCTCGCCGTCTGCACAGTTGAGACTCTCTCGGATTGGTTCTACCAGCCAAAGTTCTTCCTCCCCAATCCTTCTTTCCTCCTCTTTCCATAGGTGTCAGAACTTTGCTGTGATCTGAAGACCTTCAGATGACAAAACTGATCTGAGAGATGGAGTATGTTCTGCCCAATGTCTCTCAAGAAATCCATACGAAAACCAAAAGCAAAAAGTACATCTCTCTACACTCCTGGTACCATGTTCCACCCGGTGACACTGCCAAACATCTTATACTTGTAGACTGGGCAGATGTCTCACTAGGTGCTCAGACAAACCATGAAATGTCTTCATCTCCATTTGCTATACTATGAAATTGAGAAGACACTTGCTTCACACCAACTCTCAGGAATTGGGTGAAGAGGAATAAAACCCTTCTTGTAGCTGGAAGAAAAGCCATAAATAAATACAGAACTGTGCAGTCAGCTTTCACTTATCAGGGGCAACTAGATGGGTGCACTGGCACAGATACGCAGCCTCGGGCTTCTACCGACTGCCAGACCAGCATCCAGACACTGCAAACAGAGAGACAGGAGCTAGAGGAGCTGAAAGGGAGCCCCAGATAAGCCTTAGGGAGAGCGGCTCTGCTGAGCCAGGCCAGTCTGGGCCAGCCCTCGAAATATATGCTTTCTCAAATGGAAAAAGAGCATACTCAAGCTGTGCACAGATAGATGGTTCTTAAGCCTATGAAGAGAAAGCTGTTCACGCTCACTCAGAATTACAGCAGTACAAAATTACCTAACAATGAGATAGCATTATAAATTCATATTAGCACAGATGGATTCACAGTATTGGTGAAGGTATACGGAAAAAACGTGCTGGTGCAAATGTAGATTGTTGACATTTCTCCAGAGGGAAATTTGGTAATTTCTACTAAAATATAATGTAATCATAATTTTGGACCCAAATATTCTGCTTCTGATACCTCATGATACAGATCTACTTACACAGATAAACAAATGCTAAGGATGGTCACTGCAGCAAAACTTGAAATAGCCAGTCACTGAAGTAAATTAAATGCCCACCATTAGAAATAAGATTTGGGGGCACCTGGGTGGCTCAGTGGCTCAGTTGGTTAAGCAGCTGCCTTCGGGGGCGCCTGGGTGGCTCAGTTGGTTAAGCAGCTGCCTTCGCTCAGGTCATGATCCAAGGGTCCTGGGATCAAGCCCCACATCAGGTTCCTTGCTCAACAGGGAGACTGCTTCTCCCTCTCCGGCTGCCTGCCTGCCACTTGCCCTGCTTGTGCTCTACCTCCCTGTGTGTATCAAATCAGTAAATAAAATCTTTAAAAAAAGAAATAAGATGAAATAAGTTATAATTAATATGTAATTATGTGCAATCAAATCACGTATAGCAGGGCACCTGGGTGGCTTAGTGGATTAAGCCTCTGCCTTCGGCTCAGGTCATGATCTCAGGGTCCTGGGATCGAGCCCCGCATTGGGCTCTCTGCTCAGTGGGGCACCTGCTTCCCCCACCCCCTGCCTGCCTCTCTGCCTACTTGTGATCTCTGTCTGTCAAATAAATAAATAAAATCTTTTTTTAAAAAATCACATATAGCTATGGGGTACTTGGGTGGCTCAGCTGGTTAAGCACCCAACTCTTGGTTTTGGCTCTCGTCATTATCTTGGGGTCTTGAGATTGAATCTGGCATCAGGTTCCCCACTCAGCAGGAGTCTGCTCCCCTCTCTCTCCTTCTCCCTCTTCTCCTCCCTCACCATATCCTCTCTCTCTCTCTCTCTCTCTCTCTAAAAATAAATAAATCTTTTAAAAATAATAATAATAATGTGTAGTTGTGACAGAGAATAAGGAAGATCTAACATGCTGATAGGGGATAATCACTAGACTACACAGATAACAAAAAGAAAGATGGAGAAGTTTGCTATCATTTGTTTAAAAATAAATACATACAAATTGACATATATAAACATATACATGCATACATATATGCAGGTACCTCTATATGCAGAGAGATTGTTTATTTGTTTGTTTGTTTTTTAAGTAGACTCCAGACCCAGTGTGGAACTCAACACAGGACTTGAACTCAGGTTTTGAGACCAAAACCTGAACTGAGGTCAAGGGTCAGATGCCTAATGGACTGAACGACCCAGGCACCACACAGAGAATACTTTTGGAAGAAATCATATGAAGCTGATTGAAAATAGCTACTATTCTGAGAAAGGATGTTTGGCAGGAAGGAAGCATACTTTTCACTGTATAACCCTTACACTCTGGGTTTTTTACCATGTCTTTGTCTTACTCATTTGAAGAAAAATACTTTTTTCTTCCAAATTTTTATTTAAATTCTAGTTAGTTAACCTATAGCGTAATATTGGTTTCAGAAGTAGAATTTAGTGATTCCTCAAGTACGCACAACACCCAGTGCCCTCCTTAATATCAATCACCCATTTAGCCCATGCCCCAGCCACCACCCCTCCAGCAACCCTCAGTTTGTTCTTTATAGTTACGAGTCTCTTAACAGTTTGCTTCCCTCTCTTTTTCCCTTTCCCCTATGTTCATTTGTTTTATTGCTTAGATTACAGACATGAGTGAGATCATATGGTATTTGTCTTTCTCTGACTGACTTGTTTCACCCAGCGTAATACTCTCTAGCTCCATCCTCATCACTGCAAATGGCAAGATTTCATTCTTTTTGATGGCTGAGTAATATTCCATAGTGTGTGTGTGTGTGTGTGTGTGTGTGTGTGTGTGTGTGTGTGTCTGTGTGTGTTTACACACATATATCACATCTTCTTTACCCATTCATCAGTCAACGGACACTGGGCTCTTTCCAGTTTGGCTATTGTTGATAATACTGCTATAAACATCGGGGTGCATGTGTCCCTTTGCATCTATATTTGCATATCTGTCGGGTAAACAACTAGTGGTACAATTGCTGGATTGTAAGGTAGCTCTATTATTTAACTTTTTGAGGAACCTGCACCAGGCTACCTGCACCAGTTCGCAGTCCCCTCAACAGCGGCAAAAGGCTGCCCCTTTCTCCGCATCCTCACCAACACCTGTTGTTTCTGTGTTGTTGATTTTAGCCGTTCTGACAGGTGTGAGGTGGCATCTCATCATGGTTCTGATTTGTATTTCCCTGACGATAAGTGATATGGAGCATCTGTTGGCCAACTGGACGTCTTCTTTGCAGAAATGTCTATTCAAATCTTCTGTCCATTTACTAACTGGATTATCTGTTTTTTTAAGGGGGTTCAGTTTGTCAAGTTCTTTATAGATTTTGGATACTAACCCTTTATCAGGTATGTCATCTGCAAATATCTTCTCCCATTCCATAGGTTGCCTTTGAGCTTTGTTGATTGTTTCTTTCAATGTACAGAAGCTTTTTATCTTCATGAAGTTCCAATAGTTCATTTTTTAAGAAAAAAAAAAAACTTCATAAAATGTGTTTTCTCCTTACAAATAATACTGCTCCTAGTAGCAAAAGTAACCAACGTGTGATTTGCAATTTATAACGCACACACACTTTCCCACCCATTTCTTGAATGTGGGCAAAGAAGAATGATTTCTACCCTCATGTTTTAAATCTGTACGATGGAGCCGAAGTTAGTTGACGATTCACCCACGATCAACGGAGAGGTCACCTGGAAGTGATCTCTTCCTTCCACCATCGCTCCTATCCGCATCTTCAAGGAAAGAGGTGAGGGAAGAAGGAGAGGAGTTTCCAGGCTCCGAATCCCAGGGCTTTTACTTTCCACATCCCCCTCTGCCTCACAAGGAAGAAAATCACTGGCTTCCATTTCTAAAAGTAATGAAACCATAACATTTTAAATAAAGGGAAGAAACAAATGCTGGGCAAATGCAGCAAAGAGAGGGTTGCAGGGGCCTTTGGGGGCTGTGGAAAGTGGCATGGGATGAAGGAGGGTGAGGTAGCAAGGGAGGAGGATGACCCCAGGCCCTGGGGAGATGACCCTCAATTGTATTTTCTCTGCAGAAGCCTTTTCATGCCCTAACCGGAAAACAAAAAGAACCCCTGAACCTGTTCCTCTGCCCATATTTCCCCAAGAGTTAGACATCTCTCCTCCCAAGAGAGCCGGCAGGGATTCCCTGCGGAATCAGAGGAGGGTTTCCAGGTGTTGTTTCCACTGGGAATAAGTTACAGAGAAAGATAATGCAGAGGGTTATAAAAGTGGTTAAAAGAGAAAGAAGAGCCGATGCCCATCATGGCCTCAAGGAAATACTGTGGCTAAGCCCCAGATGAGATGAGATGAGATGACCTTGAACTGAGCTCCCTGTTGCAAATCACTGTATGCCCTGGACCCCCTTCATCGGAAAGACATTGAGGTATTGGATTTTGTTTCGATGTTTATAAAACATCAGCAATGCACGATCCTGATGGAAGGGGAAGGGAGACTGTTCATAATTTGACAGTCTACTGCGAGGTGAAAAGCCTGGTGGTTTTAACACAAATCCTGCTAAGCCAGTTGAGCAAGAATCCCCCCCGATACCCAATCAAATTCCTCTCAGTAATTTTCCATCCTCTCCATCACTCTGCCTATAGGCTATAAATCCCCACCCACGCTTGCTTGGATTCAACCTTGAATTCAAACTCTCTTCCCCACTGAATAAAGTCTTCCTTGCATTTTTAACAAATGTCCAATGCAATTTCTCTTTAACACCACTCAAAATGTGAACCATGTTCTAGAAGTATCAGCATCACTTGGGAACTTAATAGGAATGCAGAATCTTAGGACCCACCTAGAACTGCTGAATCAGAATCTCCACTTTAACAAGATCCCCAGGTAATTTGTATGGACATTAAAGCTCAAGAAGTACTGCTTTCGTGAACATGGCCCCAGTTCCTTCAATACTTGTGGGCCTTTAATTCTATACTTTCGGGGCATCCCCCTTCATAGGGCCAACCACTCATGACCAGCTGAGGAGACTTGTTGCTTTATGCCCACCTCATTTCAATTCATCCTGCCAGCCACCTCATTCACTCTCCCCGGGTTCCTACTTCCCAGGAGCTCAGCCTCCAGTGTGAGCTCTGCTCAGTCATTCTGCTCTCTCCTTGCAGACGTCAGGAGTGAAAGTGGTTCTGTGAATACAAAGGGTGGTGGACGAGAACAGGGTAAGTAGCCCTGATGAAGGTCCAAACTTGGGATGGAGTTTAGAACAGCAATCAGACCTGTAATGCTCCCAAGATTAACTTTTTTGGGTATATATGCTTCATCCAGTGTTTCCCCTGCTGTGCCTTGAATCCCCCTTCTGCTACACACCATGAGGAGCTAGGATGGGACTGGGACAGTTGGACTTATTTTGACAAGCATGTGACTTTGATAATAATTTGATCTAATAAAGCTAGATATGGAGAAGAAACCAAGCTATTCATTTAGTTCCAAGATGCCAAGCGAGCCTGGATTAAGCCAGGACATACTTACATAAGAAAATTACTCATTGTCTATCTCTTTATCTGAAATGCAAATTTAACTGTGTGTCCTATATTTTATCTGGCAACTCTAGCCTATCCTATCTGGAAATTTTCAGTGCTGATGAGTGGGATCCGAATGTCACAAGAAGGCAAGATCACTAGAAGAGATCTCTGGTTACTCTCTCCTAACTGGGAAGAAAGATTCTATTGGCAGATTCGCCCCTTGTAGCCCTCCTCCAGTCTCTTAAGTGAATGGGACTTACGGAGAAAGAAGAAAGAAGCCTGGATTTGGAAAGTATTATGAAATACTATAATAAGGAGAAAGGTATTTTAATTCGTATATAGCTCTTTCAAAAGACCGAGTTTAAGCCCATCGGGAGATGTTTCATTGTCTATCCAGGAAATGTCAAGAAATCACTTAAGTATTAGAAGATTTGGCAACTGGACACCCAATATTTCTTTCTGATGTTTCTCTTTGGACTCCAAGGTCGGGTCCCCAATGACAAAATTATGATCCTTTCTCTCTCTACTCCCTACTCTACCAACCGCCCTTCATAGTTACCTGGTTAAAGAAAACCCTCTCTCCTCCAACCCAAGTCTTTGGCTTTTACCTCCCTCAGTGTTCACCTCCCTCTCTATTCAATCTTAAGCTATAGTTGTGTGTGATTGATGAATTTCTATTGTTTAGACCGTGAGTTCCCTGAGGGCAGGGATGTGCAGCCTGGAGGGCCCTGTCCCTGGACCTGCACAGGAAAAACCCCATAAATGTTCTCTGAATGAGTCTTGCACAGCTTTCTCCTTAGCCTAAGAAGAGACCCCAGCTGGACTCTGACTTGATTCCACTAGACTGTGATTGGAACTGAAAATGAAATGGCATCGGTTTGCTCTGGAATCCCTGCCAGGGCTTACAGCGACAAAAACTACTGACAACACTCTTTACAGTGCACTCTCAAAAGATTTCTTTGGCCTCTGAATGTACTAGTGCTTTTGAAATGGATGCAAGCCCTTCCAAGCCTGCTGGGTTTCATTTTATAGTCCGTTGCAACCATTAATAAGAAGAAAAAAGACTCTCATATGCTACCACTTTAGCCACTTTCTTATTCAGAACTAGGAACAGCCCCCAGGAAGTGGGGCCTCCAACCTCTCAGGCAGGAGAAAAATAAAGACCTTTTCAACCTCTTTATTCAGACTTGTGAAAGCCCGGGATGAGAGGACTACCAATCGTGGCCAGCTGGGAGACTCCAGACCAGTTCAGAATGAGGGGCCTATTGCACAGAGGCTTTAGGGGTAAAAGTGGAAGCACAAAGAAGATACCGTACATCCCTGCTGTGGTTCCAGGTCCAGGTGAGACCCCATACCCGGTGAGAGTCTCTACTGATCCTGAAGGTAGGTCCAAGCTAGTTTATTCGGACATCATGCCCCGCAAATCTCATGACCCATCATGCCTAGGTGAGTTTTGCTTTCTCCTGCTTCTGAGAAAGGGACACAGGCTAAGTGGCCATGAGGAAGGAAGGTCTCTACCTATAAAACCTACCAACCTCCTCTATTCCCAATGCCTTTTCTAAAACCTATTCACACTCATTATCCCAGCATGAAAAAGAAGCATCCTTTCAATAGTGCATATAAACTGATTTATCTGCCCTACCTCCTCTGTCATTCTGATGCCATCAGTCATGGTGCCATAAGCCACTGCCCTAACAGATGCAAGCATCTCAGACGAGGTCAGTCCTAAGTCCTCACACCCCTGGCAACAGTGGTTGACCCAAGAAGAGAACATGTGACTTCAGGTGGGCTGCCCAGCGCTCCCCCTCTCCCCTCCTGTTGGGGGGCTACCCTAGGATGATGGGAATTTGGGGCTATAGGCAAAAACCTGCCTGCAACTAGCAGCCAAAGAAAAAATGATGAGAAATGGAGAGACGTACGTAAATCTGTCCTCAAGGTTCTCTGAACCCTTCAGTCCTGCCTTTGATCTTGGAACTATTCCACTATCCGTTCCCTCTTTTGCTCAAGCTAGTTGAATTTGGGGCTCTATAGCTTGCAACAAAAAGTCATGATTAAAACATCCCCTGATGTTTCTTCCAACTGAGATAGACACTTGAGGAAATATGGACCCTCTTGATCAATTTGGGATAAATAGAAGGAAGAAGAATGTTTGAAAGTACAGACTCTTCCATAATCAGTATAGCTTACAGCCACGACTGGCCTGGCCAAGGGAAACTGTCCTGATCAATTAAGCGAATAATAACCCTAATACAGTGATAACAACTAACATGGCCTCTGGCCATGGCCATGGTGAAACTCGCTCTGTCTCCCTGGTAAAAGCTGATTGATGAGACATCAGGAAAGCTTTGATTAAACTGGGTCAATCAGAAAGGAAGAGTTGAACCAACGTATCAGGCAACACAGGCGTACCCTGTTGCCCCTTTGTTGTTGCAATGGACCCAATGAAAGCAGATGAGTCGTGGAAGGACTCCGAAGAGAGAAGAATGAAGCAGCCACTTATGGAAAGGCAGAGAGAAGACAGGGAGAGACGACACATTCCCTCTTCCCGGTGTGCAGCTACAACCATCTCAGTCTGTGTTCTGCAGGGGAGGTAGATGGTATTTTCCTGTACTGATTAGCAAGTCTTCTTTCTTTTTTCAGATACTCAATTTGTTTTCTGACCTGATACAGAAGTACAGAAATTACTATTTTAACAGCACCTGCGATTTCTTTTTTTTCTGAAGATTTATTTACTTATTTATTTGAGAGAGAGAAGGGGAAGAGGCAGAAGGAGAGGGAGAGTCTCTCTCTCTCTCTCTCTCTTTTTCCAATTTATTTATTTTAGAGAGAAAAAGAGATCACACAGGAGTGTGGGAGAAGAGGCAGAGGAAGAGGGAGAGAAAGTTTTAAGCAGAATCTGGGCTGAGGCCACAGATTGACACGGGGCTCGATCTCACAACCCCGAGATCACAACTGGAACTGAAACCAAGAGTCGGAATCTTAACGGACTGGGCCACCCAGGCACCCCCTAAGATTGCATTTTATATTTTATTTTGCTTTACTTCACTTTTTCTTTCACTTTACCTTATTTATTTTGTTTTATTATTTGTTTGTTTGTTTGTTTGTTTGTTTAGAAAAACCTGTCTTTATTAAGAAAGAGATTTTGCTAGTCCGCTTCAGGGTAGAGGAAGTGATTTTCCAAACCTGCCTTATAAGAACAAGACATAAAAAGAGAGACAAACATTGCTGCAGAAGAAACCATCCAGAGTACGAGAGGTAGATAAAGAGATAAGAGAGAAAGGAACAGACAAGGCCAGAAGCAGCATCTGCAAATTAGGAGCATCGCTAAGAAGCTCCCTACACTGGAAGGGCCATGGAGGTTTTAAGAACAGAATGTCAAAACTACACTTTTAATTTTTTTGTCTTTAAGACATGTAAACATCTTCCATATCTTTAATCTTTAATAAACCCTGACAACACACGTGGGTGGGCAAAAAAGAAGGAAAACAGGCTGAAGGAAACAGTTCCATAGCACAGATACAAGGCGAGGATAGTGGCAGTGACGAGAACAAAGGCAAAAGGAATATAGATAAAATTAAATTTCCTTACAACTTGCAACCTATTGCCAAATACTTGACACAGGCAGAATATGACATTCTTCAAGGAACTTTCAAGTGCCTTAATGCTAATGCTTTTCTGGAGGCAAAAAGCAACCATAGCTTGACAATAGCCAGATCTCCAGTATCCTATAAGTCATTGAGGTGGGCTTAACATATGAAAATCCTTTTGGAAGCTTCCCTTATCCTACCCAACCCCCCTCCTAGTTTAAAAGTTTATAATCAACCCCTCGGGACAATACCAGTGCAGCTTTTTCTGCTCACAGGTCCTGTCCCAGTGTTTTAACAGAAACACCTTTTTGCACTGAAAAATGTCTCAAGAATTCTTTCTTGACCTTTGCCCCTGGCCCACATCACATCAACAGGAGAAGAGAGAGCATGAGCTCACCCACAACTGAAAATCAGCCCTAGAAATCAGAAGGTAACCGCATCCCAAACCAGGTATTCATAGAAATTTTAGGGAGAGCATGGCTTGTTCAGAGGATGTGGGATAGATGTCTTCGGACAACTATTCTAAAACCCCAGGTTTAGGGGCACCTGGCTGGCCCAGTTGGTATAGAGCATGCGACTCTTGATCTCAGAGGACTGTGAGTTTCAGCCCCATGTCGGGCATGGAGCTTACTTAAGTAAAAATTTAAAATATAAAATATAAAAATTTAATAAAAATTTTAAAAATAAAAATTAAATAAGAAAAAGAAGACCCCAGGCTCCCAAAGCCTTCTGCTTTTGCATCTGTTTCCCGACTTAAACACTAAACTGTTATGTTCACACACTTTAGATCTTTAAGGACAGGGTCATGTCTTACTCATCCCAGTCCCTGCCACAATGTCTACCATGCATTTTTTAATTGATAATAAACTTTATATTTTAGAAGTTATACATTTACAGAGAAATATTAAAAATAGTATAGAGTTCCCATAAACCTCAATTTCCTCTATTCACATCTTCCATTAAGATGGCACATTTATCACAATTAATGAACCAATATTCATACATTATTATTAAAGCCCATACTCCAGTTTACCTCAGTTCTTACCTAATGTCCCTTTACTGTTCCAGGAGCCCATTCAGGGCACCACATTCTATTTAGTCTTCATGTCTGTTTAGGCTCCTCTTGGCTGGGACAGCTTCTCAGAATGTCCTTGTTTTTTATAACTCTGATGGTTTTAAAGAATGCTAGTCAGGTGTTTTGTACAGTGTTCCACAAATAGTTCCACAAGAAAAGACCAGGACTCTGGGTTTTGGGGAGGAAGACCCCAGACGTTACCCGCCACTGTCATCACATCATATCAAGTTTGCACACAATGGGAGTTATTGGTGTTGGTTTTGGCTTTAATCATCTGAGTGCGGTTATGTTGGTCACATTTCTCACATGAAATTACTGTCGCCCCACCCCGTCTCCTCCACACTTTATTTTGGGAAGAAATCACAGTGCGTAGTCTACACTGTGGGAATCAAGAGATAGGCTCCCCTTCCTTGAGGGTGTATGATCCACAGGAATTACTGGATCTCACTTGCATAGGGTTTATCTGTATTCTTCCCTCCCACTTATTTATTTATTCAATCATTTACTTACATCAGTATGAATACACAGATACTGATTTTATACCTTGCTTTGAAATCTAAGACTGTTTTCTCTTTTTTTTTATTTCTTTTCAGCATAACAGAATTCATTGTTTATGTACCACACCCAGTGCTCCATGTAATAGGTGCCCTCTATAATACCCACAACCTGGCTCCCCCAACCTCCCACCCCCCCGCCCCTTCAAAACCCTCAGATTGTTTTTCAGAGTCCATAGTCTCTAATGGTTCATCTTCCCTTCCAATTTCCCTCAACTCCCTTCTCCTCTCCATCTCCCCTTATCCTCCATGTTATTTGTTATGCTCCACAGGTAAGTGAAAACATATGATAATTGACTCTCTCTGCTTGACTGATTTCACTCAGCATAATCTCTTCCAGTGCCGTCCATGTTGCTACAAAAGTTGGGTTTTGTGTGTGTTGAGTTTGAGGAGTTCATTATAGATCCTTGATATCAACCTTTTGTCTGTACTGTCATTTGCAAATATCTTCTCCCATTCCATGGGTTGCCTCTTTGTTTTCTTGACTGTTTCCTTGGCTGTGCAGAAGCTTTTGATTTTGATGAAGTCCCAAAAGTTCATCTTCACTTTTGTTTCCTTTGCCTTTGGAGACATATCTTGAAAGAAGTTGCTGTGGCTGATATCGAAGAGATTACTGCCTATGTTCTCCTCTAGGATTCTGATGGATTCCTGTCTCACGTTGAGGTCTTTTATCTATTTTGAGTTTATCTTTGTGTACAGTGTAAGAGAATGGTCGTTTCATTCTTCTACATATAGCTGCCCAGTTTTCCCAGCACCATTTATGGAAGAGACTGTCTTTTTTCCACTGTATATTTTTTCCTGTTTTGTCAAAGATTAATTGCCCATAGAGTTGAGGGTCCATATCTGGGCTCTCTACTCTGTTGCACTGGTCTATGTGTCTGTTTTTATGTCAGTACCATGCTGTCTTGGTGATCACAGCTTTGTAGTAAAGCTTGAAATCAGGTAACGTGATGCCCCCCATTTTATTTTTGTTTTTCAACATTTCCTTAGCAATTCGGGGTCTCTTCTGATTCCATACAAATTTTAGGATTATTTGCTCCAGCTCTTTGAAGAATACCGGTGGAATTTTGATCGGAATAGCATTAAAAGTACAGATTGGTCTACGCAGTTTAGACATTTTAACAATGTTTATTCTTCCAATCCAAGAGCATGGAATGGTCTTCCATCTTTTTGTGTCTTCTTCAATTTCTTTCATGAGTGTTCTGTACCCCAATGTTTATAGCAGCAATGGCCACGGTTGCCAAACTGTGGAAAGAACCAAGATGCCCTTCAATGGACGAATGGATAAGGAAGATGTGGTCCATATACACTATGTAGTATTATGCCTCCTCCATTAGAAAGGACGAATACCCAACTTTTGTAGCAACATGGACGGCACTGGAAGAGATTATGCTGAGTGAAATCAGTCAACCAGAGAGAGTCAATTATCATATGGTTTCACTTATTTGTGGAGCATAACAAGTAACATGGAGGACAAGGGGAGATGGAGAGGAGAAGGGAGTTGAGGGAAATTGGAAGGGGAGGTGAACCATGAGAGACTATGGACTCTGAAAAACAATCTGAGGGTTTTGAAGGGGTGGGGGGTGGGAGGTTGGGGTACCAGGTGGTGGGTATTATAGAGGGCACAGATTGCATGGAGCACTGGGTGTGGTGCAAAAATAATGAATACTGTTATGCTGAAAATAAAAAATAAATTTAAAAAAATTTACAGGAAAAAGAATTTTAAAAAATAAAATTTAAAAAAAAGTTGGGTATTCATCCTTTCTGATGGAGGCATAATACTCCATAGTGTATATGGACCACATCTTCCTTATCCATTCGTCCGTTGAAGGGCATCTTGGTTCTTTCCACAGTTTGGCGACTGTGGCCATTGCTGCCAGTACTGTTTTCTTGATCAAATTATTCCAGCTTTGGTCACTGGAAGCTCTTTCCCTGGGTACTTCCATGCCCCTCTTACATGTCCCCATCACTACGGGAGGGGAAAGGGATTTTTTTTTGTTCAGCACTTTCTCACTTTCTCGCATTACAAGATGCTCCAGGCCATCTGGCATGTTTCCCGCCCTCCGTCTCAGATCTGATTTCTTGTATTGGAGAATGGTATTAAAAACCATGATCTAGAAACCAGGTTTGCTCATTATTACTGGTTGGGAAAGGGGTGCTACTTGGCCCTTTCAGGTAACCCAACAAGCAAGGAAATGCCTGTACACTAACACATATGTACACATCTCTATAAATATATCTATACGTGACTATCCGTATCTATATTAGGCTAAACATGAGTTCATACTGATGTCTCCAACTCTAATCCACTATCTTATAGGTCATTCTAGCCTCCTCCTCTTGCTTATTTGCAAAATTCCAGTATCAAGAGACGTGGCTCCTACCACCCACTATTCATCTACTTAATTGTTCAGTTCCAGTCCAAATGTATAGCATGATCAGAATTGTTAACCCAGAACCCCATGAGATACAACTTTATCAACTAGAATAAAATGCTCATGTACAGCTTCTTTTGCCATTAGTTTTACAGATTACACTCATTTCTGAAGTTTCTTGGGTCAGCTCCTTTCCTCCCCACCCCTGCTTCAGGGGAAGCTGCTTCAGACATTTGCAATACTACAGTGGACAGATTGTTTGTTACCCTCTGCATTACATCCTGGAATTCCTCTTGACTTCCTAAATGACTTTTTTTTTAATTTTCATACACTAAGGTTCACTCTTCGTGCTAATGTTCAGTGGGTATGGACAAATATGTAACCTCATTTATCACAATTACAATATTATACAGAATAGTTTCATGGCCTTAAAAAAATCTCCTATGCTTCACCTACTTAAGCTGTACTCCCTTCTCCCCAGGCCCTTAGCAAGCACTTACTTTTTTATTGTCTTTACGGCTTCACTTTTTCAAAAATGTCAGATAATTGGAATCAAACAATATGTAGCCTTTTTAGACTGGATTCTTTCACTGAGCAATATGCATTTAGGACTGACCCATGTCTTTTTGTGACTGGGTAGCTCATTTCATTTTATCACTGAATAATATTCCATTGGATAGATGCACCATGGTTTATACAGTCAACTACTGAAGGATATTTTGTTTGCTTCCAGATTTGGACAATTGTGAATAAAACTGCTATAAAAATTCACATGCAGGCTTTTGTGTGGACACGGGTTTTTACACCAGTTACACATATAACTAGGACTGTGTCTCAAGAGTATACGGTAAGACTATGCTTAACTCTGTAAGAAATGGCCAAATTGTCTTCCAAAGTGACTGTACCATTTTGCATTCTCACCAGCAAAAAATGAGGGCTCTTTTTCTGAATCCTTGCAATTCGTAGTATTAGGACTTCTTTCTTTCTTCCTTCCTTCATTCCTTCCTTTCTTCTTTTCCTTCTTTCCTTTTTTTTTTTTCTTTTGTCATTTTAGTAGGTATGTAGTAGTGTCGTGCTGCCCTTTCAATTAAGGATCCCTTAATGACAAACAATGTCTAGCAACTTTTCATATGCTTGTTTACCCTCCATGCATCTTCTTTAGTGAGGTGACTGTTTAGAGTTTTGCTCACTTTTTAATTGTTTTTTTTTCTTATTGTTGAGTTTTTAAATTGTTCTGTATATTTTGGATACAAGTCATTTATCAGATATAAATTTTTTCCCAGTGTGGGGCTTGTCTTTTCGTTCTCTTTAACAGTGAGTTTTGCAGACTTTGTTTATTTTGAAACAAACTTATCATGTCTGATTTATCAATTTTTCTCTTTATTGAATCATGTGTTTGGCTTTTTTATCTAAAAACTATCACCAAATCAAAGGTCACCTATCTTGTAGAAGCTTCACCATTTCATGGTTTCCATTTAAATCTATGATCCATTTTGAGTTAATTTTTGTGAACAGTGTCTAGTGTTCACAACAGTGTCAAGATCTGCCTTCAAGTTGGGTTTTTTTTTTTCCTGTTTTTTGTTTTGCATATGGATGTCCCATAGCACTAGCTCCGTTGTTGAAAAGACCATCCTTCTCCATGTAATTGCCTTTGCTCCTTTGTCAAAGATTAGTTGACTATATTTATGTGGGTCTATTTCTCCACTTCTCTACCCCATTCCAATGACCTATTATTAGTCTATGATTTCACCTTATCATACTGTCTTGATTACTGTAGCACTACGTTAAGTCTTAAAACAGGATTGCTCTTCTCTCTCAACATTGTGTTGGCTATTCTGGGCTATTCTGGGCTTGTGCCTCTCTGTGTACACTTTAGAATCAGTTCCTCAATGTCCAGGAAATAACCTGCTGGGATTTTGATAGGAATTTCTTAGAATCTATAGATCAAGTGGGGAAGATGTCACATCTTATCAATACTGAGTCTTTCAATCCATAAACACGGAATATCTATCCATTCATTTAGATCTTCGATTTCTTAAATCAGAATTTTTTAGTTTTCCTCATGTAATCTCTACACATATTTGTTGGATTTATACCTGAGTATATCATTTTAAGATCCGATGATAATTTTTTTTATTCCAAATTCCACTTGTTCATTTCTGGTATATAGGGAAGCAATCGGCTTTTGCATATTACCTTCTATCTTGTGACTTTGCTAGACCACTTATTAGTTAAGGAGTTTTTTGATGTATTCTTGGTGATTTTCTAGAGAATCATGTTGTCTGAAAGCAAAGATAGTTTTATTTCTTCCTTCTCAATTCACATACCTTTTGTTTCCTTTTCTTATCATAGTGCACTACCAAGGACTTCTAGTATAATGCTATTAGGGCTGGTGAGTGTGATGGCTAATTGTAGATTAGATTTTTCTATCATCTAGGAGTAGAAGCCAGGCCAAATCCGAGTCCAAGCATGGCACAGAATGCCCAGATTAAACATTATTTCTGGGTGTGTTTGTGTGGGGTGTTTCCAGATGAGATCAGCATATGTATCAGTAGACTAAGTAGACCGCCTTGCCCAACGTGGGTGGGCATCATCATCTAATCTGTTGAGATCTTAAACAGAACAAAAGGCAATGAAAGGAAGAATCTGTACCCACCCTACACCCTACCCCACTCTCCCCCATCTCCCCTCCACCCTCACTTATTGAGTTGAAACATCTCATCTGCTCTGGCTCTCAGACTGAGATTTACTTATCAGCAACCCTTGTTCTCAGGCCGTTGAACTCTGACTGAATTATACCACCAGCTTGCAGACAGCAGATCATGGGACTTCTCAGCCTCCATAATCGCATGAGCCAAGTCCTCATTATAAATCTCCTTTTAGATATATACATATCCTACTTGTTCTGTATCTCTGGAGAACCTTGACTAATACAATGAGAAAAGACATCCTTGCCCTGCTCCCAAACTTAGGGGGAAAAAATCCAATTCCTCACTATTAAGTATGATAAAGGTTTTCATAAATATTCTGTATCAAATTGAGGAAGTTTCTCTCTATTCCTAGTCTCCCGAGATCTTTATCTTACAGAGATGCATAGCCATATACCCCTTCAAGGGACAACTGTGCACCAGCCATCAGCTCCATCAAGGTAAGCCTCAGCTAGAGAACCACCCTTGCCCAAGGGCAGCCACATTCAGTAACTAATAGAGGTGTGGTGTGAACACTCAGCTCTTTCAGTCCATTGAGAGTCTACTCCAATGGGTAACACAGGTTCAAACCTCCCCGATGGAGTCAGGCAAAGCTTTGCCAGGATTGTATCTTGGTTTAAGTTTCCCCTCTATGCAACCCTGTTTCTTCCTCCTCCCTTTCATAGGAATTGATTTCTAAAAAACATTCTGCACATTAAATTCTATGTTGGTGCCCTACCTCTAAGAATGCAACCTGTGACTGTTTACAGAACACATTTTCCATGCCACTTCATAAGACACGGTGGAATTTTTCTTTTCCTACCAGACCATCAGCTTCACAACCAACCTTAGGACTAGAGGTAGAACCACAGGAAAGAACTTCTCTTGCCATTTGGTCATCACTTGAGAGTGCTATATTTTAATGCTTGGCTGCAAGATCTGCCAACATTTGTCATTATCACTCAAAGAGAGAGTCTTCCAAGACTCCTGGTCTACACTGCAGGATAATGCAACCACATTAATAGAGATGCTTGGACTCGGGTTTGGCCTGGCTTCTACTCCTAGATGATAGAAAAATCTAAGTGGGCACATGTTACAAGCAGAAAGTTTCTTTCAAAAGCATTATTGCATAAAATGTCAGACAAAAAGACAGAGCTTATTAAAGGGGTTATAAAGATGAAACTCAAATTGGAATCAGAATATTGTCACTAAAAACTCTAGTTCAGGGGCGCCTGGGTTGCTGTCATTTAAGTGACTACCTTTGGCTCAGGTCACAATCCTGGGGTTCTAGGATCCAGCCCCGCTTCAGGCTCCCTGCTCAGCAGGAAGCCTGCTTCTCCCTCTCCCTCTACCTACCAAACCCTTTGCTTATGCTCTCTCTCTGTCTGTTAAATGAATAAATAAAATCTCAAAAAAAAAAAAAAAAAAAGATTCTAGTTCAGAATCACATGAAACAGTGTTACCACCTAGAATAGTATCCTACATATGATAGGTATTCAATAAGTTATCTGCTGGATAAATTAAAGAATGCTTATTTGATTCTTAGTTCCAGCTTTGGACACACAGTCTATGCCTGAGGGCCAACTATAAAATTGTGACAGGTTGTGCTTCATTTCCATGTGTTCAACTTCTAAGCAATCCATACATTGATACTTTATTGATTTAACTCCATAAGTAAGAACTTTTTTGCCTCTCTACATGGTTGGCTATTTCATAGTAACACTGCTGGCCAGATGCATCCCATTTTTTTAAGTTTAAAGCAATGTTTGTGCAATTATATGAATATTTTATTGTATTTTTTCCTAATTAGGTCACAAAAATGAGTGGAGAAGAGAAAAATGAAGGTGCTGATACCACAATAAGAAGCAGAGGTCTTATTAACTTAATACAACAGAGACAAAGATAGAAATCATTAGGCCTGTGGAAAGTGGTAAGTCATTAGCCTCAATCACATGCTCATTGGCTTCAAGCTGGTCAGCCCCGTGTTATGTACTGAAGGGAAATAGCAAAATGAGAGCACACGTACAAAATGTATGAATTATCGAGGACGATGACTAAAAGGCAAGGTGTGATTAGGGATGTGAGAATGTTTTTCAGCTCTCTGATAACAAAACTCACATATAAGCTTGTTTAGGTCTTAAACATTTCACTGGCCACAAATTTCCAAGAGAACATTGTGTACAAAACCAAGGAAATGCCTCAATTAATGCACGGACTTACAGAGTTGTTGCACATCTTACATTTAGACTATAAAATCTGTGATTGCGATACCAGTATTTCGATATGTCTTGCCATTTTTGTAAGTATGATCATATCAGCAATTCTGTTGGTCTAATACCAATAGATACACATAGATAGGTATAGGTATGAGTATAGGTAAGAATATGTGTATGAGTATGGGTATATGTACCCAGGTCCCTTAGCATATTCCTTTTTCCAGAGTGCAATCCATGATGAAGGGTATGAAAAAAACCACACACACACAAAGAAAGTCTGAAAGGGACTATGGGACAGTGCAGAGAGAAAGGTGGGTGACAACCCTTTCCTTGATGTTGGCTATCTCTCTTTCTTCAACACTAGATAACCCAACTTATTCTGCTTCTCTTTGATAGAAAGCTACCTTCCCTCCTACTAAGGCCTAAACCCAGATATCCCAGGGTCATTTATTTTAAGCAGGACTCTGGTTCCCAACTGCCTAACTTGGACAGACTCAAGCCTACAAGACAAAAAAAGCTCAACCTTCAGCCTGGTCATCTCTCAGGTAGAACAATATCTGAGGGCACAGGTAGAAAAAGGACAATGGCTTATCACTCCTTTTTTTTTTAAGATTTTATTTATTTATTTGACAGACAGAGATCACAAGTAGGCAGAGAGGCAGGCAGAGAGAGAGGAGGAAGCAGGCTCCCCGCTGAGCAGAGAGCCCGATGCGGGGCTTGATTCCTAGACTCTGGGATCATAACCTGAGCTGAAGGCAGAGGCTTAACCCACTGAGCCACCCAGGCACCCCAGCTTATCACTTCTTAATAAAATAAAATAGTAAAACTGTAGCCATTTCGATATTTTCTTAAATACCCAAAACTTGTCGTCATGCTGCAATATTTCACTGATGATATGAAAGCATTTTGAAGAATGCACAGTAGGCATTTTTCTATCTGAAAACTTAACATTCATAGTTTTGATGATTTGTGAGAGACCCGGGAGGAACATGACATGTAGCAATTTGTAATTTTGCTAAGGAACTAATTTGAATCACTCCCACTGGGAGCTAGTATGTGGGGAATTAGTCATTTAGGTGGCGAATGAGCCGGTGCCTGCATTCTGATGTTCATTTGTTGTTCACCAGTATTTTTCATGAGTCTGAGATGGTTCTTGAAAGTCTCAGGACAAATGCCAAGAGTCTATTATATAGCTCAATCCCATTAGGTATTAGAATTGTAACAAGCAAAAATGCATATTGCCTCTCATAATGCAAAAAAAAAAAAGTCACTGGGATGACCCTACCTGACTACCAGGGCCACCTGTAGGTGCCCAGACTGGTCAAAACCAAGTAAACCATATCTGTTTTACATTCTGCCAGAGCATTGGGCGTAATATTTGAGGTAACAGTCTAGCATTCATTTGCGTGCATCGTATGGACATGGAGGTATTCTTAAAGTTTTTTTTTTTATTTTTATTTATTTGACAGAGAGAGATCACAAGTAGGCAGAGAGGCAGACAGAGAGAGAGAAAGAGAGGAGGAAGCAGGCTCCCTGCTGAGCAGAGAGCACGATGCGGGGCTCGATCCCAGGACCCTGAGATCATGACCTGAGCCGAAGGCAGCGGCCCAACCCACCGAGCCACCCAGGCGCCTGATATTCTTAAAAAATATTTTGCTCACCAGTGTTGAGTACTGGGGCTTCTCCATCTATGGAAGACACTGCTACTGCCTGCACCTCTACCTCGTCCTTGCTAACAGCCCCTCAATGTTGCGCAAGGCAGCACCAGATCCAGTCTCTACTTTATTTGCTCTTCTTATGTCTAGGGGAGGCCCTATGTGTCCAGTTCTGGCTAAAGAGATAGAAGAGGAGGGCGTATGAAGAACATCTGGAAGAATTCTGCTTTCCTATAAAAGGTAAAAATGTGACCAAACCCATTCCCACCCTCTCTGCTTAACCTGAATATAACCATGAGGTTTAACGCTGTGGCAGCTTTCTTCGAACTGTGAGGCAAAGGGCAGAGAAAGGCCAAGAGAATTGCAGTGACGATAGGTCTTGATATATCTGAGCCACTGAACCAATACTACCAGACTTCTTTGTGTAAAAAAATAATAATAATAAAACCCTATTCTCTTTAAGCTATTGAAAATCAGAATATCTGTTTCTTGTGGCTGGAAAAAATACAAATATGCCATTGATGAACATAAATTTCCAATACGTGATTCTTAAAGACTCTCCAGTCCCATATTCTATGACTGTAGAAGTATAAGAAGCTCTTTTTAAAAATATTTTATTTATTTATTTGAGAGAGAGACAGCACAAGCAGGAAGGAAGGGTTGAGGGGGAGGGAGAAGCAGACTCCCTACTGAGCAGGGAGCCCGATACAGGACTCGATCCCAGGATCATGACCTGAGCCAAAGGTGGTTGTTTAACCAACTGAACCACCTAGGCACCCAAGAAGCTCTTTGAGTAGTAAGCTGTTACTATTTATTTTGCCCTTCTAGTTGGGGTATAGTTTTTCCATAACAGTCTTCTCTTCCATTTTTGTCACACTTCTTTCACTGGGTATTCACACTCCAGGAAAAATAAACTTTTCTATGGTATGCCATGACATCTTATTCTACCTGTCTCATCTTTGTTGCCACAGCTCAGTTACCAATGAATTATTTCAGGAGAGAGATGAATCCTAAGGCAGGTCCAGCAAAGCCTGTTAGTGGTTTTCTGAATCACACGAGGAAGATTGTGCCAAGAACTGAGGGCGGCCTGAAGGTTCCAAAACCGGAACACAGTGGATGAGTGTAAAAGAACAGGCCCTTCCATAGTGGCTGTGACAAGCCTACACATGTGCCGTAGAAGATTCAGCTAAGGAGACTCTTTCCTGGGACCACCACCAAGTAGGAAGACATAAAGATGGTGCTTCTGTCCCGAGGCCAAAAAAAAAAAAAAAAAAAAAAAAAACCTCAACTCAATTATACTAACATTTTAAAAGCACCTACCATGGGCCAGATCCTATGAGAGGAGTCAGGGATGTAAAAAGAGGTTGGGGAAGGGCCATGCTCTATGAGAAGACACGAACGAGCTCCTTTAACCAGGAAGCTGAGAACAGTCCGTTTCCATTTTTTATCCGGGTAAGGATGGAATGACTTCAATTTCCATGGAGTTCCAATGCCTCCCCAGTTAAGTTACTAAGCCGAATGCTGTTTACTGTACCTCCTGCTGAGGGGGGTGAGAGGGGAGGAAAGGTAGGGACACTCCTGAACCTCCTGAACCTCCAGAACCTACCATTCATCCTCGGCTGCTGCCGTTCTGCAGGCAAGATGCCCAGCCTGGATGTCAACTTTTTACAAATAACAATTGAAACTGTCAGTCATCTTGACGAGCACCGCTCCAGTGGAGGAACAGCATGATGGGGGAGGGGGGCGGTGAAGTATTAGTGAGCTAATTTTTTTTCACCAGCAACAAGAACAAAACATCTCTCTGGGGATAATGTATTTACTGTTATTATTTGGTATATGGCACAGAAATTCCAAATAATACAAGAGTGAAAATATCCCTCAGCTTTTAGGAGAGGCAGAGCATACAATCTCTTGGGTTTCAAATACAGACACAGAAATTCATGGAAACGTATTTCTTTAAGAGATTTTGTTGTTGTCGTCGTTGTTTGGGGGTTTTTGTTTTTATTTTCGGGTTTGTCTTTTTTGTCTTTTGTTTTTTGTTGGTTTTTTGCCCGATTTTAAACAGAAAAACCCTGTTGCTTATTTTTCTTGGGTATTTTTATGCTTAAGTATAAGGTAGCAGGACTATAAAAAGACCCTAGTGTTTAAACCTCAAGGCAAAGATAATGTGAATTTAAATGATCTAAGACATTGTCCTCTAACACTCTGGATGGCTCATTATTTTTTTTAAAGATTTTATTTATTTATTTGACAGAGAGAGATCACAAGTAGTCAGAGAGGCAGGCAGAGAGAGAGAGGAGGAAGCAGGCTCCCTGCCGAGCAGAGAGCCCGACGCGGGACTCGATCCCCAGACCTTGAGATCATGACCTGAGCCGAAGGCAGCGGCTTAACCCACTGAGCCACCCAGGCGCCCCCGGATGGTGCATTATTAAAGGACGACAATGTAATTTCTAGTATCCTTTCCATCCCTCCTCGTTTACACATCTAAGACCTAAGCAACCTATGCACTCCTCATCACCCTTTAAAACCCAACTCAAATCCCAAATCGCACGGAAGCCTTCCCTACGTCCCCAAGCAGTGCTGAGCTTTCTTTTCTCCCACTTTTATTCCTCTTCCGCCTTTCCCCCATCTGGCCCATCTCAAGCCATGTTCTAGTTGTTATTTATTTTCTGCCTTAACTCTGGACAATACGGTCCTAAGAAACAGGGACTGTTTGTCTACTTTTGTATCCCAGGGCCTCGTAATGCTTCCTGGTATATAGAATATACTCATTGATGATTGCTGAATGGGGAAAGCAAAGAACTAATGTAGGAAGAGGACTTGGGTGGGTCCTTAAGTACTCGGAGACTGAAAGGGACCCCATGATAGAGCAAGGGGAGGGGCTCTGGCTCCTGGCACCCAGCAGAGGGCAACAGAGAGCAAGGGAGCAAAAACCCCGGACTCCAAAGAAGACTGCTTCCTGGGTCTCAGATGGGAAATCCCATACAGCCAGGCAGAAGGACAACCCCAGTGACACGAAAATTCACTTCATTATCAGATGCCATGAGATGCACAGGTAGGACACTGAATCTGGCAGGAACAGAGGAACAAGAACTGGCAGGAACAAGAGGCTCCCACAGTGTGTCCAAAATAATTTGTGTGAACAGTGTTTTGGGGGACAGGGCTTCATCTAAAGGTCCACAGCCTTGGCCCCAGCAGGGAATGTCCCTCAGCTGATCTCAAGGTCTTAGGTCTCAGGAAGGATTTAATGGATGGTGAGCAGACCTTAACATCTGCACAGTTTGGATCCAATGGGAAGCTAAGACTTGGGAGATAAAGATCAGACAGTCCAAAGGCCACAGAGGCAGGCGTTGAGCAGGGAGAGAAACTCTGCACAAAAGGCAGCATGATGAAGAGGCTCTGTTGGTCAGCTTGGGAATTCCGAGAGCACCAGATCTGTGTGGGAGAGGGTGAGACAGCTGGGTTCTGAAGTAGGGAGAGGGTGAGACAGCTGGGTTCTGAAGTAAGCAGCCCTTCCTTTGTCCCTCTTGAGACCAAGACTAGCCACACCTACCCAAGTTCTGCCACTAAACACGAAACTATACCCTCTCATTTTAAATTAGTTGCAAAAACCTCCCAACTGTCCCAATTACAACCTGATCCAATCACCTGCCCCTCGCTGAGCAATGCCCCAGTATAAGTTGAAGCATGCTTAACTAGGGCCAGAGTTTTGTGGGGTTTTTTTAAGATTTTATTTATTTATTTGAAAGAGAGTGTGTGCATGCAGGAGCAGAGTGGAGGGGACAGGAGGGGCAGAGGCAGAAGGAGAAGCAGACGCCCTAGTGAACAGGAAGCCCCACACTGGACTCAACCCCAGGACTCTGGGATCATGACCTGAGCCAAAGGCAGACGCTTTATGGACGGAGCAACCCTGGTGCCCAGGACCAGAGAATTTAAAACAAATAACCCTAAACCCACCCATACACACACCCACAGAGCTTTGGTATTGATTGTGTTTTGTGGTTGCGAAGTTCTACAGTGTGGCTGCCACAGTGTGATCCGCAGATGAGCAGCAGCATTATGGAGAAGTTGCTAAAACGGGGAATCTGGGTGCCTACTCCACTTCAACAGAGTCCGCAGACTAATTCATATGCATATTAAATTTGAGAAGCCCCGTCCACCACCACCCAAGCCCTACCTATACTTTCTTTTTTTTAAGATTTTATTTTAAATATTGACAGAGATCACAAGCAGGCAAAGAGGCAGGCAGAGAGAAAAACCCGATGCGGGGCTCAAATCCCAGGACCCTGAGACCATAACCTGAGCTGAAGGCAGAGGCTTTAACCCACTGAGCTACCCAGGCACCCCCCTACCTATACTTCAGACCATAATTTAAACCACTCTCCAGCTTGACCACGCTCTAGTCACACCAACATTTCTGCTCCTCAAACGTGCCAAGCTCACTCCCAACACAGGGTCTCGGTCCTGTTCCCTCTGTCGGGAACCATGGACGGGTCTTCCTGACATTCAGGTCTTGACTTAGATGTCCACTCTTCAGAGAGGACTTCCCTCACCACCCAGTCAGAACGAAATACCTGAGCACTTACACCTACGTTTTGCAAAATTACTTCCGTGCAGTGTGGCTTGGTTGTCAACCTTGAAAAACAGCGTCACCCGCAGAACTTGTTAAAACACAAATTCCTAGGCTACTCCCCCCAGAGCTTCTGATTTAACCCATCTCTAGTGGGTCTGAGCTGAGAATCTGCATGTCAGACGAGCTTCCATGTTACAATGATGCTGTTAATCTGGAGTCGCCCTTTGAGAATCACTGGGCCGAGACTCGTTTTCTTGAGCACTCTCTCCTGCACGGTTAACTCCACTCTGCTGAATCTTTTTGTGTTCTTTAGTCCATGATACACAGTAGGTGCTCTTTAATATTTGTTGAATAGAGATTGGATCTGTTTAATATTTGTTGAATAGAGACTGGATCTGTTAGTAACCAATTGCTTTCATTATGAATTTCGCGGTTTAATCCAATTTAGCAACAACTTTGCGTTCCGTCCTAAGCACATCTGTAATCAGCCATGAGAGATCTGTATTCATGACCCATACGTTAACTTATAAAAACGTAAGCCACACACACACAATTGAGAGTTAACTGTATTTTATCTGTATCTATCCATTATTGATGGTATCTTTTTGTGCTATTGACTTCATTTGTTGGCCTATTTGTGGAAAGAAACTCCATCCAACCCCATCCATACCAACGAAATAGCCCCTTCTTTTCAACAACATGAGCTCAGTGGTATTCCTTAACTTGGATGCAGCATCCTCTTACCCACAAAACTAAAAGAGGGGAAAATAAGCAATTTGATATAGTCCCACATTCTTTCATACCCTGGCAAAATGTCCTCTCCCAAATCAGAATTAAGTACATCATCATAAGGTTTAACTGATCATTACGCATGTATCTCAGTAATGGCCAGGCTCCTTTTATTGCTAATAAGATTATATTTCACTATAAATCCATTTGAGCTTCCCTCCAAGGAGCCTTATCAAGTCACATTTTACTAATGGAAGCAGCACACTGTCCAGTCTGTCAGTCGCCCCTCCATTTGTGGATCATAGTCCTACAGTAAGAAGAGCCACATTTATGAGCCTATGGACAATTACATTTATCTGCTTCTCCTGCCCCCAGAACCTTGTCATAATTGCTGCCACCTGTACCTCCTCCCCTTCCTTTCTGGTTTCCCCTGACAGGCCCCCTGCCCAAACCTGGCTGTCTCTGGGCCCGTCAACTCTGGATCTCATCTTCCCTGAAGGTCAGATCTGTTTTCATCTCCTTAATGCTGAGGTCTCTCCCTGCCTAACAAGGGGCCAGAATCAGAGTCAGGTTTGCGAGCTATGAATCTAGCACTAACCTCCTTGGCCTTTGTGGGAACATCCAGGGGAGGAGTTGGGAGAGGTGTGGGTGGCCTTGCTAATTAGGCCAGATTCTAGGTGTTTGGAGACTAGTGTAAGGCACTGTGGCTAGATTTCGAGGTCAAGGAGCCAGCTCATAGAGTGACAAAGCCACACTGTCAGAATGCTGACAGGCAAGGACAGCAACGAACAGGGAGATGGTGACTGTGTCACAGCCCCGCTTCCTGAGCACTAATGGCCAGGGCCCGCGCTGAAGAGGGCAGGCGTCCTGAGAGATGAGTTTACTCTGGCTGCACTTGAAAGAGACTATTAAAAACATGGACATAAACAACAGTGAGTGTCTGAAAAGGATGCTTCACCACAAGCTAATGTCTAAGACCTGAATCTGATATAATATTAATAAAGTCAATGTGAATAAAGATCCAATTTTGCTGGATCTATATTAATTACAAAACACATTGGCTCGATTCTGGATTGAAGGGGCTTAGAATGAGTATCATTTTTTAAAAATATTTTTTCATTTGACAGACAGAGATCACAAGTAGGCAGAGAGGCAGGCAGAGAGAGAGGAGGAAGCAGGCTCCCTGCTGAGCAGAGAGCCCCATGCGGGGCTCAATCCCAGGGTCCTGAGATCATGACCTGAGCTGAAGGCAGAGGCTTTAACCCACTGAGCCACCCAGGTGCCCCTGAATATCATTTTTAAATACACTGGTTAAGTTTCCAATTTAGAAAAGAGAATATTTTTTGGTGCAGGGACCTACAGATGAATGTTAATTCTGGCTTTTGGCCCCTAATTCCTTTTCTATGTGAGACCTATTGGCTCACCTAAGATAAGCCCTTGATTAACTCTTTGGGTCATTTATTTTTGTCCCTTTTTATACTTGTAACAATCCAAGAAAGAGGGAGAGCAGGTATTATCAGTTACTGTCACTTCATTCTATGGTTGAGAAATTCAAACTCGGAGAGCTCTGGAGACTTGCCTAGGATTCCACAGCCGCGCAGTGGTGGAGTCAGGACCCCATCTGTGCTGCTCACGAGAAGGCTTTTGAGGAAGAAAAACTTTAGCAGGGAATACAACTGCCAGCTGTCAGCACTATAGAATGGTCTCCCTTTCCCTTCTTCTACTGGGCAGTGCTTTCTGACCCCTTCTCTACTGACCAATGAGCCTGGCACTCTGCCTGCTTTCACAACTCACTCGGTTACCATGACTCATTCTCTTTACTTTCAGCTTCCAGAAAAGATCTTTCTTCCAAACTCACTGGTGCTGGTAACTTCAGCTTCCATTGAAAATAATGAGCTCTGGCGGTTTGTGTACAGGGAACAAAATTTTAGATCTTAATTGAATCTTCTCTTTGCTGAAATGTTAATATTCATGTATTTGTGATGGGATGGTCTTTACCTTCTCTCCAGCCCGATCCCAGCTTTATCCTCCTCCTCGGGCATGGCATGCACTATGCTCGGGGACCAGAAGGGGACTTGGCATTATGATTCAATGTGGAAGAAGAGACAGAAACTCTATTAACATCATAACAAAGAGTGGCCATGTCATGAGGAGATGAACAATAGAAACGGTCTAATTGGAGCGCCTCGGTGGCTCAGTGGGTTAGTCTCTGCCTTCAGCTCAGGTCATGATCTCAGGGTCCTGGGATCAAGTCCCGCATCAGGCTTTCTGCTCAGTGGGGAGCCTGCTTCCCTCTCTCTCTCTGCCTGCCTCTCTGCCTACTTTTGATCTCTGTCTGTCAAATAAATACATAAAATCTTTAAAAAAAGAAAGAAAGAAACAGTCTACTTGTTGGGACGGAAAGCTGCCACCACTGCCACTACCACCACTGCACATTCTAGAATGGAGCCAAATGGAACTGCATGGTTGACAAGCTGCTGCAGAGGATAGGGAGAAGAAATCGGTCCCTAGTTAGAGGAGAAAATGGCGGTGGAGTCGGGGGTGGTTATGAATGGGAGGGAGAAGACAAAGAAGGGACGAAGAGAACAGCCGAGGACTGGGTATGTGAGGTACCCCCAAAAGCCAGGTTTGAAGAATCTAAGAGCCCTGAAAGTCTGGGAATTTACAGAAGCTAAAGACAAAAAGGGCAGCCACTCCAAAACCTGCTTCTACCATGGCTTCCATGTGACTTAAAAGATCTTTTTGAGTATTCTGGACTCTCGGTGCTCAATCCCCAGGTATTAACTGTTGAGTAATGGACTGGACCACCATCCTCTTCCATGGATGGAGTCACAGATCCAGTCACGCTTCTAGTATTTACTGAGCATAAACCTGGAACCAGGCACGGGGACAGGAATGTGAAAATGAATAATGATGTGTGAGCCTCCGTCAGTACACACAGTCCCAGCGACTCTTCAGAGATAATGACCACAGACATTTAAATTTTTGAATGAATATATTATTATTCTCTCGGGAAATTTTTCAGTGAACATGCCAAGTTTTCATCAATTCAATGGCTATTCATGGCTGCTTCGAACAAACCATTATTTAGAAACATAAACATGAAGCTTAAAGCAAAACCTCTGGGAGTCACGACCTCTGATCTGAGCACTGACCAATAACTAATATTTACATGGTATTTTTCACGTATGTCATCTCTTATGTCGTATTCATAACAGCATGAGTACCTACGAAGTAGGTAATACTACTACTCTCCTCATTTCACATAAAAAGCAGAGGGTCAGGGGCGCCTGGGTGGCTCAGTGGGTTAAAGGCTCTGCCTTCGACTCGGGTCATGATCCCAGGGTCCTGGGATCGAGCCCCACATTGGGTTCTCTTCTCAGCGGGGAGCCTGCTTCCCCCTGTCTCTGTCTGCCTCTCTGCCTACTTGTGATCTCTGTCTGACAAATAAATAAAAATAAAATCTAAAAAAAAAAAAAAAGCAGAAGGTCAGACAATTTAATAATCTTGAGTTCAATTTGTTTTTTCTTTCCCCTGAGCAATGAACAAGCCCACTAGGGCAACATCCTCTTTGGAGAGAACAGCCACAAACGCTAACATATAATGAAATCTTTGTCTGAATCAGTTTAAACAGTCTTCTAATGTTCTGGTTTGGCATTCAGTTACTGGATTTTAGGTGATAGGCCATTCTAGCTGCCAGTTAAAATCTACTTAAACCAAATACTTTCTGTTACTTTAAACCAGTAACAAAATCTCAAAAAAGGCACCAATTACACATAAGTAAACTTTGAGAATTTAGTGTCACAATTGAATTCAGATATTATTTGAGAGAAAAATAAACTGAGAACAGGGATTAGGAGACTTTACTAAATGCTACATTTTCTTATAATGTTTTAATTTTTTATTCAGGTAAATAAAGATAATTCCAGTAAAACCATTATTCTTCTGGAATGAAAAGCATTTTTTTTTTCTGCCCAAGACCCCTCAATCTTGCCCAGCAGCACCTTGGGAATGTAGCTTGGATGCCAAAATTTTATCTTTGGGGGATATTTTCATGGTTCTCAAGGAAAACAGCATAAAATATTTCAGATTGGGGCTATAGCCCAGGACATGCATGTATGCATGCACACACACAGACATGCTTGTGCGTGCGCACACACACACACACACACACCAATCCCAGGTATGTGGAAGCTATACCTATAACCCCTTGTTTACCAGTGCATAAAGGGGAATTTTGAGATTTGGATTTAACTGCTGCCTCCTCAAAAGAACCATATTATATTCCTGGATGAGCTGTCAAACACCCCGATAATACTGTTTAAAATTCACAATTGGGCATATGTTTCAATTTAATCTGAAAAACAGGAAGGCCCATTCTGGCCAGTGATATGCTGCTTATCTGCTGCTTTCTCCTCGGCTGTCAATGTTTCTGAAATGCCAGTGCTACAGGCAAAGCACTCTGATTAGGACATCAGCCTGCCTTTGAGCAGACGCTGCCAACTGCCAGGCAGCGTCTGGAACCTGAAGGCACCTCGGCTCTAGCCCAGGGCTGGGGAGCCAGTGAGGCAATCCTGACAGGTAACAGAAACTGTTTTTGGAGACCATGCCCCCAAAAAGTAGCCCAACCTCTGTGGAAATGTGAGCCAGCATCGAAAGGTGCGTTTTGTAAAGGGACATGTTCAGGCACTCTCATTTCTAAATTCCCATTTTTCATTATACATAGAAAAGTATTACTTTATATTCTTAACAGTAAAAAGGTAACAAATTAGTAAAAATTTTGTCATTTATTTTCTCATTTCAATTTGTATTACCTAATTAACGTGGGGGTATGTTCATCCTGTGGAAGACTCAAACACCCCAAATTACATATTTTAGAACGTGAGTGACTCCCTCCACACTCCTTGTTGGGTGCACTTCCTCTCATCTCTGCGCGGATGGGCTTACATATGGGAACGCTCTTTCCACACATTGGATCAGACCACACCACCTATGCCACAGTTCGCTGCTTCCTTCGGCAACACTGTCTAGAGACCATCCCATGTCTACACGCACAGCTCTACTTCCTTTTTCTTAAGACTTAACTTTTTAAGAGTATTTTTAGATTTACACCAAAATTTAGAGACGGTACACAGATTTCTCACATACCCCCACCCCCACACATGCTTAGCGTCCTCCTTATCAACACCACTCACCAGAATGTTGCATCTTTGACCAAGGATGAACGTGATACTGAACTTCAGAATCATCCAATGTGCACAGATGCCCTTAGTTCATTTCATGCTCCTTCAGGTTTTCAGGGATGATTATAAATTTAACCTCTTGTCCCATATTTCTTATATTTCATGAGACTTTGGATAGGAGAAGAGATACATGTATATGATCCTCACCTGCTACCCTGATCCAGCCTTTTGGAATTTGTAAAACAAAGACACCAACTCATTCATAATCCCTTCATAATATCTTTTTTCATATACTCCCTTCCGGTCTTTGTCCAGATATATAGTTTCATATCGTTGTATTCAAAATATACTGGAAATTTTACATTTTTCTTCTCCACTTAATATGCCTTAGACATTCTTCTGTGTAATCTTTATAATTACCATGTTAATGGCTGCATAATTATAGGTTAAGGTGATCTAGTATCATTTGCTTACCTACCCCCCAATTTTCCACTATTATAGGCAAGTAGAAATAAACATTCTGAAACACAAACTTTCTTTTCTTTTGGTGGATTATTTCCTTAGGATATACAGCCAGGAATGGAATCACAGGTGAGAAGAAAGGAATCGTCTTAAGGTTCTAGTTCTATCTGCCATATCGCATTTCAAAAAGATTTTACCAATGATCTCTTCACTATAATTTTATCAGCACTGGGCACTATCATTTTTGCTTCACTAATAAGCATAAAGAATTGCAGGGTCATAGGAAGTTCTATTTTTAATTTCTTGAGGAATCTCCACACTGTTCTCCAAAGAGGCTGCACCAACCTGCATTCCCACCAACAGTGTAAGAGGGTTCCCCTTTCTCCACATCCCCTCCAACACATGTTGTTTCCTGTCTTGTTAATTTTGGCCATTCTAACTGGTGTAAGGTGATATCTCAATGTGGTTTTAATTTGAACCTCCCTGAGGGCTAGTGATGATGAACATTTTTTCATGTGTCTGATAGCCATTTGTATGTCTTCATTGGAGAGGTCTCTGTTCATATCTTCTGCCCATTTTTTTATATGATTGCCTGTTTTGTGTGTGTTGAGTTTGAGGAGTTCATTATAGATCCTTGATATCAACCTTTTGTCTGTACTGTCATTTGCAAATATCTTCTCCCATTCCGTGGGTTGCCTCTTTGTTTTTTTGACTGTTTCCTTGTGCAGAAGCTTTTGATTTTGATGAAGTCCCAAAAGTTCATTTTCGCTTTTGTTTCCTTTGCCTTTGGAGACATATCTTAAAAGAAGTTGCTGTGGCTGATATCGAAGAGGTTACTGCCTATGTTCTCCTCTAGGATTCTGATGGATTCCTGTCTCACGTTGAGGTCTGTTATCCATTTTGAGTTTATCTTTGTGTATGGTGTAAGAGAATGGTCGAGTTTCATTCTTCTACATATAGCTGCCCAGTTTTCCCAGCACCATTTATGGAAGAGACTGTCTTTTTTCCACTGTATATTTTTTCCTGTTTTGTCAAAGATTAATTGCCCATAGAGTTGAGGGTCCATATCTGGGCTCTCTACTCTGTTGCACTGGTCTATGTGTCTGTTTTTATGTCAGTACCATGCTGTCTTGGTGATCACAGCTTTGTAGTAAAGCTTGAAATCAGGTAACGTGATGCCCCCCATTTTATTTTTGTTTTTCAACATTTCCTTAGCAATTCGGGGTCTATTCTGATTCCATACAAATTTTAGGATTATTTGCTCCAGCTCTTTGAAGAATACTGGTGGAATTTTTATCGGAATAGCATTAAAAGTATAGATTGCTCTAGGCAGTTTAGACATTTTAACAATGTTTATTCTTCCAACCCAAGAGCATGGAATGGTCTTCCATCTTTTTGTGTCTTCTTCAATTTCCTTCATGAGTGTTCTGTAGTTCCTCAAGTACAGATCCTTTACCTCTTTGGTTAGGTTTATTCCCAGGTATCTTATTGTTCTTGGTGCTATAGTAAATGGAATCAATTCTCTAATTTGCCTTTCTGTATTTTCATTGTTAGTGTATAAAAAAGCCACTGATTTCTGCACATTGACTTTGCATCCTGCCACGTTGCTGAATTGCTGTATGAGTTCTAGTGTTTGGGGGTGGAGTCTTTTGGGTTTTCCATATAAAGAATCATGCACTCCTGGGTATTTACCCCAAAGATACAGATGTAGTGAAAAGAAAGGCCATCTGTACTCCAATGTTTATAGCAGCAATGGCCACGGTTGTCAAACTGTGGAAAGAACCAAGATGCCCTTCAATGGACGAATGGATAAGGAAGATGTGGTCCATATACACTATGGAGTATTATGCCTCCATCAGAAAGGATGAATACCCAACTTTTGTAGCAACATGGATGGGACTGGAAGAGATTATGCTGAGTGAAATAAGTCAAGCAGAGAGAGTCAATTATCATATGGTTTCACTTATTTGTGGAGCATAACAAATAGCATGGAGGACATGGGGAGTTAGAGAGGAGAAGGGAGTTGGGGGAAATTGGAAAGGGAGGTTCATGAGAGACTATGGACTCTGAAAAACAATCTGAGGGGTTTGAAGTGGCGGGGGGGGTGGGAGGTTGGGGTACCAGGTGGTGGGTATTATAGAGGGCACGGATTGCATGGAGCACTGGGTGTGTTGCAAAAATAATGAATACTGTTATGCTGAAAATAAATAAATTTAATTTAAAAAAAAAAATTGGTAAGCCAAAAAAGAATTACCTTGTTTTAATGATAGCTTGGTTTTCTTTTCTTTAAGAATAAACAAATTGAATACTTTCTCTCTTTTTTAGCTCTTCTATAAATTGTATATCTCATAAATCAAATGAAATATGAATATTATCCCTTATATTTGAATGAGGTTCTTTTTTTAAGATTGATTGATTTCAGAGAGAGCACGCATGCATCTGATTGATGGAGAGAGTCAGAGGGAGAAAGAGAAAATCCCAAGCACACTCCCCGCTGAGCGGGGAGCCCGACCTGGACCTCATTCCATGATCTTGAGATCATGACCTGAGCTGAACTTAAGAGTTGGAGGCTCAACCAATTGAGCCACCCAGGTGCCCCTGAATGAGTTTTTTTTAATATGGTGTGGGTATTCTTTAGGACCTGTGTCACAATAAATCAAATATCTCTCTCAATCTGTTGGACTCCCTTCTTTAATGATCATTTTGGCCTTTTCACTACCTAAAAGTTTTATATTTTAATGGTGGTAAATTACTAACATTTTCTTTTGTGACTCCTATTTCTACTCAAAATTACGAAAACTATTATCCATACAAATTCTTCTGGTAAATATTTTAACTTTTTAGATAACATGGCGTTGATCTGGGATGGGTCAGTAGGTATGGACAGATGCCCTGACACCACCCAGACACTTTGGAAAATGTCCTCAAATACAGAACTGAACTCGGGCAGAGCCACTCCTCAAAGGGAGAAGAAAATTCTGTGGTGTCCAGTACAGTAGCCACCAGCCACATGTGGCTGCTGAGCTCTTGGAACATGACTAGCTCGAATTGAGATGCGCTAAAAAGGTAAAATATACATCAGACTTTGAAGACTAGTTTTGAAAAAAAAAAAAGAATGTAAATTATCTCATTAATAATTTTTGTATTATTACCTATGTGTTGCCAAGTAAAATAGATATTAAAATAACATCATCTGATTTGTTTTTGCTTTTTAATGTGGCGCCTAGAAAATTTAAGTTGTGTATGTGGCTTGCATCGGTGGCTTGCATTATGTTTCTATCGGACAGCACAGCTCTAACAGATGCCTTCGCTGTCACCGCTCGTGATAAGAAGCAGAGCTGAGCCAGGAGGACAACAGCAATTACTACAGCTCCCTTAAAGGCCAGAACACTTGCTTTACAGTTTAATGAGACTGAGAGGAAAGAAAAGTTTCACCATCCACTGCGGACATCTTCTGTGTCACAACCTCACTGGTGTTCATCTTTGAGCAAGCTCCTCCAATTGATTCATTGTTAAAAACTCCTTGGGGACCCAGAAGAAGGGCAAGGATAAAACACTAGGACCGGCCCAACCTTTAGAACCATACATTTCCAGCCGCTGTCCTTGACTGCTTTCTCAGAACACAAACAGGCCTGGAATCTGTCTTCCCGCTCCCCCTACTTAAATTCCTCCCATTCTTCGAGGCCTTTGTGTAGATCCCTCTAATTGCTCCACTCCTCAATGGCTGCCCCGCGTCACGGAGTTCCTGCAGACCTGGCATCTGTGACACGGTTTGGCAACGGTGCTCTTTGCTAATGATTTCGGGTGACACCAGAATCCAAATGGGGCATTTTGATGCCTGTCACAACTCTAGGACTGGTTTTCCTGGTGATATTTTCAGAATATGTGGCTAATAGTGTCCATGCTATTCTTTGGCCTAAATTATCTAAAAATGTAAGGCAATAATAATTTCAACAGTAACTCCAGTTTCTCCCAAAGTATTTTCACGCTAATGATCTCATTTAAGCACAAACAGAATCCAGGTCTAACTTGTCAATTTTTTGTCTCTCTGTTCGACAACATATAATAATCTAGGGACAAAGGGAGGGATGACAGCCACTGCTTCTCTATAATGTACACACCACAAAGTGTCCTAGTTCAATCAGAATGTCCAGAATGAAGCTTCCCCTTCATAGAAGAGAGCTGTCATTATACAATTGCGTTTTGTGCCATTACTAACTTTTCACCACTTTGCATGGAAATGCATACTTGTATGACAGTAAAAGTGATTAAATAACTAAGTGGACCTTATAGTAAATGAGTTATTTCTTTGCTGCCATTATGTCTAATTCACCAAACATTATTCAGTCTGAGGGCTTTTTAGAATCATAAGTAGCCAAGATCATTTTTCACCTCATCATCCCATTATCCAAAATGAGAAAATACTTCTAAATGTGAAGACTACTCTTTCCAAAGATCCCTGGTGAACACTCCTGTAGACAGTAGTGAAATCTATTAACTATATCTTTTTTTCACAGCAGAAAGAAGATGCTCCACACAATCCTTCCAGCAACTTCCAAGAGCCAGATTTCTTCCAGACCATAAGTGGGCCCTTGGGGATTATGTTACGGAGGTGGTGGCTGACCGCCTTACCACCTCATATTGTGTGAAATATTAATAGACTTTGGAGTCACACCAAGGTATTCCAGAAGAAGTCAAGTCTAGATCCAGCATGAAATTTCCTAAGGAAATAGTAGATATAACTAGACTTAGTTTGATTCCACAACTCTAATAAGCTCTCCATGTACTTTACTTCTACTAAGAGCTTCCAAATCCATTTAATCAGCCACAACCTGAAAGGTATTATTATCCCCATTTTTCAGTCGGGGAAAGTGAGTTTCAGTAACAACCAGTGATTTGCTCAAGATCACCGATACAGTTAAGAATAGAGCCAACTCCACACCTAGGTTTTCAAAATTTCAGATGCTGGGGCAAGAGAAGTTCAAGGAACAGCTCAAGAGAACAAAATTTCAACATCTGTTTGGACAGTCACAATTTTGTGACTTTGGGTAAGTCATCTCACCAAAATGGGCTAGACCAGACAATCATTACAACTCTCTATTACCTTAATATTCTAAAAGCTCTAGGGATCTCTAATTCCTGCTTTTACATATGTTCACTCTGGTCCTTGTGCTTGACTCTTGACAGTTTCCAAAGTTAGGCAGGTTCTTTGGGTTTCTGCTCCATTTTCTCCTATGTCCAACAGAATCCCAGTACCTCTATTTGCCCCCACACAGGCCAAAACGTTCACTATAGGCTAAAAAGTCTATTCACACTTAAGAGTTTCTGAGTCTGGGTGGGAAACGCAAAGGGGGCAGAGCCTTTCCTCTGCTTGGGGATTCTCAGAACCCTGTGATTAAAAGGTTAAACTAAATTCATCCTTCCTTAATTCAAAAATTGAATTTGAGGGGCACCTGGGTGGCTCAGGTCATGATCCCAGAGTCCCACAACTGAGTCCAGGATCAGACTCCCTGCTCAGCAGGGAGTCCGCTTCTCCCTCTAATCCTCTCCCCTCTCACGTTCTTACTCACTCACTCTCTCAAATAAATAAATAAAATCTTTTTAAAAATTGGATTTGAAATAGATTGAAAGTTGCTTCAATAATCATCCTTATTATTATAGATTTAATAAATTATAGAGATTTCAGGAAATACTTGCTGAATGGGAAGCTCTGTCCACTTTGGGAAAACAAGCTCAGGAACATCACACTCAGGTATCAGATGATACAGGATGGTTACGTGAGTATATCCACTTGTGTTGAAAAGTGAATGCTTGGGTCAAGAGAGGTCTGTCCTTGGTTAATTTGAACATGACAAATCTATTTTTTATAGAATTAAAAATGTCTTCTTCTTTAGTTGTCTCTACAAAACTCTAACCAAAAATTCATGGAATTTCTTGCCCCCCAAGAGAGATACTATGTCACATTAGATACAAACTCATAAAAAATTTAGCTGATAGATAAAAACCAATTGCAACATTATCCCTTCTCTCTCATCCTCTCTCTCTCTCTTTCCAAGCTGAAGAGAAATTTTAGTAGCAGGTCTTGAATGCAGTATAAAAAACAAATTGCTTTGTAGTACTTAATCTACATCTGTTTGTTTTGTTGTCTTTTATTCTGTAGCACTGGAGGAGCAAACAGAAGGCCCAAATGTGCTCAGGATTCAGAGTTGAGTTTAGACACCATTCTAGACACTAGAATTAGCATGAAAAAAATTTTTCATTGTATCCATAAAAAGGAATGTAACCCAGAACTTGAGGGGAAATTTTTTTTTGAATAATCATTTGGTATGGTCCTATGCCTCTAAGCAAAACAGAATTCAATCTTCCTAAAAGAGATGAATATGTCTCATGTACCTAGGGATGGAAAATTGATCTTCCTATTGCTTAATAATGCAGTGTCTAGAAAGGCAATATGCTTACAGAAAGCAAAGAGGGCTTGCTTTCCTAAAAGACAGGCTCCAGCTTGGCTACAACTTTTACAAACTAGCTGTATCAACTTAGTACAATTACTTAACTCCTCTGACCCTCATTTCCTTTATCTTCATTACAGAATTTTCATTTCAGATTTTTACTGAATCTTCATAACAATTAAAAGAAGTTGGCGGCGTGGGGGGGGGGGGCGCTTTTTAAAAGCCTTAATGAGGGACACCTGGGTAGCTCAGTGGGTTAAGCATCTGCCTTCGGCTCAGGTCACCATCCCAGGGTCCCAAAATGGAGTCCCCCCTCAGGCTCTTTGCTCAGTGGGGATCCTGCCTCTCCCTCTCCTTCTGCCTGCCACTCCCCTGCTTGTGTGTGTGTGTGTGTGTGTGCGCGCGCGCTCTCTCTCCAACAAATAAATAAGTAAAATCTTAAAAAAAAAAATTAAATAGGGACACCTGGGTGGCTCAGTTGGTTAAGTGTTTGCCTTCCACTCAGGTCATGATCCCAGGGTCTTGGATCCCAGGCTTCTTGCTCAGAGGGGAGCCTGCTTCTCCCTCTGCCTGCAGCTCCCCCTACTTGTGCGCGCACTCGCTCTCTCTCTCTCTCTCTCTGACAAATAGATAAATAAAATCTTTAAAAAATAATAAAATAAAATACTTAATGAATTAATAAAGGTGGGCCTTGAACATCAATAGCTGATAAATCAGACACACACACACAAAATATCCAGATTATGACTATTCAAGCAAAAAGAAACCTGATTCTAAGGAAGCCTCAAGATCTAATGACCAATCTACAGGAAAAACAGTAAACAGAAGACTGTATTAAGTCATACGACAGGGATACAATCAGTAAAACTCAGACTATGGGAAACATTGTAAGACAGCAACCCAGTACCTCTGACAACAGTAACAAAAACAGCAACAAATAGCAAGTAGAAACAAAAAGACAGAAAAATAGGAAGAAAATATACACCAAAAGAGACTTAAGGGACATACACAAAGCTGATCTGGATTCTGACTCACACAACTGTGAGAAAAAACTTGTGGAGCCTTCAGTTTCCACTCCGGGATAGAAAGCTACATAGAACATACATTCGCACTTACAACAACAATCCAGAAAAAATAATAGAAATAGCCAGACCACTAGAAATACATGATTTTTTTTTTCAAATCATGGAAACTGAGGTCTCGGGGCAACCAACGGGTCCAAAACACAAGAAGAGGCAGATACCTATAAGGAGAGAAGAGACGTGGCCATTCCTTTACCTGAGGTAAATACCACCGGATGGACACCTGTGAGAGAGTCCCGTGAGAGCAGTTAATATAATAACAGCAAATCAAATCAAACATTATGTAAAAAGCATAGTACCTCACAACCAAGGAGGGTTTATCCCAGGAATACTGATTTGAAAATCAATCAACATGATTCACAATGGTAACAGAAAAAAAGAAAAAGAAACATCATGCTTAATGGCAAAAAACTGAACGCTTTTCCACTGAGATCAAGCGAGGGATGTCCTTTCTCACCACCCCTATTCAACACCAACTGGATGCGTCACACTGGGCACATTCCAGGCAACACAGTAAAACAACAAAAGAAAATCAAAGGCATACAAATTGAAGAAGAAAGAAAATGGTCTCCATTCATATAATGACATGATTGTCTATATAGAAAAATCACAAAATATAACCAAAAATACCTCCTAGAACTAGTATATGAGTTTGGCACCTTTGCAGGATACAAAGTCAATTTTGCATATTGGCAATGACAAATCAGAATTCAAATTTTTTAAAAATAACATTTATAATAGCCCTCCAAAAATGAAATTTAGCTTCATATATGCCATTCATAGTATATATATATAACAGAATATAAGCAAGATCTGTATGGTGAAAACTATGAAACAACGAAGAAAAAAACAAGAAAGATCCAAAATTATCACATAGATGGAAGGCACAGCATTATTAAATTGACAGTTCTTCCCAATATGATGTATAGATTCAACAGAAAATCACTGGTATACATTAACCTTCTATACTGCTTTTGAAATTCTTCTGTTAAGTTTAAAATTATCTCAAAACAAAAGCCTTAAAATTTGTAATTAAGGAATTACTATTAATTTGCTTCTAGATGAGATGAAGTTATTGCGGTTATGTTTTAAAAATCCCTACCTCTTAGAGACATAGGTTTAAATTTTAAATAATAGGAAACTCTCTAAATGCAGCCACCATAGAATTGCTTGTTTCAGACAAGAATCACGGATGCTAAAATTAGTGAGTGAAAGTATTATGAGAAACAAGATATTTGTATTGTCTCAAATATCTCCCCACAAGATACTTATTAAATATAAAGAGAATGATAGTCACTTTACAGTGAAGTAATGTGGCAAACATGATCTTAAGCAGGTACCTCCTGATACGTTACACAGAGAAGGACACGGTACCATTACTGAGGACTCCTGCCAAAAATCCATAACCAGAATCTTAATCACGCAAGAGCATTACATAAACCCATACTGTGGGAAAGTCCACAAAATGACTGGCCTGTACCCTTCAAAAACATGGAAATCATGAAACACAGAGATGGACTGAATCACTGCTCCAGAGGAAAGAAGACAAATTGATATGGGATCCAAATGCAACATGTGACCTTGGGTCAGAGCCTGGATCGGAAAAAAAAATTCTCTTTGCTGTGAAGGACATTAATGGGGCAACTAACTGGCAACATTTAAATAAGCTTTTAGACTGGCTAATGGTATTGTGTTATTTTTAATTTCTTGATTTTGATCACTGTACAATGATTATGTTTTTCAAGAATCACACCATGAAGTATTTGGGGGAAAGGGGGACATCATATCTTCAATTTACTCTCAAACAGTTCAAAAAGAAAATTATATATACATACATAATATATAAACACACACATAGAGAAATATTAGAGAATATTTACTGTATTTATATCATATATGTTTTATTTATATATTTATGTATAAAGAGAAGATGATAAAGCAAAAATGTTACAATGTTATCACTTAGGTAACTTATATAAGGGGTACACAGGAATTTTTGGCACTATTTTTGTAACTTTTCTAAAAGTCCTCAAATATCCCAAAATAAAAAGTTTTAAAAATCAACAAGAGACAATAATAACACCTTGAGTCCATGGCCTCCCCTATTTCCAATGAGTTTCCATCTATCCCAGAAGCAAACGGATTCCACGTCTTTCATCCATTAGACCATCTCAGCCACTGGACTTAAAACAACACAAATTTAGACTCAGCAGCCACTGCACAGACCTCTAGGCTTTGCTGGCTCGTGTGCCTCGCTCCACTTCCTCTGCAACCATTTCTGACAAACCCAATATGGCTAAGATTGAGAGATTTGATAAATCAGAATTGAAGAAGACAGAAACACAGGACAGAAATCCACTGCCTCCAAAAGAAATGCTTGAACAGGAGAAGCAAGCAGGTAAATCCTAACACGGAGTGCAGCACCACTGTGCACTGTACATTCCACAAGCATTGCCTTATTTTACTTTTCTTAAGCTGTTTAACTTTATTAGATGCAAAGAGATTGGATCAAGCTTAAATGACTGTGCTGCCCCTTTTCACATCAAAGAACCACTGACAGCGAAGGCTGTGCCTGCCTCTCCCACCTGCCTGTCTGGCTGGCAGGGGAGGAAAAGAACTTGCGTGCTGGTGAAGGAAGAAACTAGATGGGCCAACAGTGAAATGTTGAGTAAAAACCAAGCTGGTCCAAGGTGCCCTGCAGGCTGTAAAATGCGGTTTAATGAGAGTGCCCCTTTTCGGTTAAAATGATTTTAATTATTGGAATGCACAATTTTTTTTCACATGCAAATAAAAAGTTTTGAAGTCAAAAAAAAAAGAACAAAAACCCCACAAACTTACTGTCTTACAGATCTGCAGGTCAGATGTCCAAAATGACCTTTAGTGGGCTATACTCAAGCTGTCAGCAGAGCTGGAACCTTCTGTTTTGGAGGCTCTAGGGGAGAATCTGCTTCCTTGCCTTTTCCAGGTTCTAGAGGCTGCCTGCTTTCCTTGGTTCACAGCCCCTACCTCCATCTTCAAAACCAGCAGCAGAGCTACTTCACATCTTTCCCTGACTTCTGCCTTCCTCTACTTTAAAGGGCCCTTGTGCTTTAAAATGAGACCCACCAGGAATAATCCATCTCTGTCTCTTAAAGTCAGCTGATTAACAACCTTAATTTCACCTGCAACCTAAATTCTTCCTTGTTGCGTAATGAAATGTATTCACAGGTTGTAGGAATGAGGACATGGACATCTTTGAGGGGCCATTAATGTGCCTATCACAGCTACCCTCTTCCTTGGAATGCCTGGAAAGTGTGCCATAAAGCCATCTGGCTAATCAGATCCCTAAATCATAATCCCTTCAGAAACATGTCCGTAGCTAGCTGGAAATGTGATGGTGATTGCTCCAGATCTAATTTCCTTAACACTCCCATCCCCAATAAACTTAATGATTTTACTTATTTGTTTTGTTTGTTTGCTTGTTTATTGTACAGACTTGCTTTCTTTGGCTGTTATTATCATTGTCTGAGTCTATAAATTGTAAGGCTGATACAGACAAGTAAAATAAATGTCACTGATAAGAAAACACTTCCAAATTCTAACTTAAATTGCCTTTGCTGAAATGTAATCATTTATTCCTATCCTCACTGTGGAAGTAACAGAAAGCAACTAGTCAATATCTACCGTAAAAACCTTTTAGATTTAGAGTCCTTCTAATGCCATACAAACAAAAAACCAACATGAGGTGTCAACCACCCAGCCAATCTAAGATAAAGGCCAGTCGGGTTGGTTTTTGAAGTGATGGAGTGATACAGTCAAACCCTAGGATAAATAGCCATCCACCAACAGGACCTGTATGAGCCCTCCAGCTTTTCCTCCTTAGCCATCATACTTTTACTTGGTCCTTGCTTATTTCCTAAAGTTCTCCCAGTTCAGGTTGTCATCCCTTAGTTCTGATTCCTTCCGGACTCCTTTATGCAAGCTGAACTTGGACCCGAGCTTTTTTTACTCTCCAAATGGCAAAATCTTGTTCATCCTTCAAGACTCTTCTCACGGGGCGCCTGGGTGGCTCAGTGGGTTAAGCCTCTGCCTTTGGCTCAGGTCATGATCCCAGGGTCCTGGGATGGAGCCCCACATCGGGCTCTCTGCTCTGCAGGGAGCCTGCTTCCTCCTCTCTCTCTGCCTGCCTCTCTGCCTACTTGTCATCTCTGTCAGATAAATAAAGAAAAAATCTTTAAAAAAAAAAAAAAAAGACTCTTCTCACATGATCCCTTTCCCCACCAAGAATAATTAGCCATTCTCTTCTCTGTGTTCCCACCAGATGCACCTGGAATTCATGCCTCAGCTACAACAGTTAACTTGGGGAAATTGAAGTTCTCTCTGCATCAGTTTGGAACTCTAGTTTGGTCACCAGACTGTGAATCCCAAGAAGGCAGCTGTTGTGTGTCACATTCATTGTTTATTCAGTGAGTCCGTCCTCCAAGATTTCTTCCTGCCTCTTTGTTTATTCCTTCTTCTATTTTCAGATCCATTCCCCTTTACTAGAAGAATTCCAACTCAGTGTTGGAGATCTTCAACATTTGCTCCTTGGTCCTCTTCTCCATTCAGCCTATACTCCTCTCCCAGTTAAATGTATCCCTTTCCTCAGTTTCAATGGCTATTTTTATGCAAATTACTCCCAAGGTAGAGTCCACCCAGAACTC